>NW_026606944.1:600000-1110000 GCF_029890125.1 Rhinichthys klamathensis goyatoka
TTTCTCAGAGGAAAAGATACGCTCTGTTAGTACGTCATATGCTTCGTTGATCTGATTGGTTGATTTGGCCCGTCTATCACCAACATAGGCCAATCAGCTAACCAGTATTTTCGCCCCTTACCAAAACTACTTCAACGGAAGGTTTCCAGATGGATATGCGGAGCAAATCCATCTGGCGGAGTCAGGTTAGCAAAAACAGTACAATTTTGAAATATTTGTACTATTTAAAATAACTGTTTCTGTTTGAATATACAGTAGTCAACATTTGAAGTGCATCAAAAAAAGTGCATCAAAGTTGTCCTAAGACAAGAACTCTTAAAAATCTTACTGTCCGAAAACTTTTGACTGGTAGTTTAGGTCTGAAATAATTATTTGACAAATATGAATTATTTAAGTCCTGGAAAACCCATAATATTTGTCCTTCAGAAGTAATGTTGGTAGTTTATCTAATGTGCATATATTGATTTATTAATTCTACCATGGTAAATTAATGAAGGTAAGGGCTGCGCATGATCAATTTTAAAATTATGTGCTACTGCCACTAGGGGGCGAAATGCGACAATCGTATCCTAATGTCGTGTACAGCTATTCTGACGATGTCCCTCCCTATACGACCTCAAACTTGTATCGTACAGCTCAGGAAATTCCAATACAAACAGTACTAGCCGTTCATCCATTTTGATTTCCGTGTTTGTTTGGATGTCCCGTTTCTATTGGCCGCGCTGGTAATCGTCACAGAGCGCAGCGGCAAAAGTTGAACTATTTTGAACTTTGACCGCGGTGTGCGTGCGAGCACGTCAATGGTGCGCACCGCTGCACTTGCGCTTTGGTCGACGCAGCAACAAAACGTCTTTGCGTGGCGCAAGCCATTGAAATGAATGGGTTTTATAGCGCAGCGCATTCCGCGTCCTGTGTGAAAGGCCCATAAGGGCAACGCTTAACCCAGCGGCCAGCGCAGCGCATTCCACGTCCTGTGTGAAAGCGGGAAGGGAATAAATATGGCGCTACACATATACAGAAAGATGTGTGAAACAGCGCGATAAAAAAAAAAAAAAAATCGGTATAGAAAAATTACATTTTGATAAATGGAAAGTAAGATTTAAAGCAACAAACTAAATTCCCTGATATTCCATGACTTGGACAAAAAATATAAAATTCCCTGACTTTCAATGTCTGGAATAGACCTTTTAAAATTCCATGACATTCCAGTAATTCCATGACCCGTGGGAACCCTGTTTAAATATCGAGATATCGCCCACCCCAATATCTACCAAGTAAATTTCTATAATTTCATCACCAGGCCAACGCGTTTTTTTCGGTTCGGTTCGAATATCGTAACACCCCTAATTGACACTATTGGTAGACCTCATTAAAAAACTAATTAAACCCAATGTAATGTTGCTATTGAAATTGATTTCTAGACATTGTAATGTTATTTATTTATTTTCCTAAAATTGTTATTGTACATTTGAAAAACCTCGGCTTTGTTTTTTTCTTCCTTGAGTTTAAAATAACTCCACACAGCTGACATGATAATTGCTGACAGGTCTCACCTCACTCAGTCACAGTGTAGCTACCGTTCACGTGACGCCAGTGTTGCCAAGTCCGTGGTCCCTTTCCCACCCCGAAACACAATTCGCAATTTTTTTAAGAAGCAATTGGGTGGGTTTTCTTGTGAAAATCTGGAAACCCTGCGTGTCCTGTTGCTCAGCTCTCTTTACGGCATGTCTCTCAGGTGGTGTTAAGCATTTGTATGACAGTTTAGGACTGGGATCGTATCGGATCCAGTGGTGTAGTGCAGGGTATACGCAGGTATACGGTGTATACCCACTTCTTTTTCAGTCGGCATTGCGTATACCCACTTCTAAATCCCCTCTGATGCACATCATTTAGTTGCTAACCCAATCTCATGAATAAAAAACACCCAGTCAGGGTCATACCCCTAATATTAACTCTAATTTGTTGCTGCAATGATTCTCCCATCGCGACGATAACTGACCTTCTCATCTGATCTGCTTCAGCACTCATCCGCTCGTCAATGTCAAAATGTTTGAGACCAAAGCAGGATTTTTGTTCACAGAAGCGTGAGTCGAGCGCTAATCCCAACGCAACGCTTCACTTCAGTTAACGATCATACAGTGCGAGATAAGATGGAAGTAGCTAAAATATCCGGCTGTTTTTCGATAGAAGTTTTAAATGACCGACAGAAATAATCAGTTTGATCAGAGACAGTGGAAATTATAAGCTCAATCTAACAACACAAGCACCCTATTAAATATATTGCCATTATTATTATTATTGTATAAATATAGGCTATTTGTATAACGTTTCCTCGAATGTGTTCGACTTTTCACTGTTTGTATCACTCCGCTTTGTCTGTGTTTGCGCAACTTGCATCATTAAGCCAGAAGGCGGCGACAAGTGACTGTCAAATGTGGACAAATGAACAGATTAGTCCAAAAACATTGATTAATTTAGGAAAGAAAAAGTAGCTGAAACTGATTCTCATATTGAAGAATCTGATCAAATACTTCATGCTTTTAAAGCTACTGTTGTCCATTTTTTTGGCCATCAAAACACCTTAAAATGCTCATGTCGAGAGAATACTAGTGATTCTATATGTTCTATTCTATTGTATTCATTATATTCTATATTCTGTAGTCTTGCATATTCAATACTAATGCAAGACTAGTCTTACATCTCACTGTTTATTACAAAGAGCGTTCATCCTTTGCTGGGACGCTTAAAAAAAAATATTGGGGGCATAAATTAAGAGTATACCCACTTCTCCGGGCACCACTACATCACTGATCGGATCGGATTATACTCCCGCGATTCATACAATATCCGATCCAGTGATTTTGCCCAGTATCGGACTAATACCGATACTGAAAATCGGATCGGCACACCTAGTATAAACATAATATCACGCTCCTACTTGTGTTATATTATTTTATATAATCTTGGAGTTTTAGGAATTATTATATTAAGATTATTATTAAAAAAGGAAATTGTAATTAATTAGAAGATTATTATTTTTAACCAGCCATATGATTCAGAAATGCTGTAAGAAGCAGCTTACTTATTTATATAATTGTTTTATTTACTCCTTTTCAGTATTGATGTGTCAATGATGATGCAAAACTCAACGCAAAAATAAAAAAAACTTGAAGTTGATGGCCTTCCTCATTTCTGTTTATTTGCAAAAATGGACATAAAAGAATGTGAAGAAGTCACATATGATTATGGAGGAACTGGATTGCCGTGGCGTGTTAATGCAAAGTAAAAAAACAAGGTATGTTTACAAAAGTTTGACGACTGATACCGACCTTTACAACTAAAATCAAGGTTGAATCAACGTCTGTCTGCTATCTGGGTATTACATATTAAGAACTTTTGAATATATTTTGAAAACAGTCCTCTCCAGAGCCCACTCCTGCCCATGAATCAGCTCCAGAGCCCATTCCTGCCAAAGAACATACTGTAGAATCTGCTCCAACCCTTGAGCCCGTTGCATATACATTAGGTAAGAGCACCGCTTTTCTTATTTTCTTTTCCTGATGTTGGGTTGCAGCCCTCTTTTGAATTTAGTCAAAATCATACAACACAACTTCTACTAACACAACAGAATCAACTCCAGAGCGTGATCCAGCACATGGGCACCCTACAGAAATCAGTCAAGCCCATGAGCCTGCTCTAGGTAAATCAGGTAAGAGCATCACTTTACCTTTCTTCCTCATGTTGGTTTGCAACCCTCTTTTAAATGTAGTCAAAATCATGCAACGCAAATTCAGTTTGAGTAATCAAAATCATGCAACGCATAGTCAATGCATTGTGATATCGAATTGAACCGAATCGTTGACATGAAAATCGTACTTGACTCAAATCATGACACCAGTGGAGGTTCACACCCCTAGTGTTCAATAAAGTTTTGCTGAGTTTAATCATCCTCTCAGTGTGATTTATCCTGACAAGCATTAGCTGAATCAATCAATTTCAAAAGTGAAAGTGTTTATTTTCTACTTTCTTTCAGTTTGTAAGAAACACACAATAAAAACTGACCTCTTTTGAGAAATGTCTGGCTTGCCATGGACCATTCTCCTCTCTAAAGTGGTCTGGAGTCAAATGTATAGGTAATTTTTTAATTGTCTGGATTTTTTATAGATATTTTGAATAAAACTAAATTATTGGCCAGTTTCAACAACAATGAATGGTGAACAGTTTGTAATTGTTAAATAATCAAATGACATTTACCATATTTGAAACTCTCGTTTCAACTGATTGAATTATTTGTGCTTCTCAGCTTGCTTCACTGTATGGCATGCACAGTGTTTCGAAAAACTGCAAAATTATGTAAGCAATTACCATAAATAATTACATCAAAATATATTAAAGTAATTTCTATGCATGAATATGAAATTTAATTCTATAAATCTACTACCAATGTTTCTTCAGTATACATCAGCTGATGAAAGTGAGGGGGATGAAAGGTACTCTGGAGAGGAATATGTTCCCTGTTCTGCATCTGATAATGACACAGACAGTGGAAGTGGAAACCCAGTCAGTAGTCCACTGGATGCATCAATTACATGTGAGAAATGTGTAGAAACAACACCAAATGAAACCATGCATGAGTCTATTTCTATAGACTACACAGAGGTTCAAGATACAACACAAAAAATGGATTTTCCTGACAGCTATTCAGAAACTCAAGCATCACCAACACTTGCCAAAGCAGGGCAACATTTTTGCTTCGTGTGTGAAGAACCCCAATCCAAAATTTCAAGACACTTTAAAGTCCATGCCAAAGAAGACATGGATATAGCAAAGGCTCTGAGTTTACCTGCAAAATCAAAAAAAAGGAAACAACTGCTTGAAAAATTGAGAAACCGAGGCAACTTCAACCACAACAACAATGTCCTTAAAAAAGGAGAGGGTACATTAAAAGTAAAACGACGGGCATTTAAAAACGCAGGTTCAACCCAGAAGAAATATGAATACTGCTTGTATTGCAAGGGAATGTTTTTGCGAAATGAGCTGTGGAGGCACATGAGAGGATGCAAGTCCAAACCAGCCAAGACGGATAAGGCTTCTGAGGGCAGACAGAGAGTCCTCACCATTGCTGCAGTGGCAAAATCTGCCTTCTCTGGTAAAACAGATGAAGTGGTAATGAGAATATTGAGTAAAATGAATGAAGATGAAATTGCCCATGTTGTGAGACATGATTTTGGACTTCTTCAATTTGCTCAGTCCCTATATAATCACCACGGATTTCACATTACAAAACATGAATACATTCGCCAGAAGGTCCGTGAGTTTGGCAGATTCATGATAACACTGCGTAAAAAATGTCCATCTGCAACTCTGGATGATGCCATGAAGCCAGCAAATTTCATGAATGTCATTGAAGCAGTTAGAGAAACTGCAGGATTTCATGAAAACACACATTCTTACCAAATTCCAAGCTTAGCTTTAAAAATCGGACACTCCCTCTTAAAAGTTAGTGAAATTATCCAATGACATGCTCTTATTGCTGGAAACAGAGTTGGCAAGCAGTGCAGAAGCATTCCAGAAACGGTACAAATCAAAGTGGTCAGAATTCATATCTCACTCAGCGTTAAGCACCATTAATGATTTGAAATACAACAAGCCGACCAAAATGCCACTCACTCAAGACATTGAAAAACTTAATGACTATCTACAAAGAAGTGCAGAATCGGCCTTCCGGGAACTTAGCCAAAAGACCTTAGAGGACAACTATACATGTCTCACCAAGCTAACAATGACAAGGATCAATGTTCAACAGACGACGGGTT
This sequence comes from Rhinichthys klamathensis goyatoka, assembly GCF_029890125.1. Classification (NCBI taxonomy): domain Eukaryota; kingdom Metazoa; phylum Chordata; class Actinopteri; order Cypriniformes; family Leuciscidae; genus Rhinichthys; species Rhinichthys klamathensis. Next base: position 605,817 of record NW_026606944.1, read on the forward strand.
GGAGAGGTCTCCAAGATGCCTTAAAATTTCCTCTAAAGAGATGACTCGTACACATCTGACGGGCTGGGTCTATCAGCTTATGAGAAGAGCTTGTGCAAATATTTTACACGAGTTGAGCTGAAAGGAAAAAGAGGACGAAAAGTTGCCGTTTTGCTCAACCCAGACATCACAAAAGCTCTGGAACTGCTTAGTGAGAAGCGGGCACAATGTGGAGTACTGCAAGAAAATGAATTCCTCTTTGCCATTCCAAAGTGCTCTAGCCACTACAGAGGTTACGACTGTCTCAAGAGGTTTGCTGCTGAGTGTGGTGCAACTCACCCAGAGTACTTGAGATCGACACAACTGAGGAAACAAGTGTCACAGTGTCTGGTTTGTGTTCCCTGGGTTGTCACTAGAGGTCCTCGTTCTCACGGTGTCTTTCACGTTTGACTTCAATTCCCAGCATTCTGTCTGTCACTCATCAGTTCATTGCACTAAGCTGTTTCCCATCACCTTGTTAGTTCTGTGTGTATATATATACCCTGTCTGTTTTAGTGTTTATCACGGAGTCGTTGCTAAATGTCACTTACACTTCTGGAGTCTGTTTCCTCGCCTGTTCTTGTTTTGTTTGTTTATTGGACTGCTAAAATGGATTTTGACCCCTGCATGGATGACTATGAGTTGGATTGGCCTGACAATAAATACGCTACATTTGGATCCACCTGTTTCTCTGTGTGTTCCCGTGACAACAAGTTGCAACAACCTCCCAAATTCTAGTGATGGGCAGATCGAGGCTTTGTGAAGCAATGAAACAGTTGAACCAAATGGGCCATATTGTTTCGAGGCTTCGAATCAATCCGACACCCGTCTCCACTGTGACACCTAGTGGTCACTTGCAGGTGTTGATCTGAAACAACCTTGACGAGCCATTAAAAAATGTTTGTTTTTTTATTATTGTATTTTTCTCATATGTGAAGCTTGTAACCTATAGGCTCCTCACTGTGCATAATGTTATTTTGGTCCTGCAAAATGAATATTAATAAAAGAAATCAAGCCACAATGTCTCACTTTTTTAGAGATTTTTATTCAAAAATATGAATTTCTCTGCTGTGGAAAGACTTAGCCTACTTCTTTTTTTACAGATAATTTCTCCAGCCTTTGAAAAAATCCCCTCACAAGGGACACTTGTTGCTGCTGGCATGCAAAGATATTTTTTAGCTAGGACATACAAATGAGGAAAGATTACTGCTCTCTCTTTCCAGTAAGTTAGTGGATCATGAGTTCTGGCCAAATCTATCTATTAATCTATCTGTCTATATTTATATCTATGCATCTATTAATGTGTCACTATATGTAGGCTATACTCTGTCTGTCTCTAGCCTATCAGTCAATGTGTTGTGAAAATTTAAATGTAGGCTAAGCCTAAATAGCCTAACTAATCAAATCGCACTATGTCACTATATCACCAAAATCCGCTATCTCAAAATCAAACTCCTCTCACAAAAACCCACGAGGTCAATATGCGTTGATTTCACTTTTATACAGATGTGCGATTGTGTGGTCTGTTGTTCCCGACCGTGTCAATCGAACGCTGATTCGGCAGATCACACCTGATGAAACACTTAGTGAAACATTTCGAGGCTTCGTTTGGCCATAGTCATGTGACATGGGTGTTTTGAATCACGCTTCGGATCAGTGTTTCGAAACATCTGTGCTTCGGGATCTCGCAAAGCTTCGGAACGACTGTTTCGTGTCAGCCATCCCTACCAAATTCTTAATTTAAAAAATAATGAACTGGACCAACTAGCAGACTTTTTAGGCCACAATATTAATGTGCATAGAGAATATTACAGACTACCTGAGGCAACCATCCAGGTGACCAAAATTTAAAAACTCCTTCTAGCCCTTGAAAAGGGAAAGCTGACAGAATTAAAAGGAAAATCTCTTGATGAAATCCAAGGTACAGTTACTATTAATTGTTTTTAATCAATTAAGTAATGAGTACTAACTAACATGAAAGGAACAATGTTAAGCTTATTTTTCCATTGTATTTTCTAAGATTTTACAGACGACGAAGATGACGACCAGGACATTGACAGCGATGAAGACTCCAATGGAGCCAGACCTCTGGAGCTCAACTCAATCAGTAATGGTATTTGTTAATAAATATTTGTGTAAACGTGTATGTATGATGATTAATTTTAGCATTCTGTTTGTGTGATGGATCTTAATGCAGTCAGAAAAGGGTTTTCAAAGTGTGAAGGGGAGAACGCAAGGGTATGTGAGGGAAGGCAAAGATCATAGCTGGACAATATATTATATATCCTGGTTAAAATATAAAGCAGATGTGTTTAATTGGGGTTGGAGCTAACTGCAGAACAGTGACCCTCTGGGAGCAGGATGGGACACTGGACAAAAATTCCAATTACTGCTGGTCAAACATAACTTTAATCTTCAACTAAAACTGTTTTGGATGAGAAATCAGCATTTTATTAATGTCACCTTGTTACAATTCATCCAACCATTTTCCTCCACTTACCCTGAACCAGACCACGGTGGCAGCAGGCCAAGTAGGGCTTTCCATACTTTCCTTTCCCCAGCCACTTTCTCCAGCTCCTACTGTGGGAACCAAAGGTATCCCAAGGCTTGCAGAAAGATATAATCCCTCAAGCATGTTCTAGGTCTTACCCAGAGTCCCTTTCCAGTTAGATATGCCTGAAACAAATCCTCTGGAAGCCATCCAGGAGGCATCCTAACCAATGCCTGAACCACCCTAACTGGTTCCTTGTAACTTGGAGGAGCAGCTGCTCTACTCCCAGTACCTCCAGCATATATGAGCTTTTTGCCCTCTTTCTCAGGGTCAGCCGAGACACCCTGCAGAGAAAACTTCTCTCAGGTCTTACATGTAACATTTTTCACCCCTGATTACTTGCATCACTATGTCAAGCATAATGTGTAAAGTGTCACGGAATCACCATGCTCCACCCTCATTCTGTTCACCCTTACCAGACTTCTAATCTCAGGCACCTTTCACTTATCCAATCATCTCATCAACCATATAAGCTCCGTATAAGCTAGGTCTTTCCTGACCTTCCGATGAGCTACTTACCTGTGTTACCTACCTCTCAGTCAATCTCCTGGTGTCTCCTGGTTCGCTCCCTGGATATCACTGCAACGAAAGGAAAAATTTCTGAGTCGACAAGTTATGTCAGCGAAAGTGGTGTGTGTTGCAGCTTACCTCTCTGCACTTTCTTCTCCAGTCACAAAATGGTTGTTGACATTCAAGCTCCCTTAGTTATTGAACTTTTTACTGCTACTCATTAATAAACTTTGTCACAGTTTACTTAACTGTTCCCGGAGTCTGTTTCCTGACAGAAGACAGGATACAACAATCATGAGGACTCCTGCACCTGATCCTATTCAAGAAATCGTGGATTCATTACGCTGAGTGATGTCTAATCCAATCACCACCACACCAATCGCTGCACCTGTTCCTTCTCCCTCACCTGTTGTGGCCAGTCCCATGGCGAACCCAGTGGTCTGGCGGTGGAATGCAACGGATTCCTCTGAGGCTGCATATGATGATTCCATCGGTCTAAAACAATTCATCAAGCACACCAGAGTCTCCCATGGTATGCAGGGGTGTTTGGAGACCAACCAGTGTCAGTAATCCTCCTCTCCACGCCAGCCAGAGCAAGTTAGTCTTCTAGAACCAGAACCCCTGCAGATTGAATCCACTCATCTGTCTATGCCTGAGTGACAGTGCTGGCTGACCCAGCTTCTCTGCCTACACTGCGGTGCAGCTGGACATGTCAATCTTGCATGCCTCATACGTCGGCCACGACCCTTGGTGAGTTTTGTACAAACTTCATGTGTTAGTTCACATGACCAAGGTCCTCATTGCTTCTTCCAATGGCTCTGTTTCAGTCACCGCCCTCATCAACTCTGGGGCAGCTCAATTTCATCTCGGGGGAACTCTACCTTTGGAAGACCTTCAATGAAAAGTAGTATCAAGCCCACGGTAAAAGCCACTCCGTGTTCAAAGACTTCACGCATGAGGTGCTCCGGGATTTCCCCCACTGGTTTGTACTGGTCTACTTCAACAACAACCTCATCTATTCCCGGAGCTTGGACCAACTATTCTTGAAAGCAGAGAAGTGCCAGTTCCATCAGTCAGAGATCCAGTTCCTCTGGTACGTCATAAATTAACAAGGCACCACCATAGATGAGAGGAAGGTGGATACTATCCGTAACTGGCCCATTCCCACCACTATAAGGGAACTCCAGAGATGTCTTGGTTTTGCTAACGTCTATCTCTTCATCAAGAACTACAGTGTCATCACTGGTCCCCTCACCTCTCCTCTCTGTGGAAACCTCAAGTCTCTGTCTCTGTCCCTATTGAATAAGATTCCATAATCATTCACTGCATCATCAAACTACGCCTTTTATCTTTTTATCTACGCCGGGTTGGTGACCGGTTCCCGGGAACCAGGGGACTCTGACAGGGTCCTTCTGGCTCTCTCCGTGGGGGGCCAGGAGACTCCGGCCAAAATCAACCAATGATCATTGGGGTGCGGTTCCGGGTGACCGAGGACCTTTGATCCGGTTGATTTGGGCAAAGGGCTCTCTTGGAGCCCCCGGTTATCCAGGTTCGCCTGGGTGCCGGGGACTTTGAGGGGGCACGCTCTCTGGCTTAGCCGGGGAAGGCCCCGAACCAAAGTCAGCCAGAGAAATCTGGAACCGGTTAGAGGTTCAACTGACTTGGGTAAGGAGTTCGGAGGAGTTCCCCGACGGAAGGCCCCAGGCTGACCTACGGGACTCCAAAGAACTCCCACTCTGTACGCAGAGTATACCCCAAGATGAGACCAATAGTCTGCAGACTCCTTCCGGGGGACCTGGGTAACCTAACGGTGTCAACAAAGGGTCTTTCTGGTGGAGTGGTAAGTATCCAGCCCCCCTGTACCTTCGGGCTTGCACACAGGGAAGGTGACCTAGGGCATACAGGTCTTAAATGGGTGCCCAGTTTTTCATGGTAATTTAGGCCACCCACGCAACAGCACATTGGCACCACAACACCTCTGACACACTGATACCAAAAGAGATACTTAGATAGGAGAACCGGAGCGTAGAACGACAATCCAAATAACCCGTTAAAATGAGATGCTTTGATAGAAGAACCGGAACGATTAACGACAATTCAAAAATCCTTTAAAATTGTAACGCAGAATCCAACTACATTGCTCTGAGATTCTGGTAACATTCGGTTAGTAATTGGCTAGGAGACATTCGCTGGGATTTGATCAACCCAAGCGGGCCGCCTCAGGGGAGAGTGTCTGGTTGTTGAAAGGCCGAAACACTTGAGGATCTTGAGGTACACCACTGACGAAATGTCTCAAATATTTCCCTCACAACTTCTTTGAGTAGGGGTTTATACTTGAAACCCAAAATGAAAAGAGAAGAAAGATAGAACTAGGTCTAAAAAATCCACACAGATTTATGGGACTCCCAGACCGGAGTCCAATCACAGGTACGGGTGAAAATCTAACAGACGTAGGCCAGTGCATATCCTCGGTCTCCCTATTCCAAACCTTCTTAAACGATGTTTAAGCAAGGGGGGAGTCGTTGTAATTTCCCCTAAAACCTAACCTAGCCAGAGCTGTCGGAAATGATCTCACCTTTCATACAAACAGAATTAATAGACCTATTCTATTCTATTCTTTTTCAGACCAACTATTGTACCCAGAAGACAGACCGAAGGAAGCATATCAGTCGAACAAGACTTCAAACAACTCATTAGAGAACTATACGCTTACCTTAAAGCAGAACACTCACTTAAGGGCAAAAAACAGGAAACAGTCGAAACCTACATTAAATCTCGATCTAGAAATCGATGGGAAGAAGCCTGGCAAATTGCAATCAAATGGGCAAAACGTAATCTCAAAAACTTTCAACAAACAATAGTTGAACAAGCCTCACACAATATTTCTAGTTATAAGAAAACACAAATCCAGGCAGAACGACCCCAAGAAACTCTAAACCCAATAGCTCTAAACGTACCAGAATCAACCAAAAACTCGGAGGATAGTAATATTGAAAAGACAGTGATCAATCTCTCTAGGATTTACACTTTATCTCCGGAGGAGTTAGCAGTACTAAATAGGGGATTATCCTTTATCCCCTCACAAAAGTAGGGATAGATCTACAGTATACTCAGAATTAAGCAACTTCCACCAGAAGATAGAAAGAACAATCTTTTTCGGAACAAGTAGCAACCCAAAAGTAGCAATTCCTTTTACTGAACAATCAAATTGGAGACCACCACCCCAACAACTACCGAACAAAATTTGGGACTTTTTTGACGAAAACGAAAAACAACTCAAAGAACTCACCTCAAAACCACAGATACCAGAACCAAATTTATCCCCTATGGAAATAAAAGCTCTAAACGCACTAGCAAAAAGAACGGATTTAGTTATAAAACCGGCAGACAAGGGAAACACAGTAGTCATTATGGATAAACCCCAATATGTACAACAAGCCTTACGCCAATTAGGGGACACCAAATATTACAAGAAAATCCCCAAACTAATTTACCTAGAAACAATTCCCAGGATTAAGGAAATTTTAGAGAGAACAGTCAGAGAGGGACTTCTACAACCAAAACAGATGACCTTCCTTTTGGGGGAACATAATCCGAGACCCAGGAGATTTTACCTCTTACCAAAAATCCACAAACCAAAAACAGAATGGCCAACTCCATACATGCCCTTAGGGCGTCCCATAGTATCGGACTGCGGAAGTGAATCATATAGAGTAGCGGAATACATCGATCATTATTTGAAGCCCCTCTCCACCAGACACGAGAGCTACATCAAAGACACATATGACTTCCTAAGTAAGATTAAAACCACAACGCTCAAAACGGAAACCATCCTTTTCACAATGGATGTAGTCAACCTTTACACTAACATAGAGACCGAATTAGGACTCAAAGCGGTTAGGGAAGCCTTCGGGAAATTCAAAGACACCGCTAGACCGGACAATGCGATCCTAGAATTGTTGGAAATTAGTCTAACTCGTAATGATTTTGAATTCGCGGGGCAGAACTTTCTCCAAATCAACGGTACGGCAATGGGCAAAAAATTCGCCCCGTCCTATGCGAACATCTACATGGCAAATTGGGAAGAAACAATCCTTCCTAAATGTACTAGACTACCAACCACATACTTCCGATATCTAGACGATATATGGGGTACCTGGGAACACGGGGAGGACAGCTTTCAGGAATTCATAGGGGTTCTGAATGACCATCATAACTTAATTAAAGTCAAAGCAACCTCCAATAGGATTGCAGTAAACTTCCTGGATACTACAGTCTTTAAAGGCCCAGACTTCGACACCACTCACATACTAGATACAAAAGTCTATTTCAAAGAGACGGATACACATGCCTTGTTGCATCACAAAAGTTTCCACCCCAAACACACTTTCGAGGGCATAGTACGAGCACAACTCACCAGATTTTCGAGAATCTGCTCCAGGAAGGGGGACTTCGAAGAAGCTAAAATAAAATTATTCAGGGCACTCAAACAAAGAGGCTACTCCAAAACGAAACTGAGAGGTATATATCGAAAATTTTTCGAAAAACAAACCAGTCCGGTACCACAACAAAACACGGAGAATCAAGTAGTAGTTCCCGCCATTTTCACTTATACACCACTATCGGTCAACTTCAACCAAAAGATCAAAAATAACTTCGCTAGAACTTTTGGAGACGAACAGAACATTTCCATAATCGCGGCATATAAAAGAAATCCAAACCTCAAGAATATCCTGGTCAAGAGCAAACTCCCTTCCAAAGCTCCCACACGTTTAATCCACAGAACCGGGATAATAAGACAAACGAGGCGGGCCAAAGCGTTTTCCATACCCAAAATACCCCTCAAGAACACTAACTGCGTATACCTAATAACTTGCAACAGGTATAAACTACAATATGTGGGGCAAACAAAAAACTCAATTAATAGTAGACTATATCAACATAAATACAATATCCGCAAATCCCTCAAAAATAACAGGAACCAAACCTTAATCAAACACTTCCTAAGACACGGGGTTGCAAATATACGAATACAGGGTATAGAACATAACCCCCAATGGTCGGAACAACAAAGAAGGAAAGCTGAATGGCATTGGATCAAAAAGTTAGACACCAAATTCCCAAAAGGACTAAATGAACGACGGGAACTCAAAAGATTTACGAATTAGAAACACGAAATGGAAACCACCTAGTATAAAACACTCACAGAGTCCCCTCTGAATCAGGGCTTTTTCAATTCACTAAACAGATATCATACCGCCTCATCCTTTATTTTGCATGATTTGTCTCCCTTGCCGGGTCCCCCTTCCCCTTGGAGTTCTGGGGGGAGGAGGGGACCGGGCTTAGGGAATGGACCAAATGCCCAGACAGGCAGGAAAGTGGGTGGCCCAGACAGGTCTAACACTTTCGGGTACATTAAAACATATCCTGTAAAGGTTTTATTAATAGAAACCCCCTAACAATTCCCAAAAGGACTAAATGAACGACGGGAACTCAAAAGATTTACGAATTAGAAACACGAAACGGAAACCACCTAGTATAAAACACTCTTTTCGGTTCACAAAACAGATACCATACCGCCCCATCCTTTATTTTGCATGGTGTGTCTCCCTTGCCGGGTCCCCCTTCCCCTTGGAGTTCTGGGGGGAGGAGGGGACCGGGCTTAGGGAATGGACCAAATGCCCAGACAGGCAGGAACGTGGGTGGCCCAGACAGGTCTAACACTTTCGGGTCCATGAAAACATATCCTGTAAAGGTTTTATCAAAAGAAACCCCCTAACAATTCCCAAAAGGACGACGGGAACTCAAAAGATTTACGAATTAGAAACACGAAATGGAAACCACCTAGTATAAAACACTCACAGAGTCCCCTCTGAATCAGGGCTTTTTCGGTTCACAAAACAGATATCATACCGCCTCATCCTTTATTTTGCATGATGTGTCTCCCTTGCCGGGTCCCCCTTCCCCTTGGATTTCTGGGGGGAGGAGGGGACCGGGCTTAGGGAATGGACCAAATGCCCAGACAGGCAGGAAAGTGGGTGGCCCAGACAGGTCTAACACTTTCGGGTCCATGAAAACATATCCTGTAAAGGTTTTATTTAAAGAAACCCCTTAACCATAAAAAAAAGAGAATCTCAGATTACGAATTTGTCTCTAATCATTATATTTCTCACCCTTAGGACATACCAAAACGGCATCATGGCTTCTGGCGAAAATTTCAAAAAACTAGTGAGAGATTTCTACGCATATCTCAGGGCCTTCCACCAAGCAAACAACGTTAAACCTCGTCGTCTCCAACATATCACTAATGGGCTAAACGCGGCCATTAAACCAGCGCTTCTGAACATGAACCAGGGCACAGAAGACTTAATCTATGGTAACGCCCAGAACTGGCTCCAGATAGGGATGGAGATCCTGAAAAAACACTATTCTGAGTGTCTGGTTCTTGCCCAGGACAAGATCACCCACACCACGATGAGTAGATGGGAAGAGGCCTGGAACATCGCGATTAAATGGGGTAGAAAAAACTTGAAAACGTTAAGGGACAGTACAATACAACAAGCTTCCCAAACGGTCCGAAGCTTTATAAACCCCATAAATCCGACCGAACCCACTACATCTGACACCACGTCACCAAAAGCTACCAACGAGGGGGCTACCCGTCGGAAATTGGCAGATGAAGGAACAGGAATTGGGGAAGACCCCGCCCCAAAGAAGAGGAAACCGGTGGAAGAAAGTGCGGTAGCCACAGGAGACTCAGAAGAAGAGGAAGTCTTCTACCCCACCGTAGAGTCCCCTAACACATCATCAACTAGCTTTAAGGAGAAAACAACCACCACAACAACACAAACCGGTATAGGAGAAGCCCAGACTGGGAGTGGCTCAACAGCGTCTTCAGAACCACAGGGTCCCAAACCCCAGACCAGGTCGGACCCCCAGTCGTATGGTATTTTCGAGCGACACGTCTGCAAACAAGACAAATACGCCCACTGGTCCCTAATACCAAAAAAGCCCATCCTCTTTTTAGGAGACTCCAACCTTTCCCGTTTTCCCCGGATCGACAACGATCAGATTCAAGCGGTTTGTTATCCGGATGCTAAGCTGGCGCATGCCTATCACTTGATCAAAAACAAAACTGTCACCAATCCGGATACCCAAGTGATCCCGATGAACTTTGGCCTCAATGACAGAGAGCAGGGCAATCCTACGATACTGACCAAAACCATCGAAAGACTGCAGGGGGGCAATCAAAGCCACATTCCCGTCAGCTACTGTTCATTTTCAGTTAATCAATTATAGTAGGGGTCTACTCACTAGGGTTCAGGAAAACATAGATTTCCTTAATAACATCATAAAAGAAAAAACCCAGCACATCCCACTACTACCAGCAAGTCGGTTTAGAACACTAGAGGACAAAATTCACTGGACACCCGAAACAGCAGAAGCCATGTTAAAACACTGGCTGAAATTTTTGAAGATTGAAGGAACACAGCACCAAAAAAAGTAAAATCAAAGAGTCGAAATCAAGAAATTTCTGAGTTTAAACAACAAACCCCAACAGAAAAAGTGATACAAAAATAGAACAACAACAGGAATGATAACATTTTACATAAAAAAAATAAAAAAAAATAAAAAACGTCTGGCGTGCACTCTTATTCCCCAGGTTCCCATTGGCCACAGCGAGAAGAGGTGACGTCAGCGCTAACAATGATCGACAGGTCACTTAGCCAATCACGGGTACCTGCAAAAGCGAAAGTAACCGAGAGAGAGCGGGAAGAGAAACACAAGAGAACACACACACACACAATACAGGAACGTAACAATGTTCATTACTACCGAAGCTTCGAAGCTCAAAAATTGGTATTCGGAACAGCCCTAATTTGCACGCAAACCAAGGGCACTGAGGGAAATAGATCGATGGAAGGCGACCGAGTTCAGACAGTTTTTATTGTACACAGCCCCTGTTATGTTAAAATATATCCTTGACACAGAGGTGTACAAAAACTTCCTATTGTTTTTTATGGGAATTTTCATCCTGAGCAATAACAGCCTAATTGGAGATCACATTGAATATGCCAATGATATCCTGCGACTTTTTGTCACACACTTTGGACAGCTATATGGCCCCAAATTCCTGTCCTACAATGTCCACTCTCTTGTACATCTTGCAGAAGATGCAAAACACCATGGTGTACTCGACAACTTCAGTGCTTTCAAGTTCGAGGATTACCTGCACAAGCTGAAGAGACTCCTGCGGAAAACTACATGTCCGTTAAGTCAAATTGTAAGAAGGTTCTACGAGATGCAAAGCTGCAGCAAAGAAAAAAAACAACAACAACCCAAAGATGCTCAGAAAACTACATACAGCTGGCCCTCTACCTGAATCTTTTCAGGGAGCTTCACAGTACAGAGAATTAAAAACATGCTCTTACACTCTGAGACTGGACCAGCAGTTTTGTTTACATTGGGGGTAAAGTGTCAAAGCTGCAAAATATAATTTCAGTGAGGGATGAAATTTATGTAGCCTAGAGTAGCTTCAACAACCATGAACTTTTTTTTTTACTATCCCCTTCCATCTTCGGCACTTGGTATTCATCTAGTTGATAACCTCTCAAGAACAACCAATTTCTGCAAGTTTGAGAAGATTGAGGGGAAAGCTTTCTTAGTTCCTTATGATCGTTGTTTTGTTTCAGTGCCTCTTTTACACACTCAATAATTACTTCTTTTTTTTTACACATATATTTGCTTTTGTTTTGTTACATATATTTTGAATTGAAAATGTTCATGCAAATGAACAACTGAAATTTAAGAAGTGTCTGTAAACATCATGGTTTAAAGCTCTAGGTTGATGCAGTAAGAAAAGACACAAGTACCTGATAGTGGAGTTTGTGGGAGAAGGGAAAACTGGACCTACAGCAAAGTCCTGGTACTCCGATGGCCACTCCTGGTGGCCTCCATTCAAAGACTTGGACTGGTTGCTGAAGAGTGTCAGGATGATGGAGGCACCACAGCCAGTTCAAGGCTGGACCAAACATCAGGTAAGCAGGTTAAACAACACTATAAATGAACATTATCAAAAAGATGGTAAAATCACTAATACATGACATCCCTTGCTTGCATGAATTAAATTCACGTACTTCATTTCTTTCAGCATCTTTTCACAACATTTCTAAAAAATGGAAAAAGGCATGCTACACTTCTGACATCTCAGAAACAGAAATGCCTGGAAAAAGAATTCACAAGTAAGTTGTCAAAGCATATTTTACTTTAAGAATAGATACACGTAAATGTAATAATGTCAATTTTTTTCCTCTTAGTTGACAAACAGGGCAATGTTATTACTTATCTAATCCTGCTTTGTAAAATAATCTAATACCATGATTTGCTCTTAGAAAGAAAATATACACATCAGATAATGAGCCTCATGATACCCCCCACAAAAAAAAAAAAAATTATTAATAGAGACAAAGCACCAAAAGCAAACATCAAGACAAAAGGTAAAAAAACAATTAAACTAGTTAAATGGTTGCTAGACGTAGGTGTATGTAACTGCTGAGTGCTTTTTTTTCCTTCCTGTTGTAAGACCCCTGCTCACACCAAGTAGCAAGTTCAGCAATTGTTTACATTTTTAAAACTGTTATTTTTGTCATGTAAATATTTTAATTGCATACAATATTTACCAATATCACCATTCTCAGCTCCAAATGTACCAGTGAGCTTCTCCCAGGCAGACGAAAATATGTTACCCGAATGACTGATGTAACATTAATGCGAGTTAGCCGGTTAGCCAGAGAACTACACAATATAAAACACAAAACTACATATTTTGAACACCCGATAGAAAATATATACATCATTAAATAATCATACTGTTTAAAAAGTAACTGTGCTACTGCCAAGCTACTGAAAAATGTAGTTAAGTTAGTAGCGTCGCTACTTGTAGTTAACTACTCCCCAACACTGCAGACCAATGCCTTAAAGTATATCTGCATTACTGAGAGTGTGTACATCAAACAACTTAAATAAATGGGGAAGCTCAAGTTCCAGTTAATTATGTATAAAGGTAACTTGTATGTCCCTATGAAGAAATTTGTCTCAAATAAAAGGAACTGCTGCAACAACAGCATGATAATACAACCAGACCTAATCAGTTTTGAGACCTGCATGATTAATTGTGATTTTTATTTAAACAGCTTTATCTCTATGTGTAATAATTATGCAAGCCTTTGTCTTTTTGCCTGTGGCATTGAGACTATGTTTTTTGGAAGACATTACATGGTGGGCCATAACAGTAAAATAATTGTAAACATTTGTTGTCTGCCTGTTTAGCTCAGTCAGTATTGCGCAGGACTCCCTATAGGAGGGTTGTATGATTGATCCCAATATGATGCGAATATTCTTCCCCTCACTCGTTAAAATAATTAATTTTAAGGACACTTTTACTCCTGCTCACCTTAAGCGTGTGGGTGTGCGTGCATCCCGGCGACCCGCATTCATAAAACTAGAGTTGTGTCAAGCAAGCCAGACACTCTTGAATATCCTTCAGAACCTTTCAAAGTACAAGCTCTCAGTAAAGTCAACATGAAGCATTGCTGCAATAAAAATGTATTGATTAATTTTGTAGGCACAATAATGTAAGAGGAAGTGATACGTGATCATTTATGTAGCTGTCATGACAGATCTATTTCAGTACCAGCCATTATCTTTTTGCTTTCAAAGCAATCTTATACAGAAACATTTGCCTTTTATCATTTCATTGATTAACATGGATTACATCTATTATTATTGCAGGTGGAGATGCTGTCCTGTTTGAGGATGTGCTGATGTTTGCGACTGGCACAGAACGAATCCCTCCTCTTGGGTTCAGTGAGGTGCCCACACTGGCTTTTTTAAATGAGCCAGTGAACAACAGGAAAAGGGTTTTTCCTGAGGCAAACACCTGCGCTCTTATCTTACATGCCTCATATGAAGCATTCTCTGACTCAGGGGCTGTTTACACCTGGCCACTTCATGCGTTTCCTCAGATCGGATAGCTATCGGATTTGTTCAAACGGTTCCATTTACACTTGGCCACATGAATGCGTCTCAGCGAAACGGATATGAATCCGATCTTCTAATTCCCGCGAAAAATGCAAATATTCATTTCCGCTTAAGTTGAACTCAAAAGGCAGCCACGGTCATTTTGCTCTATTTGTGTTTGCGAATGCAGTCAAAACGAAAACAAAAAAACTTGCTACAACGCTTACGCAACAAAAGGCAGCACTTATTATGTGCAGCATTTTCGCTGTCGGCAGTACTACACTTTAAAAACCAGCGAGATACCTGGATGAAAGCTCGGAGTCAACACTGGTGGGAAAATATAGTACAGGCTTCTTTTACGGAACAAGACTGGCAAACCAGTTTTCGAATGGGGCGCCGGACCTTCGATTACCTTTGTGTCTGCCTGCAATGTTATTTAATGAGGAGGCACACTCATCTCCGTCAGGCTATACCGGTCGATAAGCGCGTCGCCGTGGCCCTGTGGTATCTCGCTACAGGCAGCGGGTATAACACCATCTCTCACCTCTTTGGGCTGAGCCGGTCTACAGTATGCATCTGCGTGTGGGAAGTATGCAGTGCGCTGGTGTCCTGCATGCAGAAATGCATTCAATTGCCCACAGGCCAGAGGCTCCTGGACATCAGGGATGGGTTTGAGAGAAGATGGGGTTTCCCTCAATGTGCAGGTGCCATCGACGGGTCGCACATACCGATAACGGCTCCACGAAACAACGCAAAGGACTATTTTAATCGCAAAGGATATTGTTCCATAATCCTGCAAGCTGTTGTAGATTATCAGTCACAGTAAGTAACCATTAACATTTTTATTTATTTATTAATACTTTTTTTTTTTTTTTTTTCTAATTTGGCATAAACCACTTTTATAAGATTTTTTTTATATTATCCTCCTGGGACCCAGGAATAGACTTTTGTCCACTATAGTGGACATTATATTTTAGTGAATTTCTCTGACATCATATGTCACACCTGGCTTGTCCTGTCCCAAACCTGTCCTGAAGGCATCCCAACACTGCACGTTTTCTTTATCTCCCTAATCAAACACACCTGATTCAACTCCTCAGCTCATTAACCCATGTGATAATGAGCTGATGAGTTGAATCAGGAGTGTGTTTGATTAGGGAGATAAAGAAAACGTGCAGTGTTGGGGTGCCTTCAGGACAGGTTTGGGAACCACAGAGCACATTCAGGGCTTTTCAGAGATACCAAATGTTTTGTAGTTTCACCATGAAAACAACTTCTCCTTGTTCTTTAAAAATGTCTGACATTAATTTAGTCATCAAATGTAGCACTCTTATGGAAATATGATAATATATTATAATTATAATTTAAATTACTACTTTTCAAATTGTATTTCATAAAGCAACATCTCAGGAAACCGTTGTGGGGTTTCAAATAAAAAAATGACTTTCTGTTACAGAACAACATTGATTTCATTCATGTAGAGGACATCAGGACTTAAATCATGTTTATCAGGCATTTTGGGAGACACAACAAGTGAATATGGAAATAAATTATACATCAATATTCCTATGAAATATTAGATATTATTATTAAAATGTTGCTAATTATTACTCCGATTATTACACTTCTTTTTTCATTTAAATGTTACTCCAAGAACACATTAATGTGCACATTAGATACAGTGTATAGATACATTGCATTGAATGGGAATATTAATTTATGGCCATTTTACCCACATATTGCATAAAGTAAAATGGTGTATCAATTCATTTCGTTATATCTTTCATAACTTAGTTGAGAATCATCTTTATACAAATTTTGCTTAAAAAGATATAGCCTATTTGTGTTATCGCCATACATCTTCATTTTATGGACAAATTATTTTCAAATGAGAAAAACATACGCAATTAATATATATAATATGCAAGCAATGCCACAATAATAATTTATCACAATTGATTTGTCTTTATACAGCTTACGCGCAACATTGGAGGCATTGAGGTGCCGATCACAGTCCTGGGGGACGCAGCCTACCCACTCATGTCTTGGCTGATGAAGCCCTACAGTGACCATGGCCAGTTGACGGTGGAACAGCAACATTTTAACTACCGCCTAAGCAGAGCACGAATGACGGTAGAGTGTGCTTTCGGGAGGCTGAAGGGCCGGTGGAGGTGCCTCCTCAAGCAGTCTGAGCTTCAACTGAAAAGAATGCCAGTGGTCGTCACAGCATGCTGCATTCTACATAATCTATGCGAGCGGAATGGAGAAAATTTTGACAACGAGTGGCTACAGGGAGTTAGTGAGGCTGGCACTCAAGAAGAAACCCAGGAGATGGCACCTGTTCTGCGGCATCAAGAAACACAACCCCAGAAAATTCGCATTGCTTTGACCAGTTTTTTCTCTGAGCAGGGCCAACAGGAGTAGCAATCACCTTTCCATTTGAAACATGTTCTAGCTGAAATTAAGATACAGCTTATCTATTTCTAAACATTTGTTTTTCTGTTTTCTACCAAGTTATGTGTTTGTCAGTGTTAAAAACCAAACTGAAGATGGTGGACATTTGAGACTTTTATTTATTTTCTAACAACAAAAAAAGGCATATGTGCCTGGCTGTATCAAATTAAGTAAATAGCAGCATAAACCAGACCTTGATAATTTACATATGCAATATTTGAAAATAAAGTGCTACACACAAAGGCAAACTTATTTGTTCTGTTTAACAGCCAAAAGCTCTAATGTGAAAGGTTAAACTTCACTGAAGAGGTCACTATTGAGTAGGTAAACTGAAATGTATATGGCTTACAATAACATACATTTAACAGGCAAAAACAACTTGAATTTGTTTTTTATATTACCAAAAGTGTGTTAACTTGGTGAAAAATGTTTAACTTAGTTTTTCAAAAACAAGAAATTGTGCCAATGGAAGAATTACAGTGGAGTGAATGTATGGGTTTCCTGGTCTTCATCTAGTGGATAGCGTCTGCCTGATAAGGGAGTATGTGGCAGGTATGTAGGTTGTGGACTGTGAGCCATGGGCCCAGGTGAGTTAGTGTGGGTATGATGCAAGTATGGATTTTGTGCAGGAAATGGCATGCTATACTGGGGGCCTTGGGGTGGCATGGGGTGTGTATTTGTTATGGCTTGGATCATCATACCAAACATTCTTGCCTCATGTTCATTCTGGGCTGCTTGCATTTGCATAGTAAGCTGCATCTCTCTTGAAAGATTATCAGACAGGGCCTTTGCAAAGCATTCAACTGTGGCTTCTAGTTTTGTCTTCCTTTTCCGTGATCCTAAAAAAAAAAAAAACAAGTTGATGTATTGTTAGTTTAAAATAGTAGATTACATCAAATGCCTAACTAAAATATATAAGGAATAAAAGTTTGCTTTGAAAAGTACGGAACCTGCATTATTTACTTAGTTGTGCCCAAAAAAATTTGAAAATTGTACATATTTTTATACACACATATTACATATATTTATCGCAGAATTTACATAATTGTCCCCAAAAGCACTTACCTACAGCACCCCGATCTCCCTTGGCACGGTCAAAAACAGGCTCCTGACAATCCTCTTCTGACATGGGTTTGGGAGTAGGTTCAGGAATGGCTTCGGAAGAGGGTATATCGATTGAATCAGTCTCATCTACGCCTGTTAAAAAATTGAAAAGGTTAATATGGTAAAGTGACACTATTTTTGCTTACTACTACTACTTTGATTACTACCATTACTATTATCACTTGTATGGGTTAAAGTTAACTGTTTTTTCTGTCAGACTATATTATTATTCCCTACATACAAGTCAACTAAATATTAAACCTACAACACTTCATAAAAGAAAATGACTTGGCCAATTTAAAAACCTTTTTAATTAGTTGTCATGATAACTATATACAAACTTTTGGCCCATAAAAAGTAACTACAGAACTATATAGACATACGTTTAGAATTGTGTTAATAACTATTCTATTTTTAACTTGCTCGAAAACGTGAAGTAGGCTACAGACGAAACATACAAACCTCCTTCAACGTCGACATCTTCTGACAAACTGGCCGTATCCAACACTTCGCCTTCTCCAGGTACGAAAGACGGCTTGTCTCCTAGCACCCGATCCAAAACTTCATAAAATGGACAGGTTACTCTGGCCCGTCCACTTTTACTATTATTATCTTTAGCTTTGCGGTAAATTATTTTAAGGCTTTTTATTTTCCTTTGGCACTGTTGCCATGTTCTGCCGTAACCATGTTCTCTCATTTTTTGTGATATGTCTTCATATATTGCTTTGTTCCTGTAAGTTCTTGATAATTTTTGTTGAATACTTTCGTCGCTCCATAAAGAAATAAGTGTCCGAGTTTCGCCACTGCTCCATCCCTGAGTATCATCCATGTTTGAACTGCTTCTGGCGCGGCTAAGCGCGTGACGTGTGTGGGGTTCAACAACCAGATGCTCAACTGCTCATCTGCTGCGATAGTGTTGCAGTTGCAGTAGCGTCGTCATATCTGACTATAACATGACATATAGCCTATAACACGCTCTCACACGTTTATTTTGTATCATTTTTGGGAGGAGTAAAATTTACATATGTGGTTTCAACAACCAGATGTATTTACACTTGTCCAGTTTCGTCTGGAATGCGGCCCAGACCACCTCCTGATGTGGTTTGAGCGATCGGATTTAAATCCGTCTCGAGTGCGTTTCGGAGGGCATTTACACCTGGTCTTTTCACGATCGGATAGCTATCCGATCACAGAAAACGCATGAAGTGACCAGGTGTAAACAGCCCCTCAATGATATCTGGCATTGTCCAGTCTCCAAATTTTGGAACTGCCTGAAGGGCGAGGTTCCGGCATGTACTGTATATAGTTCTTATATGATGTTTTGTTAATATTATTTAGTTATGTAGCTTTATATATGTTGGATATTAATGATTTTTGTTTATGAGTTATTGACAATGTGTCACGTTTCTGTTTGTGATTTGTATTCAGTTCATTAATAATCTGTGTCACCTGTGCCCTGTTAATCACCTCATTTAGTTATCTCGGTTGTTTTGCCCCAGCTGTGTCTTATTTCCCTGATCTGTTTCCTTGTGTATTTAAGCCCTGTGTTTTCCCTCAGTGTTTGTTGATCATCGTCTTTGTATGGTTGTGTATTCTTGAAGTCCTGGAGTTTGTTATTTTGTTCCTGTATGGTCCTGAAGTTAAGTTTTGTAAATAAATCAGCTATATCACAGATCCAGTGTCCTCGTCTTCAGCTACCTGCACACAACCTGACACATTGGGTTAATTGATTTATTTGACCGATTTTCCTTGTTATTGGAACAGTGTCGGATTTCCTGTAACTTTCAAAGGTATTCAACTAGTGTTGCTGAGTAGAGAAACTCGCCACAGTATTAATAGGATAATCTCATGAATCTCATTTTTATTTTATCCAAACAAATTAAAAATAAAGTTACCCACACATTTTTTGCTGGTCTGGGGCCTCATTTATAAAACTTTGCGTAGGATTTGTGTCAGAAGTGGCGTACGGATGAAACATAGGACGTGCGTACGTACAGAAATATTCGGATTTATAAAACCGTGCGCACGCACATCCTACGCATTTTCCCCTTAATAAATCACAATCAATTCTAAATGTAGCGCAGCTTTTGCGGCTTCATGTCACGCCCATAGTTGCCCATAAATAGTCCGTGAAACGCCCACAAGTTAATATTCATCGATTGCGAAATCGTGGCAAACATAGAGAGGAAATCAAAGAAACGTAACTTCACTCAATGTGAAGTAGAAGTTATCGTTGGCGAGGTGGAAAAGAGGAGAAAAATGTTGTTTGGAGGGCACAGTGTGGGCATTACTAATGCCAAAAAGGCACTTGAGTGGCAAAAGGTTGCAGACGCCGTAAATGCTGTAGCCTCACAACCTCGGACTGTGGCCGAAATAAAAAAGAAATGACAAGCTACAGATGTCGGTTATAATCTACTTGGATTTGGGAAATAGTTCAGCGCAAATGTAATTTCTTGCAGCTTTCTGAATGGTTGAGACATAGGTCATACGTTGTTTTATCAAAAATAAAACAAACTAAAGGCATATGCATGAAATACCATGATTCCGTAGCTGATAAAGACATTATTTACTATGAAAACAACTTTCCCCAGTGGACAAATAATACATCTATCTATTTATCTATCTATCTCTCCCTAATTATCTATCTATCTGACTATCTAGCTATATCTAGCTATATCTGCTCCGCCAGACGGACACATTGGCGAGAATATCAGTTTTGTACATTATTTCGTTCTGTTTACCATCTTATTTATGAGGATGAATTGTATAACATGCCAATATTATTGCAGAACATATTTCACTTTTCTTTTTGCAAATATGTGTTAATTTGCATTTCTGTTGCAGATCGATCAAACGGGTGTTCGTGTAGGCTGTTAAAATGTAATACTTGCTTTGTGACGTCTTCGTGTTATTTATGAGGCAGTATTGCCATTTATTTTACACAACGGTCTACAGTTTCACACACTTTCACGTGTTTCTTCCATCTGCCGACGGTGTCGCCATTTCTCAGTTCACCCGTTTCTGTGCGTACGCCTGGGTCAGAGCTTGCGTGAAGGACCGCACATTTTACCGTCAAGTTTGCTTTTTATAAATACCAATTATTGCGTAGAGAGCGGCGTACGCCTTCTTTTGTGCGTACGCAACGTTTATAAATGAGGCCCCTGGTCATTTCATGGACAACACCCTATTTACACTTGACAAAACATGTGTCTGTGTTCCAAAAATAGATACTATTTCTGATAAGGCTATGATGTAACACTGACTATCTGATTATTCACAACCAATAAAAGAGTAACATTTCAAATAATTTTTTACATAATATACAGAGGCTGTGGAGCCACCACCAGCATTCTGACTGTTTGAATTGAGTGTGACCAGAAATGGTTACTGAGTTCTGACTAGCCCTGTGTCAAAATTAAGTGTTATAATTCTGTTTGCAAATTTGAAGTAAAACACCTTATCAATGCCATTGTCATTTGTAGTATTATTCTTGATGTTACCTAAATCAATAAAGAAAAAATGCTTTTTTTTTGAAGATGGGGAGCACGTTGAAATATAAACTATATTATGCCATCTTGATTTAATTTATCAGGGGTAGCATATTCTGATAGACTAATTATGATTTTTGACGATCAGCCAGTGTCCTGACGGCATGACCAACAGCAAAGTTGCACAGATTTATGGGCAGGGAAATAGACA
The DNA here is from genome assembly GCF_029890125.1 of Rhinichthys klamathensis goyatoka. Taxonomy (NCBI): domain Eukaryota; kingdom Metazoa; phylum Chordata; class Actinopteri; order Cypriniformes; family Leuciscidae; genus Rhinichthys; species Rhinichthys klamathensis. Next base: position 627,172 of record NW_026606944.1, read on the forward strand.
ACGCTTGTGGAACACGCACATGCGCAGAACCCGGTAGCATAAATCGACAGAACACCGAAAAAAGTAATTTGGACAACCTTACTGATAAACATCTACAAGAAGTAGGCCCTACTAGTGGCAAAAAATTTTTCTTCATTTGTTGTAAACTGTATAAATTGTTTGCAAAAAGTGGGGTCCTCTCTCGATGGTGATTGTCTAAATGCATGAAATCTCCCGCTGGGCTCCGTTTTTACTTTTGATGGTGGTGAGAATTTGAATTACCACAGTTGACCATAGTGTAGGTGCATTTTCAAATATTTTAACTAGGGCTCTCGGTAACGATTATGTTATTTATTTATATATTTATTTGGTAATTAAGATGATCTAAGTGAGCAATAGACTTTAGTATGATTTAAATACATATAACAAATGAGGCAATAATAATTGGTTCAAGTAAAGTATCAAACGTGATTAATCATATTGTTTTATTCAACAACACTATTAAAATACATGAAGAAATGTTTAAACAATGAATTTATGTAGGCTATATTATGTTTTATAACAAATGCCAGTAGAGGGCGCCAGAGGCCTGACGATTGTTACACTTTACATTAAGCGCAAACCATTGTTTATCTAACGTTTAATTGCACTTAATCTGTAATGTTTTTCTATAGTCACCAGTTTAATTTTGAAACCTCAAACATCTATTTGCATGTTTAGAAATATATTGGTTCATTCTCTTGTGTTGTTGGCATATGTTTTTAAGTTGCTAAAGCAATTCAACAGCGTTTCGTCCATATTCCCAAATGCACGTTACTGTGAGAAAAGCACCAAAGCATAGAATAAAATAATACAAGGGAATGCACATTTTTGCCACAAACTCAACTCTGTTGAACAAAATAGTACCAGAGGGTTGAATGTATAAGGATCTTTATGTTGTCCCACACTCATATTTCTTTTTCTTTCTTCTTTGGAAAATAAAAATTACATGGAGACTTATGGAAGACTTTTCCATGTCACTCAAAAATATGATTTTTGGGATTTCCTAAGATAAACACAAATGGCTCATTTCAGAGAAATTATGACAACTACTATGCTTGCTCACTTTTAGGAAAACAGTGAATGGTAATGATAGATTTACATTGCTTTATTGTATGTTACGGGGAGGGGTTTATTATCTCTTAAGTTCATGCACCTGCATACGGTACTGTAATGGAGTTGTAGGTTTTCACAGAGTGGGGGAAGAAATAGAAAATTAGACTGGAGGCCAGATTTTAGATAGAAAAGGCCGGCACTTTACTACAGACAAACAATACACAGAACAGTTATTCAGTATTCAAGGATAATCTCGCAAATGACAAAAGGTAAGTTTAAGTAAAATAAAAGTAAGGTCTTCTTTCATATTTCTTTTTAGTAATAAGTTAGAAATTAATTTAGAAATAATTTAGTGTAGTGGATCAAGTAGTTTGATAGTCTATGAGTATATGCCTGGTAATTAATTTATTATACTTATTTAGGATTTGCTTATTTTAATATTAACTCTTTTCACATGTAAGAGAACAATTTCATCAAACAAGCAAATAAAAAAATAACAAAAATGTTAGCCTATATCATTACATTGAACACAAAAGAAAAACAAAACAATAGAAATGTGGCACACTGAATCAAGTCACCAAAACCGTGGTAAATATAATCTTTTTTCTCTTGTAGGGTCTTAAAATCAACTAATTTATTACTTATTTTTCTCACTAATCTCTTTAATATTTCTGCTCGGTCGTTACAGTACATTCTGCTGCTGCTCATTGGTTTGACCTGGTTTTGACCTGTGACTCTTTACAGGCATTTTTATTCACATTTCCTATTGGCACCTAATGAATTGTATATATTTGATACATTAATTTATATACTGTAAATTGTTATATTTATTATCATGTGTTATTTTAAATCAATAGTTATGTATTCAGCTACTATGAAGACTTGAAATAATTCAAAATAGACACTCAATGTCGTTAAACATTTAATATATCAAAATGAACACAAATTATTCAAAATGATATATATATATACAAAAAAGTTGTCAACATGAAAGGGGCATTATGCTAGTCCAAAATGTGGGGACTGCACAATGCTCAAAAGCCATGTATTGGCTGAAGCTTTCATATGAGGCATGAATTGGAAGCCTTAGTATCAAAGCACAAGTGTTGGCCTCTGGGTACAGTCTGTGTGAACCATTTACTGGAATATGTAACAATTTCAGTGTCGGTTTTGGATCAAACCCCAGGGCAGGAATCCTGTCTGTCCCAGTGGCAAACATCAGAAGGAGGTCAAAAGTAATCTGAACCTCATCTTCTTCGGACAGCACAGCATCTCCGCCTGAAATGTAAAAGGGAGGGGGGGTTAAGAAATTTCTATGCATTAAATGAAGCTACGCAGCCCTTTTCTTCTCTATTGTGATGTATATCTAAGTGAAATGGTTGGTGTGTCCCAGTTCACCTACATGTATTCTTTTTGTGAAGAAAAAGTGCATACTTGCATTATTTGCGTGTAGCAAAACAGTAGAATGGCTTTGGGACATATTGTCATGTCATTAAATGGTCTTTTACGGAAGCTATGTCACTTACTTACGACCATCTTGTCACTGTAAACTGGCCTGTCAATCGTCTTAAGTTAACATCCTCCACATTTAATAAAACTAAACATATAATTTAATATAAAATAACACATCTCAGACAATGCACGGTCCCAAATTCAGGTTGCGCTTGAATGATTAGTACACACAGAATTGCAGTATTTCAAGATACCTGTCTTGGTGAGTATTAACGCAAACATTTGAGGAAAAACATTTGATATGTAACTTACATTATATCTGTGCATATGGTCATAACAAGCTGCTGTCTGTAATTAATGTTCATCAAATAACATAAAAGAGGGAATTATTGCTTTTGAAGAGACATTTCTTTTGCTGCAAAATGTGTATTCAGTTTTTGTTTTTGTTACTTAAATGCTTCTATTTAGATATGAAGTGTAAAACATAAAGCACTGTTTGTTTCATTTGTTTCTTATAATTATTGTACTGTTTGTTGTTTTTAATAAAAACATACAATAACAAAAAGCTATATTGTGATTATCAATATAGCCATTAATTTTAAATGGGAGGAAAAGATGCATTGTGATACATCAAGAGTTATTTTTTAATTGAATCGTTACCCTCTGAATCGTAATTGAATAGAATCAGTAGGCAATACAAGATTCACACCTCTAGTCCAAAGTATATTTTTTCTTTCTTTATGTTGTTAAAGTAACACCAAGTAATTTTTCCTCTGCGGTCGTCCTACTGGTTGGAAGCGGAATTGTCCATTAGTGCTGTCGTAAATAATTTAGCCTACCGCAGCCTACTGTCGCACACACACACACACGCTCGCTGTTGGTCTCCAGCACCGGCTTTGGAATCGACAATGGCCACAGACAAGGTAGAGTATGATGCATGATTTTATGAAAGACATCACAAACTAAGAAAAACTAAATAATGACATTGATTGCTTTTTTATATATATTTTTTATTTTGTGTAACAGTAAACTTGAAACGGTATAACAGAAAGATAGTTTTACACAAGGATAAAAAGTAAAAACTTATTGCAGAACAGTTTACTATGTAGTAGTCAATTGAATTTTCTGTGAAAATCTTGATCATTTTATTTGAAAAATATTGCAGAGAAAGGTGACACCGTTTTAGCGGCTGCTTTGCTACCCAGCCGGCATTTCAACGTTGAAACAACGTCAGGTACCAATGGTTGAATCAACGGTGAATTACCTTTCGATTTTGCAAAACGGATCAACGTTGATATTGTGACGTCGTTTCACCGCGGAAGAAACAACGTTGATTCACCGTTGAAATCGCGACGTCGTTTCACTCTTACCTTTCGGGTTATGGTCTTCTGTCGACGTTGAATCACCTTTCGATTTTGCAAATTGAATCACGTTGATATTGTAACCCTGTGCCCGACGTAGCCTACCTGTAATTTTGCTTAAACGTCAACACTGAAATGTAAACTATGATTTTCGGTGCATATTTAGTATTTTCAGCAACTAATAAAACTTGTACATGATTTGCAATTGGACGGCATAAAAAGAAAAAGAACATTCTAACAATTAGATGTTCATAAATCGGCAGTGCAGGGATGAGATGCTTCATTTTCTAAAGAAAAAGTTTAACAATTACATCAAATGGAAAAATAATTTTCTTAGAATTATACATCTATATTGTACATTTACACTTTCATATAATGTATTGAAAAAATTCTCGTTCAACAACAAAGCACTTTCTTAAGGGTTTAATGATATCAGAATGCAGAGGGAAAAAGCTTTTAATTCTAATTTCATACACAATGCAAATATTCACACAATAGCCTATATATAAATAATTACAAATATGGTTTGGAAACTTGCTCAAGTCTTTGACCAAAAATACATAAATCGTAACACTGACAAACGCTAAAATCTTACCATTTCCAAACTTGTGACCAACATATGTACTCATTTCGTAACATTCTAAAATCTCAACAATTAAAGGAGAACTCCGGTCAATTTTAACATTGAGCTAATTTTTTTATAAATTTGGAGTGCTGTCAGTACAGATAACGACAAAAACCGGTGTTTCCTACACCGTGTTATCCTCTTTTTAAAATTCGCACCCTGTTGACTTAAACGGGGCAAGTTTTAAACCTGCTTTTAGCCTCTTAACAACCTTAATGTGTCATTACAAGTGCACAGCCATGTGAGTGACTTCATTAACCCTCTATTGCATGATATATGAAATAATAGAGAAAAAAATATTTCCACACATTTTATTACCAGTCATAGAGCACATTAAACAATTCAACACATAATTTACAAAAAATATATTAATAGGGGTAGATCTAGGTATGTTACTTTGGCGCAACAACATGCAATAATGGGAATAAAAACAAAAAGTGCAGTCTATTTAATATATATATCTCTTTATTTCATAACAAAACACATTTTATGAAAGATCTTCAACATCAACTTCATTTAAAAAAAAAATTTGTGCTGAAAAAGTAATACAGTTAAATCCAGTTACCATCTTAGTGGGGTTTGTTACCTAGGAGTAACAATGCGCAACAAAGGAGTATTATTTTTATGCATTCATTCTCATTAAATCACGTGGAACAACCAAAACAGTGTCCACTGCCTGACTCCTCTTTCTGCCATAGAATGTTGTTATGTTCATTGTCACTGAAAAAGATAATTACACAATTATTAAATGTATCTGGAAATATTGTAGACAGATTGAACATTTGGTGCACACACACGCACGCACACACACACACACACACACACACACACACACACACACATCTGAGCTTAAAAAGCTACAAATTCTAGGCTATGCCTATGCATACTTATAGCTAAACTGTCATCATAAATATTGTTATTGTTAAAGTATTTTAAAATAAAGTATTTGTCAGTATGTGCCTTGTTTTTATTTTTAAGTCGTGGTATCCTTCCATCTGTGTGAAATGTTATATTGCTGATAATATTGTATTGCTAACTTGCATGAAAACAGGGAATTCTCATTCCACTGTTGCATATTGTTGCTTTGAGGCAACATAGCTATTTTACCCATTTACAAAATAAATATATTCAATGAAAACATAATCAACAGAGTGAAATTAAATCAGAACTTACCCAAAATTGTGAAAATATTTTTTATTTCATGGAAATCCTAAGGAAAATGTCACTTTTTCAAAGTTTTGTGGAGCTGAAAAAACATGGCTGCCGCATGTGAGTGCAGGTGAGGAAAAGACATTGAAAAGGGGGTTGGACAAGTCATTTGATCAAATACAAGCATTCTATTAGCTTTTCATACTTCCTCCAGATTAAAATAAGGTTTTTTTTTTTGGTGTATGATTTTGTAAGCCTGAGAATATGAGGGAAAATGAGTATGTTACCCTGAAGCAACACTATGCAATAGAGGGTTAAGAGTGAACACGCTGAATCTGATGTTAATTCAGCCAGCTCACATACCCGTATTTACTTAGTGTTTTCGGTCGAAGTCCACAGTGGGCGATTGTCGAGTGCGCATTGGTAACTAAGCAACAGTGGAGACTCAGACTGTCAGCTGTCAGCCGATGACGGTGCTGTGTGGTGTTCTGAGAATATCAGCTCAAATGGATAGTTCATCCGGATCCGGAGCCAGTTGCACCAACAGGGCTTACGCCTGGTCTTAAGGTAAGTAGGTCCTAACTCAGCATTCTAAGTCCGACCTAATAGTTACGACCGTTGCACCATCCAGGCTTAAGTCCTCTTCTCGCTAAGACTGGGCGTAAATCTTACGCCTAGTCAGTAGCAGGCGTAAAGTCAAAATCTAGGCAAGTTTCTATAGTAACCACTTCATAACTCAGCAGTAAAGACATGGCGCGCCTTATACACAGACTTTACAATGAGCGGGCTATTAGATGGGAGAGAGTTATTAGGGACAGAACCAATCCATTGGACATTTACAATGATGAGGAGCTGATTGAGAGGTTTCGATTCTGTCGGAGAGATATATATGAACTTGTAGAAGAGCTGTCACCCGACTTACAGTTTGTGTCGAACCACAACGCAGCATTGCCACCGGCATTACAGCTGTTGATAGCACTACGTTTTTATGCAAATGGTGCGTTTCAAAACACTGTTGGAGACATGATTAATGTCCACAAATCCACCGCATGTCGGGCCATCCGCAGAGTGTCACTGGCACTGAGCCGCCGCCTTCCGCGATCTGCTCACCTCCCCACTGAGGCTGAGTGTGTGGTGATGAAACAGCGATTCCGCCGGGCCTCTGGCATTCCTGGTATTGTGGGCTGCATCGATGGGACTCACGTCCGGATCCAGGCACCATCTGAGCATAAATATCTGTATGTCAACCGCAAGGGATACCATTCAATCAATTTGCAGATTGCGTGTGACGTCAATTATAACATCTTTAATTTGGTGGCGAGATGGCCTGGATCTGCCCATGACGCATCCTCCGGGAGAGTGCGTTATACCAGGATTTCGAGGCTGGAAGAGTAAACGGGCTGCTTCTCGGCGACAGCGGATACCCACTGAAACACTGGCTGATGACGCCTATTATTGCTCCGAGGACTGAGCAAGAACGACGGTATAACACCATCCACACCGCCACTAGTTCACTCGTTGAGCGGTGCATCGGAGTCCTCAAGCGCAGGTAAAATCCTTTGCCTGTGCCGCTATCCATGGTACTGATATAGTGCGATCACTGAAAACTATATAACAAAATATACAATTGCGTCTTTAACGGTTGCTGTCTGTCGTGCAGCAAACTGTAAACTGACCTGCCCATCATCTTGTCACAGTTAATACAATTGTTACATATAATTGTCATTGATTCATTGCACACAATTTGCCATTAGGCTTATTTACAGAATTACAAAAGACCGCCCATCCTCTTCAGAAATAGGCGAAGATGATCTATTTAGGCCTATCTGTTGTTGGAGCAACTGTATTTCTAATGATATTTTTGGTTTTTCGAGTTCCAGCTTTTCCTGCTCGGTCTGTAATTTTTTTGTTTCAGCCTCCACTCTAACAATTTCCTTTTCAAGAAGTGTCTGCTGCAGATTATCCAGCCTCCTCATCCGTTTCGCCGGCGGTGCACCACTGCTGGCTTCATACGAAATTTGTGGAGTAACTGGCGGCTCTATCGAGTCTGAAAATACAGAGAATCTGTCATAGGGATACTGTTATCTGACAACTACTAAAATTGTTATTGTAGGCTACTCTAAAATATTGCTAGGCTACACACCTTCACAATTCACACTCTCGCTTGAGTGGTCGTCATCCATCTCTGGAGAGACAGCAGTTTCTTCTAGGTCGGTACCGCCACTTTCCGCACCGACCAAACCAATAAAAGCCGGGGAATCCTCTCCAAAGATATCAACAATTATGGTACTGTACACAGACGTTTTAGGGGGTGGACCCCCGCCGGTCGGGTGGTGTTTTTGTGAAGAAAAATCTTTTTTTGCCTTGCTCAGGAGGTCTTTCCACTTTTTTCTTACATCGCTCTCTGTCCGAAAGCAGCCGGAGTCAGAGCAATCATTAATCGCCTCCGTTATCTGTCTCCATGTTGTTTGTTACTTCTTGTTAGTTATTGCGTTTGATTGCTTGGCAGTCAGTGTGTGTCTGTGCTGACTGTACAACTCTATTAGTTTTCGTATCTCTATGTCGGTGAAATTTCCTTTCCTTTTTCTTTGATCCTCCATTGATACGGCTACAAGTTAACCAAAAAGCGGAAGATTGTTTACAACGTAACCCCAGCAACGCACATTGCTAGGCAACCGCTATAGTTCCGTGGCCATTCACAGGAACGCGCATCGCTAAAACCAGGCGTAGTTATGCCTAGGCTTAAGTTTGGTTGGTGCAACAGACGTTAGGTCAACTCTAAAAACTGGTCTTAACTAAGACCTACTTAGCAGTTAGGACCAGGCTTAGTAAAGCCCTGTTGGTGCAACTGGCTCCAGATGTTGAACACACGGAGGTGGTTTGATCGTGCGCAAACTCGACAATCGCCTACTGTGGACTTCGACCGAAAACAGGAAGTAAATACGAGTATGTGAGCTGGCTGAATAAACTATGTTTATTCATATCTTTCACATTTACTGCAGTCAGATTCACCGTGTTCACTCACATGGCTGTGCACTTGTAATGACACATTAAGGTTGTTAAGAGGCTAAAAGCAGGTTTAAAACTTGCCCTGTTTAAGTCAACAGGGTGCGAATTTTAAAAAGAGGATAACACGGTGTAGGAAACACCGATTTTTGTCGTTGTTGTCTCTACTGACAGCACTCCAAATTTATAAAAAAAAATGAGCTCAATATTAAAATTGACCGGAGTTCTCCTTTAAGTGAAAAAGAATCCAAGTAAAAGTATGGAAAGTTTGTAGAACAAGTAAGAAGTCTTTTGTAGAACTTCACACTCTGTACTAGCAACAGTCATAAAAAAAAAAAAAGGTGTCTTCAAGGAAGAGTCTTCTTACGGCCACCACCACCCATCCTCTCTGGTGCATATTTTAAATATTTGGACATGGTCTCCTCTCCATTACTTTTGTACTGGTTGTGTTGTGTGCATTGACGACTGCATCTAAAGGGAAAAACCAAAACAGTACAGATCAACAAAATTGCTATACATTTATGGAAAAGCTTTTAAGGATGTCAAAGTTATTAGTCAAGTCATCTTCATTTATATAGCGCTTTTAACAATAGATTGTTTCAAAGCAGCTTTACAGAGATAAACATATAACTTAAGGTAGCCAAGAATGTTTTGGGGTCACTCATTTAGAGTCCAAATTAATTAACATTATAACGAGGTTAAGAACATATTCACACGAGTATGCATGTGTTGAGAATTAGGCAGACATTTTTTTTGTGAGAACTTCTCCTGTGAGTATAAATATTAATAATCTGGGCAACTATAAGTGAAACAGACCCAGTGTCCTCAAGCTCTTCAAGATGATCTCAATTACCTTTACGGGCAAAATGCTTTTTCTCTCCTTCAAAACTCTGAAATATCTCACAATATAAAATTAACAGTCATTCAAAAGGCCTCTCATCGTACCTCATTTATTGACGCAAAGGAGCAGAGGAGCCACCGAGCACTAGCTCATTAAACTTTAGCTTATTTTATTTACAATAACTAACCCCTTTACAGTTACTGCTATTATAAGAATTACATGTAGGTTTAAAATTCTACAAAAGGCATATACTCTGTGCAGTGAGCCACACTTTCAGTTAGATGCAGACTTTTAAATATGAACATAATTCGTCTGTTAATATGCTCATAGTTTGTTACTCAGACGCAAAAAGTGTGCTGAATGAAATAAAACAGTACTAGCCAAAACCACCACAGTTGCTTTTAGTGTGAGTTACATGTATATTTATTTTATCAGTCAATGCCACGCAGGGTTCTCAAGTTTTATCAAAAGCTTGGAGTGAGATCACATGCGGTTAGGGGAGGAGCCTAAACGGAGCCCCCCACCTATCCCCGCCCCCAATTTTACCCATTGTTCATAATTAACCAGCAAGAATTTAAATTATAACAATTGGTAAATTTGATAAATGACAGAGCAATTCATCACATCAAATATAGGCCTACTCTTTAATGTTATATTTAAAAATTAGGCTACAAATATATAACAAATTGCTCCAAAATGTTTGGAAAAACAAATATTTTTACATTTTTCCCTGACATCTTTGAAAAATACAAATGTAATGGCAATGATTAGGCTAATGTATGTTTTGACAGGATATACAATATTACCAAGAGCACTCTGCTTTAGCCTTAAAGGAGCTGTATGTAAGATTGTGGCCAAAAGTGGTACTGCAATCACTTTCAAATTACTGTAGAGCGGTGTATCCCCTCCCCCTCCTCCCTGACTCAAGGTTGCCAGATAGGCTGCAGGATCCCGCAGGAATGTGACGAGCTGCAGCTGTGGTAACTAGAGCAGAGCTGGCAACCCGGATGCCGAAACACTACTGACTTCGTGATTGGTAGATAGGTGGAGGGTGGAGCATCAGACCAAAACACAACATGACAACATCAACATCAGTTGAGGGCTGCAACTGCACTTTTTAAATGACAATATCCTGGCCAGACTACTGTTGTCAGTGATATAAGTATTTGAAATGTACATGATTTCTTAATGTCTAGTGACATATCAGGGCCATTTTATGATTAATTGAAATACATTTCTTACATACAGCTCCTTTAATGTAACTAGAAATACTATTAATACAGTATAATATAGAATTTAAAATAAACTGAAGAAATACATCTTCATTCCTTCCCATACCCAATAACATTTCCTTAGCCAAACTGAGACAAAGCTTTTGGCCTGGTTGCAAAGCAGTTGTAGAGTTTTTGACTGCATCAATAATGTATACGATGGGCTATATATTAAATGTTCTAGTCTAAAAATGTTAGGCGAGCTTTCTTCCAACTTACTTTCTCCATCACGACGTGTGTTCGCGCGATGTCGCGGTGGCCGAACTTCCGTGTGTGTTCGCGGACTTCGCGCGTCTATAAGTTGCCTAGTAACGAACGCAATCTAGCCGAGATGCGGACGCGCTAGCGGCAGGAAACTTATCTGTGTGTGTGCATGCGCCTCGTATACAACGTTATATAAAGTTTGCAGGACAACTTGGTTGGCATTGCCTTTTCAGCGTGAGATATACACGGTGTGGCGTGTGAGCGTGTGAACTGGTTGAATTGCGTGTGTCTCACGGCCAATGCGTGAGACTTGAGAACCCTGACGATTATAGCCTATAAATCAGGATTTGAGTATAGTAAGAGTGATTCCTGTTAACACAATGTAGCCTTTATTAATGGGTCGTGTTTATTTATACTTGTTTTATGTATCACAACAGAAAATATGTCATCATAAATATGTAAATGGTTCTGTGACGTCACATGCCACCACAAGTATCACAAAATCCTGTGGGAAACACACACACACACACACACACACACACACACACACACACACATATATATATATGAAGAGTTCAGATGCAGAAGCCTCTAAATGCCAATTGTAATTTTCTTGTAAAATTAGTATTTTTTATCAGTGTAGGTTAAGTTATTTCACTTTTAAATAGCAATGAATAGGTTATTTTCTGGAATTTACCACTGCCTCTGATGTCTCTATCGTTTGTCTCTAATTGTTAAAGATGATAGAATTCTGACGATAGGATGTTATGAACGCATTTCGCCCAACATTAGTCTAATTAAACTATTATTTGCTCAGACAACTTGCAAAACAGTAAAAGTAACATGAAAAAGAATTGTGATAATATTTTGAATCGTTTTTAAAAAAAGAAAATAAACTCGATTGGATATTGTTTTCCATATCGCCCATCTCTTTCATGCTCTTTCCCTTGGCCAGTCTCGCTTCTAATCTCGCGATATTACCGTGAATGGACAGTAATGACGACGACTGTTAAACGGAAAAATTAGCTTATAGAACGTTACACTTTTGTTTCCTGAAATTTTGTATCTGTGTGCACACGTATAATGTCTTCTCCCTGAAAATCAACGTAGCAACCGCAAAAGCACAAAACGACACTGAAGCGGCACGAGTAACGTTAGGCCTCACTCGACATCTGTAAAAGTAGGCCTCCGCGACACAAATGTGGAAAAGCATTCCCTGAATATCGAGTTAGTAAATTCATTCAACAAACTGTGCATTTACAATTCTCCAAGCACTGACATAATGCGTTTAACTCATGACCTTGCGTATATTTGTGAAATCAGACTTACCTTTTTGATCCCGCGCCCTCGCAGACCACTTTCTTTCGTGCTCTTCCCTTGGCCAGTCTCGCGATCTTAAGACGGTCAGGATAACGGTCATATTTTCAAACTTAAAATGGCGCGCACAGTTTCATTGGCCAGTTTCATGAATGACAGACAGATTAACCAATCATGATCAAAGCAAATAAGGTTAAATAACCAATAGGAATTGTTTCAGTGTGGTAAAGCAGCGCAATGTTTTATAATATTTATATCAGAAGGTTCATGATAAAAATGTAAAATGATGATAAAATAATAATAATGATATTAATAATAATTTAAAAGGCAAAAATTATGTATTCTGTACATACAATAATTGATTCAACATAGATCTTGTAAAAAAAATCAAAGTTGATTTATAAGTGGGGGTTTTTTAACCCTTTTTCAACCATTTAGCATTAAACATTATTTCAACGTAGTTTCAACATTGAAACAACAACTGACATTATTTCAACCATATTTCAACGTTGAAGGTCGGTCGTGTGCCGGCTGGGTACATTATTTATATAGTTACCAAAAATCTCCTTACTGCTCTCTTAGCTAATATGTTGATAATTCTTGCTTTTTGTGCAACTACAGTTCTAAATTACAATTCATGCCTTTTAAGTGTTTGACCTTCATACAGTTAGTTACCATAATAAGGTTGTTCTCATTTATTTCAGGATTCATCAGCCTCATCTGACTTTACACCCTCAACCAGTGCAGATACAAGGCCTAAAAGCAGAGGAGGGAAGAGAAGCAGAGGAGGGAAGAGAAGGGAGGATATTGACCTTGACAGACAGAGAAGACTCCAGAATCTGCAGGACAGGAGAAATACAGAAATACAGACCAAGATCCACTCTCTGGGACCGCAAGAGAAGGACCGCATCCTCCAAAAGGTCATGTTGAGGCTCCCAGGACTGATGTTTGATGCTGACCTTGCATGAAGGCACAGAGAGGCCAAGAGTACCTGATGGTGGTGGACTACACTGGTGTATCTGTACAAACTGCCGTGAAAAGGACACTGATCTGGAGAGGCTATGCTGCCGCCAGGCCCCACAGAACTGCATTAGTAGTATGGCCTACATGGAGTACTACTGGATGAGGGTGTTCTGAGGCTAGCGAGGGCTGCTTGGAATGATATCTTTGCAGTTGATGATGCACAGGAGCCCGGTGTTGAACAAAGACAATACAGACACACAGCCTACCGGCAGTTTGTGCTATGGCAGTATGGTCGCCTTGGAGTTGGAAACAGAGTGGTGATTCCCAGCTGTTGTGTCTGGAGGATCAGGGAGACTTTTCCTGACCCAATGGGTCAGTATACTGGTTTCAGGGTGCGTCGGCTCTTGTGAATGTTTATTGTAAAAAAAAAAAATTATGGTGTGATGGTTATTTGTTATAGTTAAAGTTTGGTTATTTTATGGAAAAAAATAGGTTTCAGGGTGCGACGGCTCTTGTGAACGTGTTTTTTGATGGTGTGATATTTATTTGTTATAGTTCAAGTGTGGTTATTTTTTTGAAAAAATAAAACAAAATAAAAAACATTAAGGAAAATTTTATTTTATTTACATAGATAACTATTTACATATTACATCGAGATACACCACCACCCACGAACTCACTCAGAGATCCCTTTGGGGGACACCCTCCCCACGCATAACGTGGGTCTGAACCAGTTCGGAGGTGGATGGTGGCGATGTAGCAGCCAGCACACCCAAGCGCCTGGGGTCATCGAGCCGGAGAGTCTGTCTCCATGGAAGACCAGCTCCACTTCTCAGTCGGTGTCAATTCAAGACAAAACTTTGGTGGCCCACCTACTATATTCTGGAATGAGCTTTAGACAAATTTAAGCAACCGATTTAATGCTAACTGCTTACCCAGCAGTGTGACAAGAACCCAGTGATGGAAACTAGGTACAATACTTTATGCAACAGTGTTATGTTAATATAATGACATCAATACAAAGTCAGTTGAGAATTTTCACTCACATACTGGTGGAGTCTGTCACCTTTGCAGCAATGCTGTAATGCAAACCATAATAAGTCAACATCAGTATGTCCAGTTATTTATTTAGAAATAAATATACGTCTAAATATAAGTTATAAGCATTGTTCACCCAGAATGCACAGTTGATGGTCCCCATTGACTTCCATATTATTTTCTTTCCTACTATGCTAGTCAACATGAGGTTGAGTAAATTATGACCACATTTCCAGTCTGGGGTGAACTATCCCTTTAAGGAGTGAGAAACCTGTGAGTCTAAATAGTGATAACTACATAATATGTCTGAGGAAAATGTGTGACCTGCTGTAGCTAAACTCATTAGTTACTAGGGGCATTAAGTGTTATTAAATGAGAGCCAACAGACAGTCAGCATTATGTCTTGGTACTGACATCTAGCCTATTCATGCTGCTAAATGTTTGCTATAACATTTATATATGTTATATATATTTATATATGTTATATAAATGGTTGCTAGTGAATTGCTAGACATTTTGCATGGTGATATTTGAAAAGTATTTACCAATGGGTCTGAATTTGCCTTGATATTAGCCTTTCTCTATTATAAAAATAGTAAAAGATTGAGTCGCTTACCTGGTGATGCAGTGTGCTTTGTGGCTTTCAAGAACATGCAATGCCACTTGTTGTTTGCAGTTCACGCATGTTTGCTGCAAAGATTCCCCCTCTCTCACACTGTCATCCTAAAATGCAAATCACACAGAGAATATAAGGGAGAACATATACATAATACACACAAAGAAGTAACTGATGATATAGCTTACCTTTTGAATATCCCCATTTAGGGGGAGATCACATTCCAGTGGGACAATGTAAGCCACAGCTTTGTTTAGGTTACTTGTTTCTTTAAGATATTTTACAGTATACCCTTCTGAAGGCATAGCTATGTCAATAAGCTGTCTGCTCCTGCAGCAATGCATCAGTTGGAAGCCTTCAGCATGCCTCAGTAGTGGAAAAGTGCACTGCACATTACAAAATCTGACCTTTTTTTTGCCAAGTCTGTTTGCCTGGAGGCTAGTACTTTCCTCAATACTTGGAATTTGCTTTGTACAGACTGTAGCACAGCAAAGAAATGTGTGCTCCCATGGCTGGCTGGCATTATTTTATTTTTTTGAACCTTTATTGTAAGGTTGAAACTGTCACGATGCGTGTGGAAATAATTCCGTGGATTCAGGTGCAGAGCGAGAAAGTGTTTAATAAAGACAAAACATAAAAACAAACAAACCAAAAACTACATCCAGCAAGGCAAGGCAAGGCACAAACACAACGTAACAAATACAACGAACGAGCACAGGACAGCAAACACAGGAAGACTAAATAGGGAGGCAAACAAGGAGGGTAACGAGACAGACAGGTGGAGCAAATAAACCAATAATCAGATAACAAGAGGGAGGGGTCAAACAATGACGAGAGCACATGGCTCAACATAACAAACACCCATGTGCAACACAAGACCGGACAGACATGTGACATAACCCCCTCCCTACGGAGCGGCTACCAGACGCTCCATTAGGCCAAGGCGGGACAGTAAGGAAACATCAGGGCGGGACGGGGGGGACAGACCAGGGAAAAACAGTTCATCGGGCGGCCAGGGCGAAACAAAGTTCATCGGGCGGCCAGGGCGGTGAAGACCCCTCGGGTGGCCAGGGCGGTGAAGACCCCTCGGGCGGCCAGGGCGGTGAAGACCCCTCGGGCGGCCAGGGCGGTGAAGACCCCTCGGGCGGCCAGGGCGGTGAAGACCCCTCGGGCGGCCGTGGTGGTGGCTCCGGCTCAGGAACAGCGGAGACCGGCTCAGGAACAACGGACACCGGCTCAGGAACAGCGGACACCGGCTCAGGAACAGCGGACACCGGCTCAGGAACAGCGGACACCGGCTCAGGAACAGCGGACACCGGCTCAGGAACAGCGGACACCGGCTCAGGAACAGCGGACACCGGCTCAGGAACAGCGGACACCGGCTCAGGAACAGCGGACACCGGCTCAGGAACAGCGGACACCGGCTCAGGAACAGCGGACACCGGCTCAGGAACAGCGGACACCGGCTCAGGAACAGCGGACACCGGCTCAGGAACAGCGGACACCGGCTCAGGAACAGCGGACACCGGCTCAGGAACAGCGGACACCGGCTCAGGAACAGCGGACACCGGCTCAGGTACAGCGGACACCGGCTCAGGTACAGCGGACACCGGCTCAGGTACAGCGGCCGGCTCAGGTACAGCGGACACCGGCTCAGGTACAGCCACAAGAACTGAAACTGTTACAAGAACAAACACAAAAACAGAAACAAACACTGGCTCTGGCGCTGGAACAGGCACTGGCTCTGCCTCCGGCTCAGGAACGGGCACTGGCTCTGCTTCCGGCTCTGGAACAGGCATTGGCTCTGCCTCCGGCTCTGGAACAGCAGACACTGGCTCCGGCTCTGGAACAGCAGACACTGGCTCCGGCTCTGGAACAGCAGACACTGGCTCCGGCTCTGGAACAGCAGACACTGGCTCCGGCTCTGGAACAGCAGATACAGACATATCCAGGATCCGCGCCAGACGTTCTAAATAGTCCGTAAGTGCCTTGGCGGCCACACAAATGGGCATTTCCGGATCTGTCTCAGACTGGGCAGACTGGACGTGCTCAGTCTCTGACTGGGCAGACAGAGCGTGTACTGTCTCTCGCTGGGCAGACTTGACGTGGACAGTCTCTGACAGGGCAGACGTGACGTGAACAGTCTCTCGCTGGGCAGACGTGACGTGAACAGTCTCTGGCTGGGCAGACGTGACGTGAACAGTCTCTGGCTGGGCAGACGGGACGTGAACAGTCTCTCGCTGGGCAGACGGGACGTGAACAGTCTCTCGCTGGGCAGACGGGACGTGAACAGTCTCTCGCTGGGCAGACGGGACCTGAACAGTCTCTCGCTGGGCAGACGGGACGTGAACAGTCTCTCGCTGGGCAGACGGGACGTGAACAGTCTCTCGCTGGGCAGACGGGACGTGAACAGTCTCTCGCTGGGCAGACGGGACGTGAACAGTCTCTGGCTGGGCAGACGGGACGTGAACAGTCTCTCGCTGGGCAGACGTGACGTGAACAGTCTCTGACAGGGCAGACGGGACGTGAACAGTCTCTCGCTGGGCAGACGGGACCTGAACAGTCTCTCGCTGGGCAGACGGGACGTGAACAGTCTCTCGCTGGGCAGACGGGACGTGAACAGTCTCTGGCTGGGCAGACGTGACGTGAACAGTCTCTGGCTGGGCAGACGGGACGTGAACAGTCTCTCGCTGGGCAGACGTGACGTGAACAGTCTCTGACAGGGCAGACGGATTATGTCTCCTTCTCCTTCTCCCTCCCTTTTGACGGATCTGTGCAGACTCGAAGTTGGTTAAAACCATAGACGGATTCCCAACGCTAGACTGATCCGATGACGAAGATCCCATTCCAGGAGAGACCGGTGAGGAAGACTCAGCTGCCCTCCTCTCCTCATTCCTCTGGGCACACAGGGAGAAATATTTGAGAAGAGAGATCCCATTCTCCCTCTCAGCCGGACAAAGTTCGCTCCGCTGAATCCACATGTGGCTCGTTCGTTCTGTCACGTTGCGTGTGGAAATAATTCCGTGGATTCAGGTGCAGAGCGAGAAAGTGTTTAATAAAGACAAAACATAAAAACAAACAAACCAAAAACTACATCCAGCAAGGCAAGGCACAAACACAACGTAACAAATACAACGAACGAGCACGGGACAGCAAACACAGGAAGACTAAATAGGGAGGCAAACAAGGAGGGTAACGAGACAGACAGGTGGAGCAAATAAACCAATAATCAGATAACAAGAGGGAGGGGTCAAACAATGACGAGAGCACATGGCTCAACATAACAAACACCCATGTGCAACACAAGACCGGACAGACATGTGACAGAAACAGTCTGGTCAAAGATGCTGTGACCTTGTTTGGTCGGTTATCTGAAAACTGACACAGGGAGGGAAACGGGAGCCGAACAGTTGGAGGCACAACTGTTGGTGCTGAGGACAAAGCAGTGACAGATCCAGCCACCGACCCCATCAGCCCAGCAGTCAGTCCAGCAGTCGGTCCTGTCAGTCCCATCTGTCCAGTCAGTCCAGCTGTCAGTCCCATCAGTCCAGTAGTCAGTCCAGCAGTCGGTCCTGTCAGTCCCATCTGTCTAGTCAGTCCAGCTGTCAGTCCCATCAGTCCAGTAGTCAGTCCAGCAGTCGGTCCTGTCAGTCCCATCTGTCCAGTCAGTCCAGCTGTCAGTCCCATCAGTCCAGTAGTCAGTCCAGCAGTCGGTCCTGTCAGTCCCATCTGTCCAGTCAGTCCAGCAGTCGGTCCTGTCAGTCCCATCTGTCCTGTCAGTCCGGTAGTCGCTCCAGTCGGTCCAGTCAGTCCCATCTGTCCAGTCAGTCCGGTAGTCGCTCCAGTCAGTCCAGCAGTCGGTCCTGTCAGTCAATTTCTGCATTGACTATCAGCTTGAATCTACAGCAAGTTTTTGTTTAAATCTGTAGATTACAAAAAAGCTTTGCAGACAATGTATGGCTTACATATTAAGGCAGATAATAATTAATCCCCAAAATGTAATGTTGTTATTATATACTTTGTCATAATCTGTAATTACCAAAATCTACTATCAATAACTTTTTACTCCAAAAATCAAACAATGTTTTAAGTTACATATAAACCAGCCCATTAGTTAAAATGCCAAAGTAAAAGTTTTTACAAAATTAAAAATATTTAAGTCAATATTAAAATTAGTCATGTTTCGTGTATTTTTCAATCAATCTTGTTTCAGTGATTCAGCCAGTAATGAAACAATTGAAGTATTTTAGGGAGTCATTGAAAAATACATCCAAAATTAATTTAAGTAATTATTGGAGAATTAGGGCTAGGATGATAGTTCTATCTCCCGATTCAACACTATCACGGTACTTGGTGCTGACTGGATATACTGTATTGCTATTTTTTAAGGATTGCTAATCAATATTGCTATGTGTTGCAATTTTCCTTTTCTTTAGCCTACACCACGGACAACCGTTGAATCATGCCCTTAGCTACACAGACATGATGTATAAGATGAGTCAACACACACAAACAAAAAACATATTTTATTTCAGAAGTAGGGTTGGGTATCGTTTGGGTTTTATCCGATTCCAGTACCTACTCGGTATTTTTTAAACGGTTCCGGTGCTTAAACGGTTCTTAAATCGGTACTTAAGAAAATGAAACCGCACACACTTTATCAAAAAATAATACCCTTTAATTTACAGGGCCAAACTGGACACAATATTAACTTAAATCTTTAAACAATATAAATACAAGTAACATATGGTAATAATAAAACCAATATAAAATAAAAATTCATATTTACATAATATCAAATGAAACAATATTGTATCAAACAATGTAATAATACTGGAGATTAATAGAGATTACTAGCAGGCAGAGCTGCCAACTCTCACGCATTGACCGTGAGACTCACGCAAATGACCCTTTTCACACAGAAAAATCGCGGACAAAGAGGACACTGACAGACAAGACAGAGAAGGTTACTTTTGATATGGAACAAATCCACAGCTGTCAGATTCTGTCAATATTTTTACGAGATTCACACAATAAATAACGTTTTGGCTCTTTGAAATGTGACAGATCGCTGTAGCGCGTCAGTTCAAACGGCACATGATACAGCAGCCTACAAATCCACTGCTTCTAAGCTACGCAGCGTTGAGTGAACCTATGAAAGAGAACATCTCTGGTTGGTGTAACATATCTCTCAATAGGGAATGGGACGCTGTCAAGCTCCTCGCGCTGCCGACCAGCTTCCTTTTTCGGCAGAGAAATCTGAGGAGCAGATGGCGCCCGCGCGCCAACATAGTATGACGACGTAAGTGCGTCGATGCGGCGCCCGCGCCATCAGCCAATGGATTGGCTTGATTCTATATGGGATTCAGACTATCGGCACACCCAGAGGGCGTTCTGACACGTACTTTTACACGTGAAATGCAGCCAAACCTTGCGAGAAACAGCGCGCATCCGAGACAGAAGAAACTGTGCTCCAAACTGTGTAGCACACGCACGGCGGAGAGAGAGAGAGCGAGAGACCTTGTGTGTGTGTGTGTGTGTGTGTGTGCGCGTGTGTGCCTAATGAAGTTAGGCACCGAAATTTTCGTTCTTATTCGGTCTGGTTACTACCGTTTACGTCGGAACCGGTTCCCTATTGGCACCGAGTTTCGGTACCCAACCCTATTCAGAAGTATCATCCATAACAGAAATGCATTCTCTTGAAAGATTCAAGATTCAAAGAAAAACATATTTTCAGTCATTTGGCGCAACCTAGTGGAGCAATGATAATCGATACAGTCGTTATTTTAAGCGCAATTTTCAAAAGGTGATTTCCATTTAGTTTGGTCCCGTAGACATCAGTTTTTATATTTGAACAATAAACTTTTATCCAGTCCTTATATTATATTTATATATTATAATTTAAACGTTTCTATAGCAGGTTGAAAAGACTGTTATGAAGCAGCTCCTACTATTTGCTCTCTGTTTCAGCAACAGCACGATTTGAAAGTTGCGATATGATTTGGTCAAAGGTTTGTTAATAATGTTGTCATTTAAGAATAAGACAGCGTGGTGTTTGAATTTAGATTAATCGTGCAGCTCTAGTTACATTCATCTGTCTCTTTCTCTATCAGCGTTGATCTGACTTTTCAATGCATTCATTGTTGAGTAGCTTTGTATTGTTGTTTTATTATTCTTTTAAGCGCGGGTAATTTCGTCGCTTTCTCGAAATGGATATTATTATTACCAAAGTAACTTAGGCTATATTAGGTGAGGTCGCATATAACACTCATAGAAAAAAAATGTCTTTGCCTTTTTTGAAAAAAAAAAAAAAAAGTAGGTAACTTTCCACCCAGCCCTTGGGAGAATCGTGATCTGAAAATGAAACCGAAAAAACCTTATAGCCTAACGTTATCTACTTAAGTATCCAGAATCGTGAAATCGTCAAATAATAGAAATAGAGATTAACGAAAAGTACGTATACAGCATAATACAATTTAAGATAATGTAATTAAGGATGATAACTCAGGAATGGAAATGTTAACCTGATTAAACGATAGTCGAATCATAGAAATGTAATAGCCCAGTTTAAAAAATGTAAACGTGCATAATAGCCTAATGCAGAGACGTTACCTTACATATGCAAATTCAAGGTTATCTGTCTTCTAATAAGTAAGCGGGTCAGTTCTAATTTACAGACTAAACTTTCAAGAGGCTTAACATTAATTTATATATCAGAAATAGATATAGCCTATGCCTAAATATAATTTAAAAAAGGGAAAATTACCGTTGTCGCTGGTCCGAAGACATTGTCCAGATAAAGGAGCCCGCCAATTGAAGGGTTTTGGCGCAAACTCCACAATTTATACATGTAGGGGGTGTGTCGGCTGTCCTTCAAAATTCAAATACATTGTGAAATCTTTATTGGCACATACATTTTTTTAATTTTATGATTGATATTTCCAGAAAAAGTTACAACAGTGCAAAACACACATATTTTAGAAATATAGAACAGTTCATTCAACACCTGTGCACAACATCAATAACACAAGCTGCAGGAAAGCAGTGTCTGCGCACTTTAACTTTAGCTGAAATAGCGTGGGCATGTCAGCAAATGGAATAAAACATAGGTCTTATAAATAATAAATACAAGTCTTTCCTTACCTTGGCCATGGATGAAGGATGCGCAATACATATTTTTATGTTTGTGTAGCCATTAAGGACTGGGACAATGACAGGGCTTGTAAGTAAATGTCCACACCAAAGACGTCACTGCTCATAAAGGGGTCAATGTTGGCCCTCAAATGCTCCTCGACTGTTTGATGCAAATCCTGAGGAGTTACTGGAACCTCAACAGCCTCGGAGTCTGGTTCTGCAACAGGTCCATCCCAATCAATGCCCCAGTTTGTGACATCAATCTGTTAAAACACGATTCAGATATTGTACCAAGTACTCAGTTAAGTAGTCTTGTCTGCAAAAAAATGGATTTTAAAAAGGACACCAAAGTGTAACCTGGTCAGGATTTTCTTGTTGCCCCGAAAGCAGACCAGCAATCCACAACTGCTGTGGAGACCTGTTTCCCTCTGTGGAAAGAGGATGCCTGTCCCACATCTGAATGAACTCCTTAAGGTGCCAGTTCAGTCTTGACAGGAAGACATAATGGAGGCAGATGATATGTAGGTCTTGATCCGGATCCAGCCGACCAATACTTTCCAGGTGCCTGAAGGTAGACATGTGTTTATTGTTAATAAAACATGTTTTTATTACAAATTATTCAGATTTTTACAATGTCTTTTAAGAATACCTTCCCCATGAACCGAAAATGACGATACATTACATAATTTCCCTACAATCTTATTGGTTCTTCAATCGACAAACTGTTTTCTTGATTACTTCATAATCACAAGGTTTCAAGTTTAGACATCTGTCTAGTTTCATTTCACATTTTTGTTATTTTTACACTCACACAATCAAAGTCATGAAATTTCACCAAAGGGGAAACATACATTTAGCCAAAGAACAGGACATCTTAGTACATTGTTTCATACAATGTTTTTGTACATTGTGTTAGAATTGTTAGGCCTAAAAGTGGAAGTGAGGTTTATATGTAAAATTGTTTAAATGGTTAGTTTCTTATTTCAATAATTGCAACAATGTATACAGTGATAAATTGAAAATTTGATAGCATCACATGCCTACCTGAACGTGGTGTAGTAGTTGCCAACAACACCGCACCACAGCCTCTCGATTCTCTGGTTGTGGACGCTCTTCCCAGTGATGTGGCTTCTTCTCTCTGATTTATATCAGTTGCATAGAAGGGCAAGACAGACAACTTATTTGTTGGGTGGGGCTTTGAACAATGACAAATCTGAATAAAAATACATTTCCTGCATATAATCCAATGTGGTAATAGTATTAAATAAGTTCAGAAAAGCAACAATTGTGATATTAACTGGACAAACTATTTGGGTTATGTAGGATATGACCACAGCATTCACATCCTTTGTCTGATTAATAGTCTGATTAACCAGTAATACTGTTTCATTTAAAGTGGTATTGGGAGATAACATCCCACGGGCATAACAATTACATGCCAATCTTCTTACCAGGTCCCCGTTCTGGATGTTCCAGCATGTATCTTGCAACCTCAACATTTTCTCCTCCCTTGTCACTTCGAACGCAGTGGGGTAAACCATGCTGGCTGACAGCAGTGAGAAAACACTGGAGAACAGTTGCAGCCCTGTTATTTCTGTTTGCACAAAGATACATAATGCGCCGGCTGAACCCATCAATCCCTCCATGTATAACAATTCTCCAGCTGTAAGGACAAAATAATTTGTTTAAAGATGTGGGGGAAGAGTAGGTAAGAATTCTTGACATTAAAGCATTTTTTTAAACCAAACTAATTACATCGATAATAATCAATGTTGACATGATCAATAAATTGAAGTCTTACCGTATCAGCTTATGGTTACACCATCTATGTGCCAAAGGGAGAGCGGACCCGGAACAGAATAGGGAACCCTTGGTATGATATTAAGCTGAAGCCCGCGAAGAAAGTTCCCAACAGGGTCGACAGCTTTCAGAGTCTGCCGCACCTTGTTCTGTTGGACCCTATAGGAGTACAGATAATAATAATAATAATAATAGTATTCATTATATTGTAATCCATCACAGAAAGTAAAACCTTAAACAGTATAGATGAGAAATCTTAGTAAGATTTAAACAATGTTTCATTACAAGTTTAACTAAACCTCATAAGTCCAATGCAACTCACTCCTCACAAGATTGAGACTTGAGGCCTATACCATGAAGCCAGTTTAGGAGGCTAGCCAGCTATGTTTCAGTTTAGTTTGCGCCAACCCTGGGTTTTAGGCACCATGAAAGTGGTTTGGCTTTTAGCAGTGTTCATCACCATAGTAACTCACACTCCACGGCTAACCTGGTCCGGGGCAGGTTATGTTTCCAGGTAAGAGATCCTTAGACCATCAGCTGTGAGCAAAGTGACATGTCACTGCACCTGTTTCTACTCCAAATGAAAGGTCACTACACGGCAAATGATTTTTGAAAATTGCAAAATTGTCTGGCTTTTACTAATACTCATTTAGAATAAAAATGTTATATGATTTAGATTAAGATCATTTAGATTATGACTTAATTGATCACACATGTACAATTTTAGTTAAACAATTTTTATTATGCCGTTTAAATTAATAAATATATAAAAGGTAATATAAATATGCTTTAGAATCAATAGATAAACTATACAATTACATGTGAGCTTAAATGTTCAATTCTCTCTATACCTTTATCAATTGTATAAACTAACTTCACAACTTTTACTTGCACTGATATAGCAAGACTTTTTAGTTATCCTCTTTCATAGACAGCTATTTTCTTCTTGCTGTGTAAATTTGTTCTTAATATTTTGCAATCTTGTAATATTCTTGCAAAGGAGAGAAGTGAATCTCGCTGCTTCAGAAAAGAATCGCAGTTTCACTATTTCTCAGCATGTGATTGGCTGTTCGCTACTGATGTCACATCTAAACTCAGGATTAAAGCCTGAGTTGACAGAGAAAGTTGATGATCAGCATCATGGTACCAACAAAGCCTGGTTGAATTGGTTTGGTTTTGTCAACTAGAAACTAATCCTTTAACCCTGAGTTTGTTAAACTACTATCATTGTACAGGCCCCTGGTGTTATCTATTGTGATATTATGATATTTATGGGTCAATCTTTACAAACATACTGGCCAACCAGGATCAATGCATGTCTTCCTATGTAAACTTACCATATCTGTTTTGAGATAAACAATAATGAAATGTGTAGTGATTAAAGCAAATAAATAAATATATCAAATTTACCGAATTCCACAAGAATTGAGATGTCCAGTAACACTCCTTTATACCAGCGTTTGGAAAATTGACAATGATGGCAGAGACCACGTGCCCAAGTTGTTCATCTGTAATGTCAGAATAAGTCTGTCGTACAGACAACCCATATTCAGACATTCTCCTGCGAATAGTTCTGACGCTCACACCAAAAATCCTGGCTATATCAGGAACTCTGAAATGGTTTTCCAGGAGGAATAGCAGCTGTTCCCTTGACATCACTGTCATGGAGTTGCTTCCCTCAACCTCCTCAATTATAATTTTCAAGAGACCAAACACTCATTCTTCATTGGGTAATTCTCCAGTCGCAGCTAAAACTGCCAAGATATACTGCTGATGCTCTCTAAGCCAACAAGAACACGATCAGTCTCAACTTGCGGCTTTTGAAGTTCAGCTCCCAATATGTCCAGCGCATCTGAAATCTTGTCCAGTACACTCTAAAAAAAAATTCAGTGGCTTAGTAAATATCACAGTAATAGTTAACTTTATTAACTTAATACAATCTCTTAACATCATTTACTTGATAGTTTGAGTTGAACATACAAAAATAATTGACTACCCAGCTAACAAAAAAACGTCCACTGCGAACGTCCCCTGAACGTCTTCGTGTAGGGTTCTTTAAACGTTCGCAGGACGTCCCGAGGGACCTTCGCGTGACGAAGAAAACTTTCGGGGACCTTTACGGAACGTTCACTAGAAGTCCTTTTAACATCTTAACACCCTTTTATAGTGTAGCATTAGTCTGATAACACAAAATTGAACAACCAAGGAACAAACACACAACAAGGAATATCAGGAAACAAAAATACTTTTATTTTCATAAACAAAAAAGTGCGTGTGTGTTGTGTGTGTGTTTGCGTGTCCAGTTGCAAGTTTCCAGCTGAAACGCGTTTACTCCTCCACATCTGATTCCACCCGTAAGCTTGGAACCTAAAACAAAGTAACACAATTTAAACCTTTAGGTTTTATCTTAAATGGAGCTATTTTTTATATAAGTGCCCTAGGCTCAAAGATACCTTTTACTTGCCGATACACACCTTTTTTTTTAGCATAGGCTATGATGATACACACTCAACTATAAATTAGTTTGCAAAATAAGTCATCTTCAAAAAAATATAACGTTGTCTCATTTCAGCTTAACATATAACATTAGCTTCGTAGTGTTAGCATAACGGTTATCAGCGGTACATTGCGGACAACTTCAGCAAACGTTTTAAAAGGTAACATTTTCATATAATTTAAAGATGGACAGTGGTTATGGTAACTAATGTATAATAATCTAAAAATTAAAAATACCTTTTAGACAGACGAAAGAGAAAACACAAGGTTGCGTCTGAGGAGGACCGTTAACTGTCATGCCCTCACTGTGAAGTCCTGCTGAAGCATCCGGACTACCCAGCCAGTGACTTACAACTGTAGATGTGTCTTTGTGCTGTTTTGTGGGTCATGGTGTAGTGCAGATAACCTTTTTAGTTGTAGTCTGTTGCATTTACCTCAATGCAATGTTGATTCAGTTTTGAGGTGCACAAATACTTCATGCCAGCATCTGTGCACCTCTTCTGGACCATCAAGATGCTCTTGATTGTGAGCTACATTCCGTTCTGGCATGGTGGTGGTTTACGCCCAGAGCAGAGAGAGGGGTATAATTTTATATAATATATATGAATTTATTAGGGATGCACGATGATATCGGGACAACATCGGTATCGGCCGATAAAAGCTTAAAATGACCATCATCGGCATCGGCCAATATGAATATTTCTGCCGATGAGCCTTGCCGATAGGGTGGCGTGTTTCCTAAGCGCACGTGACGACCGTTAACGAAGAATGAGCGCCAGCAACTTAAACTTCCAACTAGGGGTGTGCGTCTCACGCGGTTTTTGATCGTGGACGATTAAAATGTCTCCACTATCTGCTTTTGAAGAAAAATCATAGTATAGTGCATTCTATCAGTTCAATTCTGGCGCCTTCATCTCAACATACTGTACAACGCGACGTACATTCACATCACATCACATGTAAACGCAGAGGTAAAGTTACACTCACGGGACACTGCAATTCACAAAAGTTAATTATTTACATGTGCGTCAAAGTCTTGCTAGGTAACGTTAAACATATCATTCACGTGCTGATGCGCTGTTCTAACATCCGCTTTTCTGAGCGCGTTACACCTGACGCTCACAGGAACTAAAAGCCTGTCACAGCGCCTGCATACTGGACTAATCTTTCGAGTCTTACTGCGCTGATACTGTCAAATACACACAAGGTTTACATAAACAAAGTTGGTTATGTCTAAAGTGAAAGCAAACAGAGAAAATATGTTTGTCAAATGCGTGTATATTAGACCCGTCGCGTGCAGTTCTTAAAGAGACAGTAATAATATGCTGCCGCTTGTCCTTAAAGAGATACTGCACCCAGAAATAAAAATTCTGTCATTATTTACTCACTCTAATGTTGTTCCAAACCTGTATTCATTTCTTTCTTGTGCTTAAATATACTATGGAAGTCACTGAAGTACAGCAACTGTTTGGTTAGCCACATTCTTCCAAATAACTTTTATTTTCAACAGAAGAAAGAAACTTGAGAGAGTAAATGATGACAATTAAAATTTTGGGGAGAACTATCTCGTTAATGTTAATAAAACAACAAAACACAGAGGAAATCACTCACTGCTCTTGACTGAGAATTTTAATAGAAGCTTTAATAAGCTTTTTTTGCACTTAAAAAAAAAAAATATATATATATCGGTATCGAACAAAATTAGTTTGAATGGTAAATGGACTGCATTTATATAGCGCTTTCACAGACCCAATGGCCACCAAAGCGCTTTACATTTGCCTCACATTCACCCATTCACACACTCATTCATACACCGACGGGCGACAATAATATCGGCATATCGAATATCGGCCAAAATCCTATATCGTGCATCTCTAGAATTTATATAATATAAGTTTATCAAGAAATGCTATTAACAAATGTCATGTTAGTGTGTGTTTCATCTGTTTGTTTGTTTGTTTATTTCATTTGCTGAAGCTTGGTTGTTCACTTAAGCTTTTTTTATTGACTGACCTGGACTGCCAGCCTGTCACCCAGCTTATGCAGTCGACAAGGAAGTTCTCCTTCTCCTGGCTTCCTGTACCAAGGGGTTTTCTCCAGGGGTTTGAGACCTAATTCAGGAGTAAGGAATATGTTAAGCTCAGAAACTGGGAGACTGCATGTAGGGTAGTTGTAGATAGTTATGGGTACGTGTGTCGTAGTTAGTAGGTAGGTTGAAGTTAGTAGGTAGTTTGTATGTTTGTGAAGTTCAATTATTTTTTTTTTAATTACCTGGAGTTCAGGACATCAAAAAGGCGATTTATTCTGGCAATAAATTCGGCAGTGTCTTTTGCTTCTGCCAGCAGCCTCTTCAGTGACACCATTGTTGAAATGCCTGGGTCACAACAGATGTGAGAACTTAATAGGAGGTCAGTATTACATTATAATCTTCAAAATCTGCTACTAATCATTGCAAAGAGGAATAATGCACATGGAATTTACCTGCAGAAACAGTGTGGCTAAACACCTGTGTTGCCAAACTAACACGCATTTTTGAAAATGCAGGCAAAGATATGTGCCTCTCGGTGAGCTTTGGCGCCATGCGTATAGTGTGGAGCTTGTCGAGCTCATAAAAGTTCGAAATATGTCGCCAAAGAACATCTTTGCCTTGGATCTAAGGATGTAAATAAATATGAGCTGGTATGAGAATCATTGCGATAATGTTGCATCTTAGTCATGCCATTCATCTTCATGAAACCATTTCATAGACAAATCATTTCAAATGTGATTGCTGTGTTTACTGTGCTTACCTTTAGGCCATATTTGAAGAGGTTGTTCCTGATGGACTTCAGTAGGTGTCCATAGGAACCCTCTGAATACCCACCAGAATGCAGTGGGAATCCTCGCCACCCAGAGGGTCCAGGGTGGCCCCAAGTAGGTGCAAAGCCTTGATGTTAGTCGTTGCCTGGTCACATATTACTGCCTGCACCTTGGAAATAGGTTAATACATTGTGTCAATACATGGTTTGATAGTAATTGTAGATTGTTAATGTTGCTGTTTAAAAGTCTGTCCAGTACATACTGTCAGCCCTATATGTTCTATGTTGTGAATGGCATCCTTAATGATGCTGGCGATTTCCACGGCTGCCATAGAACTGGGGGAGAAGAAATAACCCATGGCATGTTAAAGGACACATTTTTAGGTAAATGTTTTTGATATACACGGCAAAAAAAAAATGTTGGTCTTAAAACAACACAAAATGTTGTTGTTGGCTTGCCTGTTTCCACTTCCCCAAAATGCCCCTAACCATGATGACCATTGCCTGTTTGGCAGCATGGCCTGAGGGAGATACGCCATAAATGGCATCATTTCTCTTGTCATAGTCAAATTGCCTCTTGATGGCCATCTCATCTAAATCCAGAGTACACATTCTTTCTGCAGGGGTCATGGTAGAGGCGATCAATCCCATTTGGGAAATGATTCCTTGCAGGAAGCCTGGCTGTTGGAACAAGCAAGTTAAATGTAAGTTAAAACAGTTTTGTGTACATTTTGAAATTGTTAAACGGGGTAATGTAAAGCAGTCAATATTAAATTGGTATTTACAGAGAGGTATCCCACACGTCCTGTAATATATCGGGTTATTGTGGTTTTGGAGGGTAGAGCAAAAATGCTTCTTAAGTATCTGTAAGCCTTTGGGCTGCTGTGGAGTTGTCTGTGAGGTTATGTTACGTCACACATCACGCTAGCCACGCTATGTGTGGTGCACAGACTTGGAAGTACATACTTGGGTTGTTTAGGTTTTGTAGCTGGCTTCCTTCTTCTTTTCAGTCTTATCAGCCGTGCAACCATTGCCTCTAGTTCCGCAATTCTCTGTGATAACAAAAAGGCATCTGTTATTTGATTATGTGAGAATGCTAGTCACAATCTTGAAATCGAATAAGCTCAGAACATCACCTTGTCCTTTTGTTGAAGGCTTCTTAAGGAAATGGTCACCTGAGCCTGATCTTTTGTCCCTCCATTTGGGTAATTTTCTCTCCTTTCTGGACCCTCTTCAGTTCTTTCCTCTTTCCCTTCTCCTCCTGCTCCTTCTTCACCTCCTGCTTTACATTACCCTGTTTAACAATTTCAAAATGTACACAAAACTGTTTTAACTTACATTTAACTTGCTTGTTCCAACAGCCAGGCTTCCTGCAAGGAATCATTTCCCAAATGGGATTGATCACCTCAATCCCATTTGGTAAATGATTCCTTGCAGGAGGCATTTTTTCCATTATGCTTTGTAAAAACATGAACACAAAGAAAATGTATCAGTAATTGTATTCTTTTATTATATTTAATTGGATTGTCATTGGATTCCTTCCAGCTACAGAACTCAATTTTTCAAGGAAGCATTCCTCGAAATGCAGCTGACACACCACAACTCTTTATGTGACATGGTTTTTCTTAGGTCCTTCCGTCTCATATTTATGAGCCATCTCCTTCTCCTTAAATTGAAACCTGAATTAGACTGGTATTTTTCGTTCTCTCACAAATTAGAATATTCTATTCTCTCACATGTGTTCTTCACTAGCTCTCAGTCATCAAGCTCCTAGAGAGCACAGAGTTCTGTTGTATTCCCCCTAACTCCTCTTCCTTTCTTTATCTCTACAGTTGTACCTTGATGCTGTGATGTCCTTCATCCTCCACCTCCTCCAACCCCCTACAAACACACCACCCTCATCCTGTAGCTGTAGTAAAGTATATTGATGACGTTATTGTAGTGTAGTGTTATAGTATATTGTAGAAAAAGTGAATATTGTAGTATTGTAATTGTTCATGTAATGTTGATGTAATTGTAATATTGTAGTGTAGAAAAGGTTTATATTGTTGTCATTATGTTGAGACACCCCCTCCGACTATCCCAACACACACACACACCCCTTCATCCTTTAAGGTTAGTTGTAGTTGAAGTCTGTTTCAGAGAGAACGGTGTCGTCTTAGCGGCCCCTAATTTAAAGCTCCAGTCCGTAACTTTTTTAAGTTAAAAATAATCCAAAATAATTATATTAAAAAAAACTTATTCTGCCAGTGGTCAAAACTATCTGCTTGCCATAGCTAGATTCAAAACGGTTAGCTTGTAATAATGATTTTAATTCCAGTGGTACTGGTGGGTTTCCGCGGGAAATTCGAGCATGTCTTTGCGTCATTACGTCACACCCGTACACATAAAGAAGGAGTTTCGGCTAGCCAGCTATACTGTGCGTGACGAGATGTTTAGATGTATAGGCTTTTCTCGCAGCACTTTACATAATTAAACTTATGGCATCCAGAAAGATCCAAACAACAATCATCAGTGTCAACTGGAGATTCAGCAGTTATAAAACCCAAAAGACTTCGTACTTCGGATTTAAGGTGGCTAGAGAAAGAGAAAGAAACCGTCTCATGCGAACACAAGGATTTAAACATCGGCGGGGCTTTTGAAAAGTGCGTGAACTCCGTGTTTTGAAGGGGTTCAAAACGGAAGAAGAGACGGCTTTTTTCTGCTGAACAAGTAAGACATTTCAATAGTTCAATCGTGTAACAGTACGTTTTCTTAATTCACACAGTTATGGAGTTTCCTTTGTTGTGCCTTTCTCGTTTTGCTATTATGGAGAATATGAATTCTGAACTACGCAGGTAGCTGCTAACCATAAAACACATTAAATTTAATATTAGTCACGCAATGATAATGTGATGTTGTTAACATGAACAATTTGAGAACAAAGTAGGCTATAATTTGCACGGTTGCTGTAAATCGCGTTGATTAAATCTAACGAAGCTTATCACGAATGCTTTTTCCCCCCTTAGTTGGTCAGAACAAAAATGGATGTTACTTACTTGTTCAGAAGACATTTTCTTATAAAAATTCTTATGTTGGTCAAACTTTCAAAAAGTGAATCTGTGATTCTGTATGACAGTATCCACACAGCGCGGTGACTGACAGCAGCACTCGCCTCAAAGCACTGTGTTCATCCGCGCTGTTTCATGCCGATTTACAACCCACGTAAAGATAATAATTCCGCGAATCACTGCAGTTACAGATTTCGAACAGAGAGATGGCGACAAAGAGGAAAAGATACGGACTGCAGCTTTAATAACAAATTATCATTTCGACGATTTGAAGTAAATCAATCAAAACTAACTTTAGCTGGAAAATAACATTAACCGCTATAAAACCAAACCAATCTCTGTTATCTTAAATTATATGTTTATCTCTGTAAAGCTGCTTTGAAACAATCTACATTGTTAAAAGCGCTATATAAATGAGGATGACTTGACTTGGTTACCAACATTTTTCAAAAATATCTTCTTTCATGTTCTGAATTTTTTATTTTATTTTTATAAAGGTTTAAAACAACAAGAGGGTGAGTGGATGATAATATTGATGATATATGATTTAATGATGATAAATCCAAAAAAACACTCATCTACGTAATATAAGTCACATGGTTCAGTTAAAGGTAGGGTATGGGATTTGCAAAAGAGCCGTCAGATTTTGAAAATACACAACTCAAAAGGTCCTACCTTCTTTCCTCCAACGCTGGCCCTGACTCCACCCATTCGAAGAACATGGACGTGCAATCATGCACGAGCGAAAACTCAACAGAATGACCCTTGTTTTTGCCTTTTCTCTTTCAGCCGTTTTGTTCGCAATTGCTCTCTCAAATATCTATTTCCTTTTCTGTGCTGGTGTCTTGTCTGCCATTCTCCAAACCGGGGCGACTTGCACTTACTGTGACTGGGTCACGAGCTTTGAGTTTGCGCAAGAAGGGGAAATGTGCGCAAGGGGGAGGGGGGTATGGTACGACCGTTTGATTGACGCACTTACTGTCCAATGATTCTAGGTGGTCTTGGAAATGATTGGCTGGAGCTTTTCGAGTCCTGCCCGTTCCACAGATGATTAAATTGCTTAATTTTCATTTCAGTGCTTCTAACTCAGTGGCTCTAAGTGGGTTAGGAATAGGATTTCAAGTGATTTTGAAAATATGGTCAAAAAAGAAAATCACATACCCCACCTTTAACCCTCTGGGGTCTAAGGTGTTTTCGGGGTCCTTGAGATGTTTTGACATGCCCTGACATTTGTGCTTTTTTCAGTTGCTAATAAACATATTAATGGCAAAGGTGTAATTACACTCTATTTAGCACAAACAGGGCTACCATAATATGTGAGCAACATGTATGAACATGTTTGTATTTTTGAGAGAATAGTGTTCTCTCAAACAATATTCTAAACACATACTAAATATTTGTCCACAAGACTTTTGACTAATGGATGTTGTCGCCTAGAGTTTTTGCTTCAAAATGATCTGAAAATCATCCTGCCTAATCATTTACACAAAACAATACATTGATTTAAATTCTGTAAGACTATAATGACCGCAATGAGCTATAATGAGCTGAAAAGAAAACAACTGACATCTCTCTCTTTTCATACAGATTACATAAACTGAGAATATTTGTTTTTTTATATAATTTATAAAAATAACTTCATTTAAAAGAAGAGAATTCAAGCTTCATGCCTGTGTGCCAGTATTCCTGCTTGACTGAGTATTCGCTGAGTTACAGTTCAGTTTCGGACGTGTTTCAAAATGGACTTCAGTGACAGAGAGAACGCAGAACTAGAATCATGTTTATTTTCTTTATTTGGCCAAAAGCACAACACTTTGTTTTTATTGTGAGTATCCACAAAAAAATAGACACTTAACAGGATCTAATGATGTACAACACTTATATGTAAGATCAAAATCAACAGAGTATTTTGAGTCTCTGTCAAGTTTTAACCTCTAATTTCATCATCTCATCTATTATCCCACTTAAGGGTCTCACTCTATTTGTTCTTCTCTACTTTTCTGATATAGAGGTAGATTGTATTTTTCTCTTTGCCCTCATCCAATGTTCCTATTTCACCAACTAATATTTAATAATTTTATTCATTACAGAGTCAGAGCAGACCAGGGGTTGTAGAATGTGGAAATAGCAAAGTTCATGTTTTCAGTCCGTGGAACTGACCGTGGGAGCTTTATGTCAGGAAAATGTGTTCATAATCAGAGGTGCACCATATCACTTTTAAATATAAATGTAATGATGAACAGAAAAAAAAATCAAATGGAATTTTATTTCTTTTGTTATTTTAGCACTGTTCTCACATTCATATGATTGAACGTCTATGGCGTGATGTAAGGGTCTGTGTCACCTCTTGAGTACTGTGATACACTACAAAGCCTGGAAAGAGATCACCAACTTGATTTGTCCTCTGCCACGGACCTTTTCTGTGTCCACTTCATATTTCTACCTAACCTATAGGCAGACTTGAAGATTTTTGCTGCTGGCTGGAACCACCATCCACTCCTCACTCCGCACAGAGGGAAATTTGAGCCCAGAGCAGAACTGCCCAACAAAGGCTAATGGTGCGTTCTATTATTTATCCGTCTCGGAGATCCGAATCGGAAGACAGACGTTGCCTAGCAACACGCCCCCTTTCCTCGGATTTCTCCTCTCGGACCTCGGACAACCGTGAGAACACCGAGCAAGAATTCCGTTTCGGAATTCAAGATGGCTGCGCCCTGTGTGACTTGTAAGTATGAATTGTTTTCATTGTTTTTGAACCGCTTTGGTATTTTAAATGACCATTATTATCACTCGTATTGCTGCGTCCCCTGTAGGTATGGGAATCGGTTGTTGTGAGTGCAATTACTAACGTTGCTAGCGTTGCTAACAGAAGATTAACATGAAAAACATTAAATAAAGTGAACAATTTCAAGTTCAAGTTCTTCCTCTGTGTTCTGTAAGGTGAAGCACATACTTATTTTGGAGCGCCTGGTACTCGGCCAGTGCGTCCATTTTTTTCTCCGACTCGGACGCGCAAAACATAATAGAACGCTTGAAGTGTGGACTTGACGTCATATCCGAGGTCCGAGTCGGTTCCTTGGCTATAATAGAATGCACCATGAGAGCAGTATCAGCAAAAACGCCAAACTGAGAAAAACAGCTTTTTGTGTTTTTCTTACACCAAAATATAAGCATCCAATAAAAATTTAACAACAAAGGGTACAATTAGATAGATCAAAGGGTGGTGAATATTAGACATTTCGTTTTTGACAGTCAGACAAAATTTGATAGTTGTATAGGCTATACTGCGCTTTGCCTTTGCATTACTGCGTATACTTACATGGCCATACAATAACATATAGCAGTAAGTGTAGCAAGTGATCATAATCACTTGCTTATATCATATATTTTGCGCGTCTGTTAGCGATGTTTGTTTGTTTTAGTAATTGTTTCACAATCCATCAAAATTGACGACTAAAGCAAGTTTTCTTAGACAGATGAACGTTTAGGGCTCAGTTTTGTTGGTGATTCTGATTACTTATGCCGCCGGCTACAATCACCACATGTATAGTGGCCAGGAAGCCCAAATCACCTACACACGAGACTTTCTGCTAAATTTGAAACCCCCTGCAACGCGACTTCATCCCTACGACACACCCCTGACACATTCCGGTGGTAACAGCGATAACAATGCCAAAGCAAGGAAACGTGGCAGGAAAGGAGGAATCCGGGAACGATTGAAAAGACAGCCCTACAGACAATCACTTCCATCTGTTATGTTCGGCAATGTCCAAAGCCTAAGGAATAAGGCAGATGAGTTGCGGGCCTGCACTCAGTATCTCACTGAATACCGGCAATCCTGTCTCATCTGTCTGACAGAAAGCTGGCTCACGGAGGCGGACCCTGACTCGTCGGTCGACCGAGAGGGCTACACACTGGTGAGGATGGACCGTAACCAGAACTCCGGGAAAAGGAAAGGTGGAGGTGTGTGCGTGTTTATTAACAATACATACTGTAACCCTGGTCATATTACAATGAAGTATCATATTTGTACGAAGGACATTGAACTGTTAGCACTTTCCCTAAGGCCTTACCACTTGCCTAGGGAGATACACCAAATCAGACTGTTTGTTGTGTATATTGCACCCTCCGCCGACACACTGGCCGCTGCCACTATGATTCATGAACTTGTAACTAAAGCGGAGGAAGAGGCCCCCGACGCAGCTCATTTTGTGTTGGGTGATTTTAATTCATGCAGTTTAAAGGAACATTTACCCACGTACCAACAATATGTCACCTGTTCTACGCGCAATAAAGCTTGCCTTGACCATTGTTATGGAAACATCCAGGACGCGTTTTATTCTAAGGCATTACCCGCCTTAGGGAACTCGGACCATAATATGATTAAACTGATGCCTACATATGTGTCCCGCCTACGGCGTGAGAAAACAAAAAAGGTGGAGGTTAAATGCTGGACTGCTGCTGCGATTGAGGCACTTCAGGATTGCCTGGAGTGCACGGATTGGAATGTGGTGACAGACGGGAC
Organism: Rhinichthys klamathensis goyatoka; assembly: GCF_029890125.1. Taxonomy (NCBI): domain Eukaryota; kingdom Metazoa; phylum Chordata; class Actinopteri; order Cypriniformes; family Leuciscidae; genus Rhinichthys; species Rhinichthys klamathensis. Next base: position 663,892 of record NW_026606944.1, read on the forward strand.
TGACAACGTAAATGACGCAGTGTTTGCTATCTCGGGGTATGTACAATTCTGTGAGGACACAATCATCCCCAGAAAGACTATTAAGATGTTCCCAAATAACAAGCCTTGGGTTACCCCAGAGTTAAAGCAACTCCTTAATGAGAAAAAGCGTGTGTTTAAATTAGGAGGAAGTAGAGAAGAGAAAAAGATAGTGCAGAAAAAGATTAAAAGTAAGATCAATAATTGTAAAGCAGCATATAAACACAAGTTAGAAAACTTCTTTAAAAATGATGCTAGGAGAGCTTGGCAGGGAGTCCAATCTATCACAGGATATAAGCCCAAGAAGCACCCGATGGTAGCAGAGAACAATTTTAATATGGCAAATCAATTAAATAATTTTTATTGTAGATTTGACACAAATGATTTTAAAGTTGAACAGAATGAGGCCATTATAGCAGTAAAACACATGAAGGGTACGGGCATTTACATCCCTATAGATGAGGTCAAATCTTATTTTAGACGTGTAAATCCCCGTAAAGCTTGTGGACCTGATGGTATCAGCTGCAGGACACTAAAGGTGTGTGCTGACCAGTTGGCACAGCCCTTCCATAGGTTGTTCCAGCTGTCACTAGATACAGGTGTTATTCCCAGCCTATGGAAACAATCCCTAATAGTGCCCGTGCCTAAAAACAATAGACCTAAGGAACTTAATGATCTGCGCCCTGTTGCCCTTACCTCTGCAGTTATGAAATGTTTTGAAAAAATAATTTTAAAACATCTTCTTTATGAGGTCTCACCTCTTTTAGACCCGAATCAATTTGCCTATCGTGCAGAGAGAGGTGTTGAGGATGCACTGATATCTTTGATAAACAGCACTCATGAGCATCTTGAACATGCTCAGAGCCTGGTCAAGATTGTGTTCATCGACTTCAGCAGTGCTTTTAATACGATCCAACTCCACCTGCTGGTAAGAAAATTAGTGCATTTAGGAGTACATCCACAATTGATTTTATGGATCTATGACTTTTTGACGGATCGTAGTCAGCAAGTCAGATTTAATTAATGTATATCTTCCTTAAAAATGACAAATACAGGGGCACCACAAGGGTGCGTTCTGTCGCCTATCCTATACACACTATACACCAATAACTGTCAAGCTTCCTCTTCGTCCCACACTTATTTTAAATATGCTGACGACACAGCATTGGTTGGTTTTTTAAAATCGGACAATTCTTCTGTGAGTGGATGTCAGAGGGAATTGCAGGGTTTCACTCATTGGTGTTCTGAGAACTTTCTCGAAATCAATGTGAAGAAAACAGAAGAGATGGTCATAAATTTTAGTAAAAAACAACATAATAGTTCCCTCTTCTGAGATCAATGGTGAATTAGTGGAGAGGGTCGCAACATATAAATACTTGGGAATTGAAATTGATTCGAAATTAACTTTTAATGAATGTGCACTGAATAAAACTAAGAAAATGCACCAACGGATGTACTTTCTTAGAAAATTATATAATTTTAGATTTGAAAGACACATTCTTGTAATGTTTTATAAAAGTCTCCTCCAGAGTGTTCTGTCATTTGGCCTTATCTGTGTGTTTGGCAACATCCATGTTAAGGACCAAAGGAAACTGCAGCGCATGATTAGGATGGCCGGCAGGATCATCGGAATTGACCAGGTGTCGGCAGCTCAACTGTACAAAGAGCTTATTTTTTTAAAAACTGATCAAATCCTTAAAGATCCTACTCACCCTCTACATCATAAATTTATGAGAAGCAATAGGTCAACTGGTAGAATTTTACAACAGAGAATTAGAACAGAAAGGTACAATAAATAATTTGTACCTACAGCGATCAGATTGTATAATGATCAAGTACATCGCAAGTTATTATAGTTTTAGTCACTTGATAATAATATTATACATTCTTTTAGCGCTAAAGGTTGGATTGTGATTGTCAATTGTCAATTCTGCAGTATTGTCATCTCTTTTTGTGTTTATGTGTTGTTTTTATGTTTTTAGAGAATGTGTTGTGACAAGGGCGCGTAATGAATGACCACATGAATTTCCCCTTGTGGGATAATAAAGTTTACCTTGACCTTGACCTTGAAATCACCCAAACCTTTGCACACAGCTGCAGCAGCTGCTTATAGTTGTCAAAAGTACAGTATTTTTTTTATTGACCGTTTTCTCCATCTTCATTCTTTCTGCTAAGTTGTGACTTTCCATCCCCTTTGGCATTATAAACATATTTTTCAAAAAACAAACAAACAAAAAATGCGTTATTAGATTCATATATTTTAATTGTATCACAAAAGTGCTGTTTTTTTATGGCAATCATTAACGTATTGCTTTTATTTCAGTTTGGGATAGGTCTTCACATGTAATTACCAACAGTTTAAGTTTAATCATTCAGGGAATCAATATATCAATAAATGAAATATGAGCTTGTTAGGAAACAGCAGCTACTGAACTTTTAATGCATGTTTTATTGGAGTTAAGTCACTGTCAAAACACATTTTCATGTCACACTAAAATAATAAACTCATCTTGAAGCCTAAGGAATAATATATTAATCAAAACAATGGGAACAACAAAATCATCATGTCAAAAAAATTACATACGATACGATATACCTTTTATTGTCAGCCAGGGCTGAGAGAGAGAGAGAGAGAGAGAGAGAGAGAGAGAGAGAGAGAGAGAGAGAGAGAGAGAGAGAGAGAGAGAGAGAGAGAGAGAGAGAGAGAGAGAGAGAGAGAGAGAGAGAGAGAGAGAGAAAGAGAGAGATAGAGAGAGAGAGAGAGAGATCAGACAAATAAAGGCAGTATTTTTATTTTATTTTTAAAGGGTTTAAAACTTACCAGTTTTTGGTTCCTTGTTGTTTAAGGCAAGTTTCACCAGCATTTTTCCACGTAAAAGTGAAGCCATTTTGACAGTTCCTTAGAGGTTTTATAGCATACAAAATTGTATGCCACACAAAGGCAAACTGCAGTATCATAGTGAAACCAAGGCAGACTGCAGTACGGGCAGATACTGCATTCTGCCTTGGTTTCACTCTACTTTTCTATACAATACTGCAACTAAAAATGTAAATTTATATAAGAAATTTATTAGGTAGCCATATGAAATTTTAACAGATTGTAGAGCAGATCCTGCACTTTTTATTTGTGCAAAAAATTTTTTTTTGAAAAAGTGAAGATACTGCTCTTAGCCTTTGTAGGGCAGAGAAGTGGCACATTGGATTGATGCAGACACAAATTGATCAGCCAGAGAATCTTGAGGTTGTTCTCCTGTTCTTTGACATACATCTTTTTCATTTATAAATTAAGTGCAATGACATGTGTCTCCTAATTTATGTGTTCTCCCACACTATTTTGGTGCAAAATAGAATATTCAAGAGCCAGACATCGGAGAAAATGTGGATGGTGCAGTATTGGTGCCAGAGTTTGAGTGTCCCTTGAATGAGGAACTGGCAGAACTTAACTCTCTTATACACCAGAGTGATCCCAACACTCCACTTACAGACCTTTATGTAATCTGCAGTGAGTATGTGGCTGGCAGATGCAACCTCTAGCAATTTTAGTAGAATCCTTGGCTTTAATGTGACAGTTTTCATTTCAGTTTGGACTCTGTTAAGAGTATTACTATTACAGTTCTAAACTGTGATGACAATTCTTCAATAACACTGATTTGACTAAGTTTGATAGAGCATAAAGTATGGTAATTATTTTATACAGTGGTATTTCAACGTTATATGCTGAACTGGTGTTAATCTCGTATTGTACATTAAATGACATTATTTAATAAATGCCATCATAACAATTCAGTTAGTTAAAGAAATTTGTATTTTGTCATAACATTTTTAAAACCTTTGCTACTTGTTACTTTTTATTACCAAACCATTTTTTGCCTCCAGGTGGCAGACATTAAAAAAGGAATTATATCTTTGGATTAATAGTAAATTAAATTAATGAGCTCATTAAATGTTAAATGCTGTCAAAACAATATTAAAACCTGTTACAGCTTTTACTACTATGTATCTAAATTATTAACAACAACCCTTTAATATAAAAAGGTAATGAAATGTGTGACCTCATATTTTTGTTGTTTGGCCCTAGTGGCGACCAAACTCTTGGCTATTATTTATTGCTTCTGAAAGGATATCTTGAAACTCTTGATATGTGCCAAGGTGTTTTGTCGGGAAAGCAATGCAGACAGCACAAGCATTTACGACAGGGTAGCATGTGCTATGATGACCATAACGGACGTCACAATCATGGTCAAACTCGATGCGGATTTTGAAGGCTTCTCTTTGTGCAGCAATTAGTGGGATGTGTGCCTTTCCCGTGAGCCAGTGGAAGAAGTTGCTTATGGTGGTGGAATTTTGGCTGATGTTTCCAACGCCCTCCTCTTTCTCTGCAGTGGCAAGTTCTTCTAAACAAAATTATTTAAAAAAAAAAATATTCAACCACGGACCTAAACATTTGGCTTTAGTCCAAAATGTTTAGGTCCGTGGTTGAATATTTTTTTTAAATAATTTTGACACCCCCTTTTAATTAACATGTTTGCCTATTCTATTAATTACAGAGACGACATCTTAATGCAGACCACCAGCCAGAGTCCATCACCCTACATTAGTGTCTTAACTCACTAATGCTCACATCTAAATATAAGTATATGCATGCAGCTACAAAAAAGCAAGTAAAAAATATATCCAGAAAAGATGATATAGCAGCAACAAGTACTAGATTAATTATTCTGACTGGAACATATTTGAATGTTGGTGTTCAGATGTTTAACTTAATGTATTTGATCTAGTTTTTAAAAACCTTTCCAATAAGCTCTATGAGCTCTGGATTGGTGACATTGTCTTTGGACATTTCATCCTTGTCTATTGCTCCTGTGCAGATGTAGTCATAGCACCATTTTTTTTATTTTAAATTGGGTCTCTCCACAAGTCCTGCAGTAACAAAGAAGTGAATATGTTGAGCATATTGAGGCAACATACTGTAAGTAATGTGTTGATGTGTGTTTTACTAAAAAATGCATTTTAAAAGCAAATTAGATGTAGAATTACATATTTTTAACTCTCATTTTACTTCTAAATATTTAGCATTTGTATAGAAATTGAAAATGCATGACATTGAGACATTGTAGCGGTATTCCGTTTCACAGTACACTGATCCCTACTTTTGCACAATAAATCTATTTACTTACTGCTACCTACTTGAAGTGATCTTTCTGATAGTCAGTAATGGAGTATTTGGGGGGTTTTCCACGGTCTCCTCCCTCAAAGAGCTGAGCCTCAATTCCTTTCACCATTTCTGTTCAAATGGAAAGTCAGCAAATAGAATTACAAAATTGAGTAGTATGTTACATTGAGGCAAACTAGCACATACCAGTTAGGAATTCTTTCCAGAGAGCTCCATTGTCAATCCCATACTCTCCTAGGAAATTAATGCAAGGAGTATGTGTCACAGGCCGGGGCGGATGACCGGCCCTTTACGCACTGCCCCTGTGACAGTTCTTCTTTATTGATTTAAAAGTATTTCTTAAAATAAAGAATCGCTCAATCGGCTTCTTCTTCCGGGAGATGAGTAACTCACGTCTCTATATAAGACACACTCCACAAGCACTGATTAGTAAGTCCCCACACCCGCCCGAGTTTTGGGCGATACAGCAGATCAGAGGCACAAACAAAAGCAAGATTTCACTCCCCACACTTGTGTATTCGGCAAAGCACTTCAAACACTTCACATGTATAAATATCCACCATAAACACTGCAATCCACACACTCACAGCGAATTAGGGCCTCTGCTTGTAGCTCCGACCGGGTTCTTCGCCTTCGAGGTGACTATGGCTCAGGGACAGGTGCGGGGGCTGAATCTTTGTCCGTGAGACATTTAGGCTTGAAGACGACATGAAGAATGGACAACAACAGGCATGACTTGTTTTAAGAAATCAGAACATCATGATGTTAGTTTGAAGCAAACAATCATCAGACTGGTGCATACATGCGGGGACCGGATCTTCAACTTTGAGGAGATTATAACTCAAAGACAGCGTGAGAGATGGATAACCACCAACATATGGGCCTTGAGAAACCAGGACAAGTCAAGTCATCTTCATTTATATAGCGCTTTTAACAATGGAGATTGTTTCAAAGCAGCTTTACAGAGATAAACATACAATTTACGGTAACAGAGATTGTTTTGGCTTTATAGCGATTTTTGAATAATGTTATTTCCAGCTAAAGCTGGTTTTGATTGATTCACTTCCAGCAAAATTATCATTTGTTATTACATTAGGGGCCACTAAGACGACGGCGTTGTAAGTCCGTCTAATTCGAGCCAACTGCGGTCCTTGATTAGAGGTGAAGGTCACATGCGCGTTCCGTCTTTTCCAATGGCAAAGGGATTTTTTAATTAAATATAATATATTTTGTCTTATGTATTAACTCGTTTCATCTGACTCCATAAAATGAAAGTGATTTTTCAATGATATCTGTGCATCATTAAGTATACGTTAATGTTTGACTATTCCTTTTAACTCCAATGAAAATAAAGTCAAAGTCTGTTAGAATAATCAAATATAACAATTTATTATGTCAGGTAAATGTATTATAACAATTCCATAATCAATTGAAAGATAATCAATGCAAATCATCAAATGTTCTAGAACAAAGAGGAAAATCTTTTACCCGGCATGAAATACATGAATGCTGAGTCTCGGCGACTCAGCATCCACGGGCTATCTGAGATACAGAAAAAGCCACGATCCCTTGCTGCCTTCCATTAAATAGCCAGACCTCATTTCATATGTAAACCTGTGTTCACAGTGGAAATTTACTGTTCACCCCCCGACTTACTGGGGGCAGAAGTTGATTTACATGGTACCATTTGCTAACAGTGGAAATTAGCATTGAGTTCACACCTTCTGGGAGTAGGATCATGCCTAGAGACCACATTCATTTGTGTGCCAGATATCCCTAAACTCTTAAAAACCTTATTTCCTTTTGTTTTATACTTTGGGAATGAGACATTTGTACCACTCATTCCTGAGACATTTCAAATGATACCAAACATAATACTCAATGATAATCATTTACATCAAACCATAGATATTCTTATGTGAGTTTTTATGTGTCACTGCGGGGAAGAAGTGTGTGTGTGTGTGTGTGTGAGAGTTCAAATGTTAATTTGCCAAGGTCCTTTGTCTCATAGACCAGTGGTCTATCTCTTCACCCAGTTTCCAGTTTTCCAGTCTTACAGCGTTCTCTCTAAACAGACTTTAAACGCGAACCTGTGACCTGATGGCGTTCACATGCGCATTAAAAATTGATTCTATAGTTAAATTCGTTTGAATATGTGTGCGCAGGTTTGTAATTTCCCAACAAACCATGCCTAAACAAACTACTTGTCTTGCCTATAAATTTGATAGAGAATTTTATTTCATCACTTCGGTGTACGCGAACCGGATTTCAACAACGCTTTATCTGTAGAGTGGGAAAGGGATCCTCCATAGGGAGAGGATAGTTGACACTTCAGCACTGCATTGTCATCGGGTCCAGGCGAATCTAGTATGGCGAACATCAAAGTGTTTAGTTCCCAAACAGTAATCACCCGACCATCACATCCGTATAGGAACAAAGAGTTTTGAGGATCAATATAGAGGGTAGCGTGGTACTTAAATTGTTCCAAAGATAGCAAGTGTACATCTGTTCTTACCAAATCAGTTTTACCTCGAGTCAACAGCCTAAGAAAATCCGTCTCTACCCCGTTTCTTCTCTTTCCGATCTCTCTCTCTCTCAAAAGTCTCTTTTTATAATCCACATCCCAAATACGTGTCCCAGTCACCGATCGCCATCCTCTTCTCACGCACCTGACACTCGTTTCCTCATCTAATCTCCGTTTGATCATGGCTCCGGCCGGGTGTCGCACCGGAATTGCTCCGGCGGGCAAACACCTCCCAAAAAAGAAAGGTTCCGCTTGCCTCTAGTCACCCAGTGACATATTCTTTGGAGAAGATTTTTTTCTTTGCTGCTTCCACTGGACCATGCCCCTCTCGAACAGTTCTCCTCTCGTTACACTGATACTAAATGCCGATGTGTTGTCCACCCTGTCAGCAAGCTGTGTGATTATGTCGGATACAAGACCAAACAGAAAAGGCAACAAATTTCCAAATGCAATAAAGACCTTTGTAAGAAGTCATCAGTCAGTCAGATGCCAACGGATATCTTGCATTTTACCTTCTACACGGCTTGTCTTCTCCCTTGTCTTTTCACTGCCTAGTTTTTCCTCATAGTCAAGCTCTTTTTCAAGTTCTCCCAAAAGGCTATAGAAACAACACAAATGCCCTGATAGCAGTTGTTCCAAATATATTTAGATTTATATTAAAATTGTCACAAACCTTTCACCACAACCGCTTCCATGTAGTTCCACATAGTCTTTTGGGTATCAATCCAAGCAGACTGGACAAGCAACCTGTGAAAGGATACAGACAATTGCCACAAAGGAACATCACACACACACACACACACACACAAAAAGAACATGCCTAAAATTCTTAAATAAGAAACAAGTATGTTTATATAAATTCATGAAATTCCATGAGTCTTCCTGTAGCTAAAACAGTAGAGCGTTGGCGCTTGCAACCCCAAGGTTATGGGTTCGTTTCCCTGGAAAAGCAAGAACTGATAAGAATGTAAATGTGTACCTTAAAATGCAATATTAGTCGCTGTGGATAAAAGCGTCTGCCAAATGCATGAATGTAAATGTAAATCTATACTAAGTAGATCTCCTTGAAGTTACTTTGGTGCAACATTAAAGAGTAACTAAAATGTTCCCAAAATATGGTTAAATAGTGCAAATCTATTCTTACTTTGACACCCACCACAGACATGGAGGCCTTTATTTTGAAAGAGATCATAAGAATGGGAAGACAAAAGGAACATTTTGAATTAAACACAACCTTACAATTCTAACATTTGTTATTCCACCCGTGGAAATGTAGGCTAGAGACGGATTTATTCAAATTTTAGAAGTAAAAATATATGGACAAAATATTTTATTGGATTAATTATATGAAATAGTCTAGAATGACTGGGTTGTCTGGGAGGGAAAGTAATTATTAATTAGGCCTATAATTCTTTGACGTGTATGATAAAGTTGAGGGGAAACTCATTTTTTCGTAAAAGTTTTAATTTACCATCACTACCACAATGCAATTTTAATTAAAATTTGGGTCAAATATTTTTTCAAATATACAAAAATTATTTTAAATGAATATTATATTTTTAAATATATTTTTTCTTAAGGTGTGATTGCAGCCCATTGTACTTTTAAATAGTGTAGCCTAAGTCTAGAAAATGTGTAGCCTATCATGTGTAATAAAAAGTCAGCACGAGATTAGAGTTGCAAAAACAGAACAGTTTATTAAAAATAAGTAACAATACGAAGAAAGTAACAATAATAATGTCAATACAATGCACAGAAATGAAATTGAAACATAAAGAACAAAAAACTATTTAGAAATAGGCTATTTAAAATACAACAACAAAAAAGAACTTGAAGTAGCTTATTTATAGGCTATGCAAGTAAATATTTTACTTGCCAACTTTATTTAGCTAAATATGAAATTGTACGTTAACATTTGTTTAGGCCCAAGTAGAACATTTAACATCAACATTTAAACATTTATTTACATTATTTTTGAACAATTAAAATTTTTAATTAAAATGAACATATCGTTGTTTAACATAATTAAGAACTACTTTGGTATACCTTCTGCAGGCATTTCAGCTCCAAGCGCGGACGATTGTGGAGAGGATTCCGATGGACTTTCAGTTTCCTCAGGGACTTTTACCATCGCAACGAGATTGTCGTTTTGAATGTTCACTTTTAATGAACCGCATTCAACTCTTCCACGTCCTGTCCATCCTCTAAAAGGCTAGTGAGGTCATGGCTCACAAATTTTTTTTGCAGGACAGAATTGTGGATTAAGTTACTCTCCCCGAAATTGCCAGAAATTGTGACGTGCAGTGGCAGTGCCCTTGTACATGCCCGATTTCTGACGCATCTTGCATTTTTCGCTGCGATGGATTTTTTTTTTGGATGAAACTCCGTCTGCCAAAATTTGCAGTTTCCGCAGCTGCGGGACACAGCGACCTCGGCACGGTTAATGACACCGTATACAGATGTCACCGGTTCTTCTTTTTCTTCATAAGGAGGTATGTCACCAAGCCCAGGCAAGGATGGAATTTCTTCGATTTGAGTTGTAAGAAAAAGAAAAAGTTCTCCATTAAATTCTCTGGTGCTCAACGAGGTGAACGGGTGGGATCTTCTATAAGAAAGCAATCCAATTTGAGCTTCCCACAGCTGCAGCCTAATTCTGCCGGTGACGTCCTCCACTTAAGCGCTCTGGGTTTCCAGCTGCCTCCCTTGAAACTCTACGTTTTCCGTTCCCACGGCCAGGTGCGCGATCCTTGCAGTGAGTACACCCACCTGACAAAATATAAAGAAGAAAAATCATTAATTAAAATAGCAGATCAAATACAATAGCTATTAAGTATAATTTAAAATAATATAATTTATTTAAGAACTTACATATTGCCTTTGGGACATTTTCTTCACCTCCTCTACGGTTCGTTTGCATTTATGTGGAGGGTCTCTGTACGGAAACTGCAGGTCGTTGACCACCGTTAGATTTGTTCTTCGTCCGCATACTATGTCCAAGCCCTCACCTGAATTACCTAAGAAGAAAAGATAATGCAATAAGACATAAATATACTATTTGTAGGAAAATAAGTAGCGTACAAAATCATAGAAAGTTGCTTTTATACTTACTTGGTTCTTTTGAACTCCCGGTCAACTGCAGATTTGCAGTTTTGCGCTCGGATGAAAATATTTCTTTTTTCTACGCAAAAAACTACCACTTAATGAAAGTCGTCGCGATCAACCTGCAGTAGTGCATTAAAATATCTAGTTTTTTTAAAGCCGATTGTTTAATTATAGACACATTGTGCAAGTATCCGGTTACACAGTATCTCGTCGTCCAGTTTAATTTTCTTCAGTCCGGATGCCATGATGACTTGTCAGTAGCCGAATGTGATACAAGGTGAATTTTACACACTTTTATAACCATCAGAAGTCAGACAAGGCTAGACGGACCAATTAGGTATGACAGACAGATGTCAAGTGCACAAGAGTTCAATTAAAGGACAAGCAGTCATGCCAAAGTCCAAACATATTAGTATAAGTAGGCTATACTTTTATGTATAGAATAACCGTATAATTTTAATGTATTAGTTGTTTTGTAATATGGTATTGTTTTTTTCTTATTCATTTTAAACAAGTGTGAATATGTTAACAAAGAAATACATAATAGGTTATGTTAAAAAAAGTTGTTGCATGACAGAAAAAATTGTTGTAATTTTTATTGTTATAAAGTAACTTAGGCTACTGAAAGACAGAAACTTTGCAAAATTATATTTTAGTTATATTGTGTTTAAAAGAGTGATGTCCAAATAATAGCATACGTCATTGCATTAAATATATGGATGGGGAGGGGGGGTTTGCGCATAAAAAGTATTCTCGTTGCTTCATAATATTAAAGGGATACTCCACCTTTTTTGGAAATAGGCTCATTTTACAACTCCCCCAGAGTTAAACTGTTGAGTTTTACCGTTTTTGAATCCATTCAGCCGATCTCCGGTTCTGGCGATACCACTTTTAGCATAGCTTAGCATACATCATTGAAGTGGACAAGAACATTAGCATTTCTAAAAAAAAAAAAATGACCAAAGAGTTTCGATATTTTTCCTATTTAAAACTTGACTCTTCTGTAGTTACATCGTGCACTAAGACCGACGGAAAATGTAAAGTTGTGATTTTCTAGGCTGATATGGCTAGGAACTATACTCTCATTCCTGCGTAATAATCAAGAAACTTTACTGCCGTACCATGAGTGCAGCAGGCGTAATGATATGACGCAGCGCCTGAACATAGGCCACCTTCCGTCAACACAACGGAACTATTTTCAGGCGCTGCGTCATATCATTACGCCTGCTGCACTCATGGTACGGCAGTAAAGTGTCTTGATTATTACTTGATGATTATGCCCTTTTTTTGGTGGTGGTGTTTTATTTATTTATTTAATTAAACAATGCTATTGGTCACCCTTTAAGTCTATCTGTCATTTTTAAAAATATTTAGCCAATGAAAGATCTTAAAAAGAGCTTGTGTAAATCTTGTTCGATCCTCAAACTGTCCATGTATGTATCGCTGCAGCCCGGAGACCTGCAGGTGGGAGGAGCTTACGCCGCAAGTGGGAAGAGCTTATGCCGCAAGTAGGAGGGATTTCACAAATGTGCAAGTAGGAGGAGTTTACGCCGCAAGTGGGAAGAGCTTATGCCGCAAGTAGGAGGGATTTCACAAATGTGCAAGTAGGAGGAGTTTACGCCGCAAGTGGGAGGAGCTTATGCGGAAATCCCCAAGCTGTCATTGCCGAGGACGGCGGTGAATGAGTATGGCAGGAAGTTGCGACAGTAATGAAAATAAACGATCAAATATTACATTCCTCATCATGGTCTGATTTCTTACAGCTTTGTTATTATTGTGTGTCTCCAATACCACTCACTGTCAATGATGAAGTCACGTCTTTACACCGTTTACCATACTTAAAGTGATGGTGTTTTAAATTCATCAGGTTGTAGGCCTTATTCAAGCATATTTCTGAATATTAGCAACATATTCTATAATTCTACAGTATCAAGTAAATGAACATATTAAAATGTGATGCAATTGGACTCAGTGAAGTGAATGTGTAAATACATGAAAAACATTTGGCTAATGTAAAAAAAAAAAAAAAAGTTACCATCCATCTTTACTGCATACTTTTTTAAATAGCAGACTAATGCTCTTCTGAACGTGTTACACATTACATTTAAATCTCAGGGTGGATAAATTATTTTTTCAATGAATAAAATAATGTACAAGTCACTCAGAATTGATTGCAAAAGTTTATTTGATTTGATTATTTTTAGTATTTTTTTGTGTGTTATTTGTAAGGACACTATATCAGCTCAATAGAACTGATCTGCATGCAGTCAAAACTGCAAAATCCAGGGAGGAAGGTTTCGGAATAAATGCCCTGGAGCTCACCTCGCTTTCCCTTCCCAGCATAACCTGGTGGATACACAAGAAGCACAATAAGAACTAGGGTTTATGGTTGACATTGAACATTTACAAACATTAAGAATAATTTCTCAGCTCTGTAGGTCCATGCCATGCAAGTGAATGGTGTCCAGAACTTTTAAACTACAAGTAAATTAGATTTTTAGTTTTAACAACTAACAACTAGTTTATTCATCACCAATTTACACAACGTACCAGGTGTGCAGCATTTGTACTCAAACCCACACTCCAAACAAGTGGAGATTGAGTACATCCTCCAGAAGAGCTGTTTGTAGTGAGACGACTTATTTTTCCAGCATGAAACACCTGAGGTGGAAAAAAAATTAACATAACATTTAACATTATCAATGATGTTCTTGTTATGCGTTTTATTTTTTAATGTCAATATTTACTTTCTAGCCATAAGAAGTGTGCCTGATTCTTGAACCTTGAGCAAGCCAATGACAGGGGCATGTAGGCAGCATCTCCTTCTTGAAGAACAACTTCAAGAAGTATGTTCTTCAGCAACGCCCCTGATAACTGAAAAGATAGCAACAGTTAGCACAGGCTGTTAAAAAAAAAATGTTAAACACATTATAACATTATTCAACTACCTTGAAGATGAAGCATGATGGAGGGTCATCGTCTTTTAACAGCTCATCCTTAAAGAAAAATATAAGTGGATTAAAATTGTTCTATGATACACATTTTAAATAATCATTAAAGTTAATTGTGCATACCTTGCTAAAAACAGAGGGCACAACTGGGGTTTGGTCTGCTAAAATGAAGTAATCTAAAATTAGCTGACCAATATTATAGTTAGATAATTTGAAACCCAGCATAGTATATGTATTTTGTTTCATATCAAAGTTCTTACTTTCATATGCAAGTTCAGTTTTTTTCTTCCCATAGGTTTCAGGGAGTGCAGAGCATTCTTCTTCTTCTGAAAGAAAAAAGTGATAAAATTATCCATTAATTTTTAATTTGACAAAAAAAATATCAGCAAAATATAAAAAGCTGACAATACCAGCTACATCAGCTCGTTTTCTCTTTCTCCCATGTCTTCCACAATTTGATTGTCATGCAACAAAAACAAATAAAGTAAGCAATAGAACAAGTACAATATCAAAATTAATTGAATGCAAGGATGCTGCAAATTACAGTAAATACTTGTGTAAATACAACAACAAAAAAATCGAATTAATGGTCCAATTTTAGATAAAAAACAAACAAAAACTTATTCACCAATGAATACAACACTTCAAAATCTTGCCAACCCCTAATAGTATTAAGAACAGATATTAAAGGAGTTTGATAGAGCAAGTAGTGTTTACACCTGCTGATTTTTATCATCACTGAAACACTTTGCTACTCCTTTTCACTCAAGGGTCTGCAGAATATATTTTTACTGAAATAGTGTTATGAGCGAGTCACTAAATCATTCCGTTCCATGACTTCCCAAAACAGTTTACAGAGTGAACAAGATTTCTTAACTTCTTAAAGTGTTAAAAGTACAGCAAATTTTTTCACACTTACTCTAAAGAGAAATTTTCAAGCAAGATGGCACACCACCATTTTCTTATGTTCTTCATGTTTAGCTGTGTACATAAAGTAATGAATTAGTATAATTTTCAATTATATTATATTATAGCTACAAAAAATAAATACTTACTTCAGTGAAGTCAAACTTCTGTCCCAGAACAACATACAGTGCATACTATAATATGCAAAGAAACACAAAAAAAGTTAAATGGGTAACAGCAATTGATTACACCTTGATGTTCCTCATTTACATATGATGCACTTGCCATCAAGACAAACACTCCACAGTTATTTGACAGCCCTTGTCTTGCATTGTCCTAGTAATGAAATCAAACACACCATAATTTATTAATTGATATGATAAACACACAACAACTTGTAAATTAAGAACTTTATGCATTACAGCAGAAGCTGTGATCATAGTCATGTGGGACATAATTATTATTTTTTTAATTCCCACCGTAATGTCATTTAGGACAGTCTCCGACCATAGTCCTGGTGCAATTTTTTGGGCAAGCTCTCTATCGATTAAAAAAAAGACAGAGGTATATGAACAATGAATAAAGATGAGCAAAAATATTGTTCTTTAAGGAAATACCAGTGCTAGCAAGGCAGTGTGTGCGGCTACCTGGCTGGATTAATGGAACTAAGAGGAATTTTGCAACAACGCTTACTTGCAAGCATGGAAATTAATTTTGAACAGATGGGTTGGAACAATTTGAATGAACGAATG
This sequence comes from Rhinichthys klamathensis goyatoka, assembly GCF_029890125.1. Taxonomy (NCBI): domain Eukaryota; kingdom Metazoa; phylum Chordata; class Actinopteri; order Cypriniformes; family Leuciscidae; genus Rhinichthys; species Rhinichthys klamathensis. The sequence continues at coordinate 679,318 of NW_026606944.1, forward strand.
AACAAACAAACAGTAAGTTAAATAAGATTAAAAAAAAAAGTATGGTCTAAAACTGAACTACCATACAATTTGACGTCAACATGAAATCCAAATTGACCCAGTTGTACTTTTCTTGCTGTGCGAGACTGATCAGTGCACATGTACAGAATGGATATTAGCAGAATAGATATTATATTCACATAGATGTTATAGATCTATACACACACAAGTTTAACTCGCATCAAAAAAGTACAATAAGTTGGAATTCAGTTTCATGTTCACCTTAGTAAAAGATAGTAACAATAATTCATTCCTTAAGTTATAAGTGGAACAAAAACAAACAAGCAGTATGGTTTCAAACAGAACTACCACACTGCTGTTGTGAACATTTGAAGGACCTGTATATTTGAATGTATCTGGCATCACTTAAACCAGAGCCACAGAGCGAATCAAGAAAGAACAGTTGTCTTTGCTTTGGCTTCATAATCTGAAAAATGTCCGAGAACACTTTTACCTATTATTGTGCAACAAACTTTTCATTAAGACAACTTTAAATGGATTGAAAAAATTAAAAACTTTTGTTCACATAAAAATATGACTTTAGATTATAATTTAACCTGTTAGCCTGCACCCCCCACTTTTGAGAAACCCCAAGAAATGGCATACCGGGACTAAAACAGATACAGTTAATGAACCCTTTGCACTAAAAGCATAAGTATGGTCTCATTTGAAATATTAACTTACAGCAATCATCCAATGGCCTTGTTCCCAAGTTAAAAGGCCTGGTTTCCAAGATGGAAGTAAAATGACATCTTTGTTGCAAATGACCACCTTTAAAGAATAATTTATTCACACACAAAGTGTTATAAATCTTTAAGGACACAAAAAATTATATACACAAAAAATAAAACATACAGAAAAATGGTCCAATGGGTTTACAGAGAGCGGTGGTAACCAGGTCACTGAAATGTAACTGCTGGTCACCCAGATGTCAATGTTCTGTAACACAAAGTTGATTTTACAGTATTTACACAATGTTTTTGTTTGTTTTGTAATTTATACTGTTGATATATAGTGCATTGGTAGTAAATACTACAATACCCTTATGGACCCAATTTGTGCAACAACCCTTAGACAGGAATTCAGAATCTGCATAAGAGGCACAAAAATAAAATCCATGATAATGCAAATTACACATCTAACACATGAGTGCATGTTACTCCTTTGTCTTACCATGGCCTCAACATAATTCTGTAGTCCTAATGTCAAGAAGTCCTCACGGGTAAGTGTTTCACCATAAACGCATACAATATGCTCCTTAGGATCCATGGCCTCATCCAGTACACGTGAAACCTAAAAATGAAAACGCATAAAAACAACATTCATCATATTAACTACAATTCTATCTTCTATAGGCCTTTCATTATTATTGTTAAACCTCAATTGGTTGATAATTTATATAATTAACATACTATAACTGTATGTTTCAGCCGTTAAACTGATCAGTGTAAAATTATGAGACATAACGGTATGATTTTCATTAAAGCTGCTCTGAAATTTTGTACAATATTATAAAGCTGACTTGACTTGATACCTTTTCCTGTATTTCTGCGCTCAATGGATGTTGCCAACACCTGGAGCTAGCACTCACATTCTGCAGATTAGTAATAGCCTCATCTTTTTGCAGAACCTTAATATTGTCAGCGTTTGAGATATCTTGAGATAGACCTAAAAGGGGAGAAAAACAATTACAATAATCGTAGTACACATGCTCATGCAAAAAAGTATGTTACAAATACAGACATGTTACCTATAATAAGTTGCCCATTCTTGTTCATGAAGGTTTGTCTGGTTCCCATTAACTTCTGTATTTTCTCCAGCCTTGATCTGTTAAGCTGGGTGTTGTGATGGTGGACTATATTACGAATTAGAAAGATCTGAGAGCTGGGTGCCATCATGTTGAGAAAGTAGTTGTTTTTCTCCATTTGAGAAAAGAATTGTTCTACTACTTGGGTATTAACCTTCCCAGCCAGTTCTGGCACCAGAGCAGTTCTTCTTAAAAAATCCTTGGGATCTTTCGCATTCGTTTCATGCAGTTTATCATATAGCACATAATGCTCTGAACTCCCTGTTGTAGGATGCCCATTGATATCGGGGGGATTTCGCGGCTCTGTTAACCAGGGAAGATTAACCTTGACCTTGCCCTCTTTGGCTAAAGAAATGTTTTCTTCTGTAGGGCTAAGTAGTCTTCCCTCATGTGGAGCAAATGGCAACAACAACGGGTCCCTCAGATTCCCATGTGTTGCCAGACCTCTGGCAAAATCATAAATGGTAACATTTGGTAAATGTTGCCAGGACAGTAAAATATCAACATAGTCTCTTGGACTTTCCGCTCTCATGTTGAATTTCAGGCTGTAAACCACTCCACATGGGCACATAACTGCAGACCAGCCTCCTAAAACCATCAATTATACAAAATTATGAATTCAATTGAAAAACAAAACCATAATCCGAGTATGGTAACTTCCTTACCTGATGCACCCCAGATTTTCTCAAAAATCTTATCATAAGTACTCCTACTCCTAATTTCATTATGAAGCCTGAGGATAAGGTCTGTTTTTGAACCACAGGGATCCACCCCACAAGCTTTGCACAGTTTCTTGACATCACCAACCTGTAAAGTTGAAACAAATTTAAAAAAAGTAAAACTATAATACATATTCACACAGACAACAAATATTACAAATAATCCTGACCTTCATTTTCATGACTTCCTCGAGAAGTCTGTCTTCAGTGATGTCTAGCTCTGCCTGTTCTTTTGCTTTTGCTGGGCGGCGTACTTTTTCCCACTCTGTGTTTAAAACCACATCAGATTTTCGAGTTTCTGGTCCAATCCACGGTGCCCAAAAACCAAAGGTCGGCTTGACAACAAATGGATTCTCCTCTCCAACTACATGAGAAAACATTTAAATATATGTTGTTTTAGTTTGTTAATCAATCATTCAATAGAGGCAGGTACAATTTACTTCAGTGACAAAGAAAAAAACATGTCTTACCCTTCACAAACCCAAGGGAAATAATATTCAAGGACATAGACTCCCAGAAGTCTCTCACATTAACTTCCCCAGTATACTCGGTTGGATCAGGTACCTCACTCACTGCAAAAGGAAACCAACATTCTTTGTTCCTCACAATATACAAACAAAGCCTAAAACAAACATTGTCAGAATAGCTTTAATGTGTATGTTGTCATACCTGGCATACTGAAAACTCCCTTTTTATGAAGATCCATAATAACCACAGGAGGATGAGAGCCACAATTGATGCATGCATATTTGTAGTCATGTTGCACCAATGCTTCAAAATGTAGGTAACCATGAAACAGATGGTTATGTGAAGGAAGCTTTAAACCAGATGCAAAGTTCCATTGCTTTGAAAACTCTGCCTGCTGCATTATGAGTCTACAGACAAATATAAAAGTGTTATACTTTGTGGCAGGTATTGTTACTTAGTAACAATAAGCGGTAATTAGGATTGTGGGAAGGTATAATAAACAATATATACAAAGAGAGAAAGAGAGCTTAAATTTTTAGGAATAAAGGCACATTTAAAATGTACAGGGACCATACCTGGAGTGATGCCCTTAAATACAAACACAAGTGGAAACCCATGAGAATATGATTGTTAAAGTTGTGGATTCCATGTTCCCAGTCTTGGTAACGGTACTCCATTCCACATCTTAGACATTTCCTTAAGTATGTGCTTATTCCTGAAAGGAATAAATTGATTAGACACATAGATGTGAATATAACAGCATGCTGTAATATTTTATTTTTTAAAACGCTTACCTTCATAGACACATGTCAGTGTCACAATCTTAGCTTTTGCTGTGATAAGGATGGGGTCACTTAGAGGCAAGTTATAACCACATTCAGTGCAGAACTTTTCTGATGGCACAATATGCTTTGGTGGGGGAGGATCAAACACTCCTCTGCAAAGATTTTCAGGAAAATTTGTTGGATACCGCTTTTTATCCATGATATACTTTAAAATTCTCCGCAAAAGTGCTTTCCCAAGTCCAAGCGGCTTTTCCATATTTTCCTTGTCATCTTCTTGATGACCATCCAAATTATCTTCTTCTGTTCCAGTTGATTTGACATATTTAAAAAGCAGTCTATTAGTTTGAAAAAGGAACCACTTTGCAACATACTTATGTGGACAAGACATCCGTGAATTAACACAGGGACAATGCCAGCTGTTTCTCTGGGCATCATACATAACCATCACCCTTCCCATTCGACTGTAGTATGATGGTTTGTTCTCCAAGATAGACACATAATGCTTTTTGGGTGGCCCAATTTTAACACCCACAGCAAGTGGAGCACTTTGGTCTGTTGCCTCCTTTAGTCGAGCAAGACACATCTCTTTCTTGTTTTCGGTAAACCATCTTTGCTTTACAAGCTCACTCAGTGTGATGCCCTCCTCAAGATGACAGGTGTTTGAGGGAGTTGAACAAAAGTCAAGTGACCTTAGGTGAGAACATCTAAATGCTTGATGCCCACTCCTACCTGCTACATCATAAAACAAAGAGCAGTCATCCATCTCGCATTCACTTGGACCTCTCAGCTTTTGTTTAACATGAACAGGAACAGGTGGCCCACAGAAATTTTTGGCAACTGCAAAAATACCATTTCTTGCATCAATACACTGGCTGGCAAGGTGGCGATCTGCACACATGTCAATTTTTTCAGTTCTATGCTTTCTTTGTATGTGTCGTTGTAAATTTTTCAAGTATAATGTCACATTACATTTAGGACAGGAAACTTTTTTTTGACTTGATTTATGATGTCTTAGCTCCTGCTCCACCGATGGGAGACCCCAGTTTTTCGGGTTTGTGGTAGAAGGCTGGTCAGTTGGTCCACAGACCATGGTGGGCTGCTGGTCCCTCCGCTCACTGGCCATTGCTGATGGCTGGTCAGTTGGTCCACAGACCATGGTGGGCTGCTGGTCCCTCCGCTCACTGGCCATTGCTGATGGCTGGTCAGTTGGTCCACAGACCATGGTGGGCTGCTGGTCCCTCCGCTCACTGGCCATTGCTGATGGCTGGTCAGTTGGTCCACAGACCATGGTGGGCTGCTGGTCCCTCCGCTCATTGACCATTGCTGATGGCTGGTCAGTTGGTCCACAGACCATGGTGGGCTGCTGGTCCCTCCGCTCACTGGCCATTGCTGATGTCTGGTCAGTTGGTCCACAGACCATGTGGGCTGCTGGTCCCTCCGCTCACTGGCCATTGCTGATGGCTGGTCAGTTGGTCCACAGACCATGGTGGGCTGCTGGTCCCTCCGCTCACTGGCCATTGCTGATGGCTGGTCAGTTGGTCCACAGACCATGGTGGGCTGCTGGTCCCTCCGCTCACTGGCCATTGCTGATGGCTGGTCAGTTGGTCCATGAACCAGAGTGAATGTCTTTTCCCCCTGGTTATTAGCCACAGTCCTGGTGGCTTGTCCACCTGCACTCTTATATGCTGTATGAATAAGCAGGTGTTTTGTGAAGTCAGTCCGACGTATTACTGTTTTGTCACAGTAACAACAGTGGTAGTGCGCTGTTTTGCGACACAAGAGGTGGCATTTATAGATTTTGAAACCTGAAATAAGTATTATTAAAAAAAGTTAACAAATTTCAACTTTTGTCAAAAATGATTGGACACGATCTCCTATTCACAGTGAATATAACAATAATATTTTGGTCAACTTACACCCATGTACTACCACCCAAGATAAATGGGACTGAAGGTGGCCTGTTGCCTGGAAGTTCTCATCAAATTTTATATTGTCCTTAGGACAAAGCGGACAGTGAAATTTTGTACACTTGAGGCACTGGTATGCCTCAAGAGTGTCCTGCACATCTTTCACTGATAAGTGAACCTAAAAAACAATAACATGCATTTCACATTTATTTCACTGATTGTTATGAGTAATACATTCTATAAAATAATTATGATATAAAAACAAATGTTTCAATTACATTACATTACATTGTGGATTACGCAGAAAAAACATAACTACAATGAAAACAAGTTTTAAAAGAATTGCATGCATTGTACAATTAAGTTAGGAGTTGTATTATAATATCAAATTCATTTGCAAAACCTTTAAGACATTTACAATTTGAAAATCAATGCAGTCCTAAAACGTACAAAAATTACACTGCCACAATACCTTATTATGGTCTTCAGAATCCATAATCTGGAGAGCAAATTGTAGAAATGGAATGCAGAAAAGATCTTGTCATGCACGTTACAGATTTTGTAATTTGTGTGCTACTAAAAAAACGACTAAATTTATTTGGATACACTTTACCTATTCTTTTTTAATACATCAAGACTAAAACAGTGTACAAACGTCATTATGAAATGGTCTTTTTCAGAACTTATAATGCTTTTTTTTACTAAACTAAAAACTGTACAACAAGCTTACCCCTTCATCTCAACGGCACGCTGACATGTGAAAGCGGGTTTCTTCTTTGTTTTCTGATGGATCGCAACAAAACTGACACATTACCGCCACCAACTGTGGAGCATAAACCAATAGCTACTACAACACAGGTGATACTAAATAAACCAATCAAAATCCTCTGGAAGTTTGTACAGCCCACTTGCGGCTAAAGCTCCACCCACTTGCTGCTAACCCACCCATTTGCAGCTGGCTCCGACCTCCGTTTATACCCTACTCAAACTGTCAGTAAAGCTGATAACTCCGCCCCCTCAATCGTGACTGAATGAACTGAAGCTCCGCAGCGGCCGCACAGCAGACAGTGCTGAACGAAGTTTTGCAAGGGTAAACAAAGATCTTGTTGTTTGAATAAGTACTAAACACTTTGTCTATAAAAGCTCATATTTTATTTATTTGATGTCTGACTAAGATATGTGGGACCTGAGAGAGAGGGCTATGCTAGCATTTGCCATAGTCATAGCCAATACATACACTTAAATAGCCTGTGCATACAGTAGCATTTCTTTTTTTATAAAATGCGATTTTGACCAAATGTATTTTACAACAGGAAAAACTGAGCGCCTATATAGCTACAACAAACTAGTTGGTAAGCTGTTGATGAAAATGTAATGATGCTGCCGGCGCCGTTTCAATCGGAGAATAATAAGCACAGGTGCGCCCCCGCGCTGTTCGTACTGGAACTACACAAAGCGACGAGTGATCCTCGTCACCGTAACATATATTTCTAAGAAATGTGTTCTTTGATTTATGATTGCTGATACAGTTCATTTATTAACATTTAATCATGTTATGGTAATAATATTAAATTATGGTTAATTCAAGGCTGTTAATATGCACGTATTCGCTATCTAATTTTTGAATCTATAGTATAAGATGGCTCCTGCCTGTATACGCGAAGTTGACTGTATGTATTAACTTATCATGACTTATCATATAAGTCATAAATTGCTAATTGGAATGGCATTTTTGTCTTCGTAACATCTTCAGCGGCAAAACAAAAAATACTTACTGCGGGAGCATCAAGCAATATGAGTATCATCTGCAGCTCTGATGGTTGAAAGCAACACGACGACACGTGATTGGTCACATACCTTGGCGTTACTTTACGTTGCTTAAATTTGTTTGTACTGTATCCACAGAAACAGACGAAATTGTGATACAAGAGATTTCTACATCTACAATTCCCCAAACAACTGTTTACAGAAGAAAAGTTCATAAAATGGTACGTAAATGAGAAAAAAAGGTTACGCACAATATAACATGTTATTATAACCTAAATGTTCTACCAGACGTTTGTGTTTGGATGGGTTTCTCACAGCTCTGTGTCCCAGACTGTATTAGTGAGCTGTTTATTCAATGATATTTTGATTTCATTACATTTGGCCTGGATCTAAATACTGCTGTTTTGTTTTGAAGTTGTTTTTTTGTTTTGTTTTTTACAAATGAAGCTGCACTTACCTTTGGTGAACATTTGTGTCAGATGCATCTTCAAAATTCTACTGGAGAGAAGAGCGAACTTGAAAGCAAAAAAGACTATCGGCCCATTTATTACAGAACGCCTCGTCACATTTCTTGATGTGCTGAATGAAAGACTGGTTCCACCTGAAGAAGAGAGAGGGCTGTTGAGGCCTGGCATGACTCTGAATGTCATCATTTGGGACAGGGTTGCCTTCCACCACTCTCGCCTTGGGAATGAATGGTTTGCAGCACAGCCCGTATGATGATGCAATTCCTCTCTCCAAACTAACCTTTTCTGAACCCAATTGAGGAGTTCTTCTCTGCTTGTAGATGGAGGCTCCTGCACTGGCCATAGTTCATGCTTCTTCAATCTTCACATATTCATGTTTCACTCTGAATGCTTCTTCAATCTTCACATATTCATGTTTCACTCTGAATGCTTCTTCAATCTTCACATATTCATGTTTCACTCTGAATGTTTCTTCAATCTTCACATATTCATGTTTCTTCATGTAAAGGATGTAAGCAGTTATAGGCACTTTCACCAGCTCTAATCCAATCAGCTCAACTATAGCAGTGATTATCATAGACATCAGGAAGAGTCACACCTTCATCCATTCATTCACACTAAACTCAGCTATTGATCAGCATCAACAACGACACCAGTTACAGTAATGAGACAGAAGCAGCAAGAGCCATTAAAGACAAAAGCTGAAAAGCCTCATTTACCATGATTTTACATTTGTATTCCCACACATCTAAAGCAAAAGAGATTCAATTTAAACATTTTCCCTTCTGCTGACTCTCTAAGGGTACGATTTAATCTTCACCAAAATAATGATATTTTGCAATAATTATGTTGGAAGGAATCATCTTTTCATTTCATGTCCAATCATCAAGACTTTTACAATCGCTAGGACACATTCCTCAATACTTAGGTCACTTTTTCAAAACTCTTCACACAGTTCAACTTTCAGCTTTACAGCAGTTCATTTCACATTCATAATGCACTAAACCTACCAAAACACTTTCTTTATGTCTCAAAACAACTTATTCTTCCAAAACACTAGCAAAGGTTTCAACACACTTTTTCAATCATAAAACACAGACCTAAAAAACAATAACATCAGGCAGCATTATGTTTTGTGTGTGTGAAATTTCTTTACAAAACAAGATTGACACTCAGCTGCTTATAAATTCCCTGTAGTTACATGGTCCATGTTTACATTACACAATTCCTATCTTTTCCCTTTTGAATGGATGGTAATGAATTGAAAGACTAACACTTGTGACCTACGTATTGAGAAATCTGTCCTAGCTTAAGAAAAAGAAAACCAAACTTGAATTGCTAACAAAAGGCACATTAATTGCACATCAAAAACAAATATTGCCTGAAACTCTTACTGAGAGAAAGTACAACTTATCAGTATGTTTTGGTAAAGTTTCTTGACTAACTCCATCCTTGAAGAAGCTGAGCAAGTGACATGTGGACATTTTCTGTGTTTATCTGTGTCTGAACCAATCAGAATCATCCAACCTGACATGATGACGTAGCTTAGTGATTGTGTTGAGAGTATATTTGCTGCTGTTTTGACTATGTACGAGAACGGTCTACGAACTCCTTCTGAGTGTTGTTGAGGCTGTTGATGGAAAGTTTGATGCGTGCTCCGAACCACTGATTTGAAACAAAAGATTCGTAAAGGTTTCAAAGCTTCATGAAACATGTTTCAAAAGTGTCCATCACTAGTAACAAGTAGTCAGTGAAATATAAGAAGTATACACCCAAGATCTTAATACCTGTTAAACTCTTAAACCAGTGTGGTGGTTTCTATACCACTCAAGAAATATTGCAAAGTAACCAAATTAAATTAACTTCAAAATCAACTAATTTACACAATTGTTTATGGCAAATATGGGTGATGTGTTACGCACCCGTCAGATTGTTGTAGTTTACAGATTTATTAGCAAGAACAATGACAACAATGAAAGTAATGATTCAGAAGCATCAAGAGCATCAGAGACAAAAACAACACTTACCATGATTTTACAGCGACAAGTCACACTTTTACAAGGCAATTATTTTGGTGAAATTATTTAGCTTTAGAAAATCAGCAGAGGGGTAAATGTTTAAAATGAATCTCTTTTGTTTAAGGTGTGTGGGAATACAAATGTGAATTGTGAGGCTTTTCAGCTTTTGTCTTTAATGGCTCTTGCTGCTTCTGTCTCTACTGTAACTGGTGTCGTTGTTGATGCGGATCAATAGCTGAGTTTAGTGTGAATGAATGGATGAAGGTGTGACTCTTCCTAATGTCTATGATAATCACTGCTATAGTTGAGCTGATTGGATTAGAGATGGTGAAAGTGCCTGTAACTGCTTACATCATTTACATGCTTTGTTTGCTTTATCTTCACCTGTAAGGACGGCCCCCTGAAATCTGTATAAAACCCAAAGTGTTTCACTGCTTTGGTCACACTTGAAGACTGCAGCACTACTGGTGAAGCGACTGAGATCCACGTGACACTGTTATAAAGATGGAGTTTATTAAAGAGGAGAGTAAAACCATGAAGACTGAAGAAGCATTCAGAGTGAAACATGAAGACGTGAAGATTGAAGAAACATTCAGAGTGAAACATGAAGACGTGAAGATTGAAGAAGCATTCAGAGTGAAACATGAAGACGTGAAGATTGAAGAAACATTTAGAGTGAAACATGAAGACGTGAAGATTGAAGAAGCATTCAGAGTGAAATGTGAAGAAACTGAGGAACGAACAGGTTGGTTTCATTCTCAAAGCTGAACTCAGTCATTTGATCCTGTTTAAAATGTTCTTCTCTACAGAAATGAATGATATTTTTGACGAATGTCATACGAGTGTCCTAATTAAAGTGGATTTATTTATTTGGGTCGCCTCATGTGGACAGACATGTTGAGATCACATGATAAATACTAATGTTGCCTTTAACCTAAGATCATCCCACTTCCAAGTTGGACATTCGATATTAGGACACATTGAGAAAAATAATATAGAAGTAGCCCAAACAAATTATTATGTGCAACATTAAACCCAAATCAACATCCGAGTGAAAAGAAATGAAAACCACTTATTAGTGCAGTATCTAACAAAAACCTTAATTTGGCATAAACCGTGAAATTTGAGTGATCAATGTTACAGCTATCGCTAAGCTCTTCTGTACAAATCTTCTTAATTTTATTTTAAAAACCATATGGAAGATTACAATAACTTTGCAAAATCATTCATTACTACTTTTGTCTCTTTAGGAAAAGGCACAATAACAACTACAATCAACAGAAGAACATTCGTCATCCCACAAGGTAACACATGCAATATTAATAAACATACAATAAAATCATAATTCATATTTTGAACACAGTAAAAGCATGTCTTCTCTCTCACAGGTCTACAGGTCTGCTTCCTCACAGACTCAATGTGTCGGGATATTGAGGACCACTTTCCAAATGCTCAATGCTGGGTTCATCCAGACACAACTCTCCTGAGATCCGTTCAACAACACATAAAACACTTCGAGAAACTACACAACTACACAATAGTGATTCTCCACATAGGAACAAACGACATCGCAAGTGGAGCGTCTGCATCGACTGTCGTCCAGCGGATGAAAACCCTCATAGCAAGAATCTCTCTGGTCAATCCACACGTTCTGTATTTCGCCATCAGCGCTATTTTACCCCGAGCGAATGACGACTCCACACTGAAAACTACAATCAAACAATGCAACAGCTTGATTCAACACTGGACTTCACAAACAAGAAATATTCTATTTCTGAACACTTCAAAACCATTTCTCAAAAATGGAAAAATAATCCAAGACCTGTACAAAGACGACGGACTTCACCTCAATCAAGAAGGAAAACACAAACTATTTTCATACTTTCAGCGTTTCCTCTGGCATTTTTGCCAGTTTCCACCGCGTCCAAAACGTACTTAAAACATCTCATGAAGATCTTTCAACACAAACTTGACTTGTTCAAAAGATTTGTGAAGTAATTAAATAAAGTTCACTTAACAAAACCTCACACATATTCCTGAACTTCATCTTTACCAACACAAAAACTACAACAAAGAGATGAGTGCATAGCACACAGATTTGGCCTTTACCATTGTTTAAACTAGTTTATTTTGAAGTTTAATTTGGTTACTTTCAGCCTTAATGTTATGAATATCAACTGTACACATGTGATATGCACATAATAAAATTATATTTTGATTCTAACTATAGTCAAGTCAAGTCAAGTCACATTTATTTATATAGCGCTTTTCACAATACAGATTGCATCAAAGCAGCTTCACAGTGATAACATGAAAGTAGTACAACACAGTTCAATAATATTGTTGAATATTAAATATCCCCAACTAAGCAAGCCAAAAGCAAGGCGACAGTGGCAAGGAACCAAAACTCCATCAGATTGGATGGAGAAAAAAACCTTGGGAGAACCCAGGCTAGTCAGGGGCCAGTTCTCCTCTGGCTAACAATCATAGGGTTTTAAAGAAGCTTTACAGTAAGTCCATATCAGAGAGTACCTGGAAAAAATACATTTAGTTAATCTATAGTTCTGGGTGTTTTAATTCTTTACACGAATCACATTATTCACAGATTGACAGTAGATAGATATTAGCAACCTACACAGTGCATAACTTAAACGAGACTGAACACTGAAAACACAAGAACTCTCGTTTACACGAGAAGGATATGGTTAAACCTGAGAAATGTTTCATTTGAGTTTTCGGCGTATAGATGACACCATTGTCAAAACGATCCACTTTCACACGGATCCGTGAAAAAGGACAAAAAACCCTGTATTCTGCTGCCAGGCCAGTAGATGGCGAAGAAACACTATAGACTGAACTCGTAAAGCCCCATTCACACTACACGCGACCAAGCGACGCGATACCATTCATTTCAATGGGGAGCTGGCGATTTCCGGCGACACACGCGACAGCGACCGGATGGGGCGTGTCTGGCGACGCGACAAAGTTGAAATCTGTTTAACTTTATGCAAATGAGGAGCGACTTACGGGAGCGACAACCAATAGGAGCGGAGCGCGTATGATCCTTCTCCACATCATTGGATGTCATTCATAAAGGCAACTAGTAGTGGGAACTCCCACTAGCGACCTCATCGCCAGCCACTGGCGACATGCAGCGACAAAGTCGCTTGTAGTGTGAACGGGGCTTAATACGGATGTGCATGACGTCATCGTCTTCAGAGATTCGCGTTTTTTACGTCCGACGGAGGCAAAGCCGATGATCCAAGGGCGCAGACGGAGAGCCAAAACTGGCCCGCCAGCAATAATATCTGCCCCGCGCTAACAGCCAGATTATTTTGATAGCGACTGGTTCTGAAATAGATCTGTCATGACAACAACGGTTTCTCACAATCACTTTGTCTTTAGTGATTTTGCCTTCAAAATAAAAGTACGAGAACGTTTTATTTTGAGATGAAATATGAGCTCTGAAAGTTCAGAAAGACATTCAAAAGAGTCTGTGGATCGCTAGACACACCTCTAAACTTATACTAGGTAGGATGAACGCATAGTTGTCTTTCCATTCTTCTTTGTATGCCCTATTTTCTCTGTTAACTTTCCTCTTTAGACTCTTTGATAGTGCCATTTTCTCTCACCAGCTTAAATGTTAACATCACTCTGCACACGACGTAATAGCGTACCTCCAGCACGCAAACAATGAAAAAAAAATGCAGTTTAGTACGTGAGGATGCCAAGGAATAATTGTGAGTGTAAAAGTAGGCTACGTCAAATAATTATTACAATAAGTTAGGCTCCATTGTGTAACAAGCAAATTAAAATGATACACATTTATTATTCACTTTATGGAAAGAAGAAATAAAACAGTTCGTTAAGAGCATGACTCAAACATGCCATTAATGGGCTTATTTTTGGGCTCTTTTATTTTTTGAGTTATTTTTATTTTTTCCGCATTTCCCACATGTGTGTTTTAGCAAGGCGGTCTGTGTTGCCAGTTGGTGAATGAAGATACTTGCCAGGTTACGTGTCACTACTGCTTTATTGATTTTTCCCGTGTAAAACCTGGACACCGCCACACAATGTGTCTGAGTGCCCGAGGACTGAGGCGGAGCCGGTGTGACTGAGGACTGAGGCGAACCCAAAGGGAGGGAGGAACATGCTGTAGCTGTAGGGGTGGAGAGACGGAGTGCAAGTGAGTAGAAGAGTGACTCCTGACCAAGGGGGAGCCAAGGCCGACGTGGAGAGAAAGGATCAGAGGTCGAATGCCGAGCCACGAAATCCTCTCGCTCAGGCGATTCTGGTGGTTGTTCAGTTTGATGAGATCTATAAGTGTATGAAGCTTGGTTAGTGTATGTGAAAAGCGGTGCACTACAGAGGCCCTCAAATATGACCATATAGCCCCCCCACGTCAACTTCTGCCCGGCCCTGATGGCTGACCATTCTGATGTGTGTGCAAAGCATGTTAAGGATCGAAATAAATGGACCCCTGACTGTTCTGGCTCGGAGTAGATTTTGTGAGTGGCTCGATATGATGGACTGAATGAGTGCCCGGAAAGCTTTGGTAATGGCCGATCTATCATCAGCCTATGATGCTCTATAAAATCTGTGATTTCAGTGGATGTTATCAGTATGATTTTAGTGTTTGGGCAACTCTTCCTTGCAGAATCTACCAATGAAGCATCGTCCGTCACAAGGATAGCCTGTCTGCTGAGGACATCAGTGTTAACAGCACGCTTCACTGTTGCTCCCACACCATACGCTGCATCTTTGCCGTGGCTTGTGGCAAAGAAGTGCCACTGTACATGTAAAGTTGGAAACGGCTCCTTGAAGGTGGTAGACATCAAACACCAGACGAACTTGTTTTTAAACTGAGAGGCAGCTCCATCACTAAATATGTGCATCGCTCTCATTGCAGGATGTTTCTCTTGAATGTCCTCCTCAATCCTGGTGAGGAATGTTTTCACAGACCTCTTGTCATGTTCCAAGCTCACTATGGTTCTCCATCAGACCACAGAACAGAGGGAAACACTGTCACCTGGTTCTGACTGGATCTGATCTTGGCAAGCAGACGTGTAGTTTTCGGCAAAGTCTACCTTGCAACACCACAGTTTCCTTGTCTGTCTTTGTTTGCTATTTTTTGGCCTTGAAAAATGTGCTTTGTTTTCTCTTCACAAAATGGTGAAGCAGAAATTTCTGTAGCAGCTGCCTTCAGATAATCAAGTACATCTCCTGGTGTGCCACTCTTCTAGACCTTATTCGGCAGCCCACCTGTTGCTTCCCATGTGGGATGTTACTAAGGACATGCATTTCCAACAGCTTGCCACTCCTGCATTCAGCACACGGACCAAACATGCAGTGGGAACGGTCTGGACTTCAGGCCACAGCTTCAACAAAATCCTGTGTCCATGGATAACTCAAGATTTTCATGATAACAGCAAAGACACGCATTTCTTGGAGTACATGACATGGTCAAAGATCAGCAAATTTAGATTTCCAAATGATGGACTCTGGATGTTCACTCTTGAAGCAGTGCTAGGCCTCTAGAATAGACATTGTTAAATATGCCGTTTCTGGATTTTCTTAAGCACATCCCTCATCCCTGGTGCTTGCCTTGAGATATCATCTCTCTCATAGAACACCCTGACTTGATCAAATGTAGTAGATGTGGCAGTCATATTGTCACTGGGTGAACAAACCAGGAACCAAAAATCATTGACTCGTTTCCAGGGGGAAGAAATGCCGGTGTAACACCGGGCCGGCGCTGGGTATACACATCATGGCCGTCGACCATAATGAGCGCCAGCTGAAGCCCATGAGAAATGTTTCATTGAACCACCGCCCGGGAAAAAGGAGTATAAAGAGAAGGGCTTGAAGTGGTCAGAGGGAGAGAGGAAAAAGCTGGTTGAAGCGTTCAAAGCTGGTTGTCCCAGAGAAGTGGTTGCCTCACGGAGAAGTGGTTGCCTCACGGAGAAGTGGTTGCCTCACGGAGAAGTGGTTGCCTCACGGAGAAGTGGTTGCCTCACGGAGAAGTGGTTGCCTCACGGAGAAGTGGTTGCCTCACGGAGAAGTGGTTGCCTCAGCGCAGGTGCACTGGTTGCCTCGGAGCAGTTTTGGGCACAAGCTTCCTCGGGAAAATTGTCTGGGTGTGGGAGCCGCCCATTTGAAGTCTGCTGGATCCGAGTGATCGTCTGTGGGAAATCTGCTGGACCGAGTTATCGATTGGACCTGCACTGCAGAGAGAGAGAGAGATAAGTGCATTGATTTCATCTTACCAACATTCAAACAGCCTGAAGAGGATGCAGTGAGTGTGGATCTGACTATTAGAGAAGTGTGTTGCAGAGTGTTCGAGGAGGAACTGAAGGTTGAATCTCCCCACGTGAGTGTAACAAACGGATCGTCGGCCTCTGATCAGCCCTATCGTGTGAGTGAATTGCAGTGCTTTTGCCTTGTTGATACACATTGATTCCTGGCAATGGATTTGAAGTGAACACGAGTGTGGTGTGTTTTTGGTGAGAAGTGGTTCAATCCATGTTTACACGTTTGTGGAAATTTGTTACTATATCTGTTCTCCATCAGAAGCCTAGAGTGCTACAGCTGAGCTGAAAAGTACTTTGTACTGTGAAGAATCCTTACCTTTCTACTCACTGTCTGAGTCTGGAAGCATGCAGCATCGCTGATGAAGTAAGCTTGTCAACCACTGTCTCACTACTGTAAACTGAAGGGTACTTTGAGTAGAAAGGTAAGGATCCTTCACAGTACACTGTCTGAGTCTGGAAGCATGCAGCATCGCTGATGAAGTAAGCTTGTCAACCACTGTCTCACTACTGTAAACTGAAGGGTACTTTGAGTAGAAAGGTAAGGATCCTTCACAGTACACTGTCTGAGTTTGGAAGTATGCAGCATCGCTGATGAAGTAAGCTTGTCAACCACTGTTTCACTACTGTGAACCGAAGAGTACTTTATACTGTGAAGAATCCTTACCTTTCTACTCACTGTCTGAGTCTGGAAGTATGCAGCAACGCTGGTGAAGTAAGCTTTTAAACCAATGTCTCATTATTGTGCACCGACGAAGAGTACTTTGTACCGTGAAGAATCCTTACCTTTCCACTTACAGTCTGAGTCTGGAAGTATGCAGCAACGCTGGTGAAATGAGCTTTTAAGTCACTGTCTGTCCCACGAGTCTAATCGACGAGTCTGACGACGCACAGAGCCACGAACGTCCCTGTCCTTGCTTTTACCCTGTTTAAACTGAATAAAAACTTACCTTTTAAAGTCACTGTGGTTGTCTGCCTCTTGGTGTCCTCTGGTGTCTGCTCCTCTGGAATGTGGTGAATAAACCCTTGGGGCCTTAACCCCGGTGACAATATTAATAATTTTCTTTTTCTCTTGAAGAAGGCACAGTGATGTTGCTTTTTTTTTTTTTTTTTTTTTTAAAAAATTATATTACTGTATATTTGTTTTCAAGGCTGCTAGGTAAAGCTTGGAGTGCTTGTTTTACTGCCTTGCCTAGAGACTGTCTTACTTTAAAAGGTTAATTCTGTGCAAAGACTTCTTCAGAAAAACCCTTTTTTCAGCCTTGCCTCTGTCTTCAGAAACGCCTTTTCCTGTCTTTGTCTTGCTAGTTTTTTTTCTTCCCTTTTCCTTGAAATTGTCATTATTCTTCTCTCTGAATGCACTTTGTCTTTCAGTATTAGTTTTTGCCATTGCACTGTAGGACGACATGTATAAAGTATAAATACATTTTATAGTTTCTTTATTTGTTATAGTATTTATTAGTTATTAATGGTTGTTGTGGATTAATTACTGTTACTCACAATGCTATTTTGTAATAAAGATAGTTAAAACTGACTAAGATGATAATTTCATTAACTACAATGTGTTCAAGATTACATATATGTCAATATATGTGTCAAATCTGTCAAATCACATTTCTTCCCGTGTTTTTGCCAGGTTAAATCCAGCTTCATCCACAAAGATAAAAGTATGTGGAGTTCGTCTGGCTTCCCTCTCCATTACCCTCTAAATTACAGAGAGTTTTACAGTCATTTACATTATGCATATGTAACGGAGGCCAGCTAGTAGTTGCTGTGCGAGTAAACCTCACTCCTCTGATCTCAAAAGGCTCTCTAGCGACAGATGCTAGGGGCTGCAGTCTTTAGCCTCCTTGTTAGAGTGCCTGACTCTCATGCCGGAGACCCGGGTTCGAGGCCCGCACAGAGCGGGTCGAGTGGGACCCGGGTGGAGGGGTTACACATAACCCTGTTTGGTTTCTGAACAGACATCTTACCTGGACAAACTGATAGCAGAGTTCATCACACATTCACTGTTTCTCTCAAAGGGTTCAGTGCACAACTGTCTGCCAGCTATCTGTCATGAATTTCCCAGTTTTATTTCCTTTTTTATTGCAATTACCATGTCAACAATGTTGATTTCCAGCACATCTGAAAAGATTCAGGGCACTTTAATTATGTTGTCTGCTATATTTAAATGTCTGTTTGAGACTGACATCTAGTGGGTGTTTTATTAGCTTTAGCACACGACACTCAAACACAGAACCAGGAAACAGGAATCACATGAGTTCGGGGAAAGTGAAACTGAAGTGTAGTTGAGCTGTTGTGTGTTTGTGTCTCTGTCTTCAAGCTGTAAAATGGCAGAAGCCAGAATATCTCAGGATGAGTTCATGTGTTCAGTGTGTCTGGATCTCCTGAAGGATCCAGTGACTATCCACTGTGGACACAGTTACTGTAAGATCTGTATTACAGACTGCTGGGATCAGGAGGATGAGAAGAGAGTCTACAGCTGCCCTCAGTGCAGACAGACCTTCAGGCCAAGACCTGCTTTAGCTAAAAACACCATTCTGGCTGAAATGGTGGAGAAACTGAAGAAGACTAAACTTGCTGCTGACTGTTACGCTGGAGCTGGAGATGTGCAGTGTGACGTCTGTACTGGAAGAAAACACAAAGCCGTCAAGTCCTGTCTGGTGTGTCTGAACTCTTACTGTCAGAATCACCTTGAACAACATGAGAGTTTGTTTAAAGGAAAGAGACACAATCTGACTGATGCCACTGGACGACTGCAGGAGATGATCTGCCAGAAACACGACAAGATCCTCGAGGTTTTCTGCCGCACTGATCAGAAGTGTATATGTGTGCTGTGTATGGATGAACATAAAAACCACGACACTGTATCAGCTGCAGCACAGAGGACAGAGAATCAGGTATGAACTTACAGACGTCCCATTTTCCTCATTTACAGGCTCATAGTGTTGTTTATGGGGTCTACTAGAATACATTTACATCATTTAATGTCTGTTTTCACCCTCGGTCTGAACTCTGGTTTAGGATACGTTTACAGAACAACGATGTGCTTAAAACAGAGAAGTTTTTCCTTTGAGTTTTCTGTGTACAGACGACACCACAGTCAAAACAATCCCCATTCACACCAATCAGCGAAAACAACTGAAAACGCTGTATTCTGTTGCCAGGCCAGTAGATGGCGATAAAACACTATAGACTGAACACGTAATACGCATGTGCATGACGTCATCATCTTCAGAGATTCGCGTTTTTGTTCTTTACATGGAGACCGTTTTCAAAAACGTGCACTAATTAACTAATTGAGGAATATTGTGGCGTTTTCATTCCAGAAGAAAAACTCATGACTACAATTTCAGGGAGTTCAGAGACAGTGACACTGATACATACCTGTCAAGTATCCCGTTTTGGCCGGGAAAGTCCCGTATTTTACCCTTCTTTCCCGCCGTCCTCCCGTATTAGTGTTTTCCCGTAAATCTCCCGTATTTTAACCTGCGTTATTGAAAAATAATAATACCCCGGGCGGAGTAAAAAAAAAAAAAAACATTCCCACTCGGAGCTCTGTCACTAGCCTCGCGATAACTACAGGTACTGTAGGTGGCAGTGTCGCGAGGTTAGTGGTCAGATGATGAGTGACAACGCGAAAAAAAAAACAAAAAAAAAAAAAACAGAGTCGGATGATCTACGCTATGATATGACAGAGCAAGGCACTCCTGCCAAAAAAACAAAACCCTCATGTACTAAATACCGCGATCAATGGGATAGCGAATTTACTTTTCTGAAGAGGAGCAGGGTGGGGGACAGCGACAGTCACGGTCACGGTTAGCATCTCACACGGGGAAGGAGCATAGTACGAAAGATTGTTACAGAGAATAGGATGACGTTAGACAACAGAACTGTTTGCTACTCTCTTGTAAAATTAACCACTCTGGCCCAGCCCACAAATACACTCCTTCCAAAACAGTTAATACAAAGTCTGCAACAAATTTGTTCAATAACTCACTAAAAGAGTAAAGAAAAGTTATGTGAAATGAAAAGAAAAACTGCAAATGAAAAGCAATGTGAAATGAAAATAATGTGTGGAATGAAAATAAAATGTAAATGTAAAGACAAGCAATGTTAAATGAACAGAAAATATGCAAATAAGCCTTTAAATAATGCTCTTAATATATATATATATATACCATATATGTGTGTGTGTGTGTTTTAATTAACACCTGTCTTAAAATGTAAGGGGAGCTTGGTTGGGGTGGTGGGACTGCTCGCGGTGGGCGCCGGAAAATTTCCCTTATTTTCAAATCCAAAACTTGACAGGTATGCACTGATATGGAGAATAACTCTCTTTAACTATACTTTTTCATGCTCAAACATAAACATTACACACTAAAGAAAGATGAACATGGGGAAAAGCATAATATGACCCGTTTGTTATATGATATGATCATTTACTTGTTATTCCAAACTGGCATGACTCTCTTTTTCTGAGTAACACAAAGAAGGTATTTTAAGGAATGTCTCATCTGTCCATATTTTAAAAGTAGAATTAAAGAAATCCAAACAACTCCAATGGGGGTGATCTAACTAAAATCTAAGTCTTCTGAAAATATATTAAATATGGTGGCATGTTAAGTCATGTGACATGCATGAGCCAGTAAGGTTTGAGGTTGTTGACGTATCACCATATTTGATTTGGGCTTTAGAAAGGGCATTCTCCATAATATCTTCTTTTGTCCTGCAAGAGAAATCATACAATTTAGGAAAGACATGAGGATGAGTGAACAATGAAGAACTTGTGAAGACATGAAGAACATTTCTGGGTGAACTATCTTTATAAATCTAGGCTATAAAACTTGATGAAATAATGCTGGTACTTCAGAATGAACCTATAATCTTATCATGCAAGACCTTTAACCCCTCAACCGCACCACTTCACTGATACTGGATTCATATCTGTTTACCTGATGATTAATGTGATGTTTCTCCTGTCATTGGTTTGTCCTTTAGCACCAGCTGAAGGAGACGCAGAGGTCGTTCCAGCAGAGGATCCAGCAGAGAGAGAAAGATCTTCAGCAGCTGACAGAGGCTGTGGCGTCTCATAAGGTGAGTCTGGAGAAGAAGAGAAGTTTGAGACGTCTCAGTCAGGACTCACTGAAGCCACTGTGTGATTGTGATGTGTGTGTGTAACAGCGCTCTGCACACACAGCAGTGGAGGACAGTGAGAGGATCTTCACTGAGCTCATCCGCTCCATTGAGAGAAGCCGCTCTGAGGCGACACAGCGGATCAGAGATCAGGAAAAGACTGCAGTGAGTCGAGCTAAAGGACGACTGGAGCGACTGGAGCAGGAGATCAATGATCTGAGGAGGAGAGACGCTGAGCTGGAGCAGCTTTCACACACACAGGATCACATCCAGTTCCTGCAGGTAACAGAGATCTAGAAGAACAGGAGCATAGTGGACTTGAGCAAGAGACTCACAGAGAAACATTTCATGAGAGCAGAATGAGCCGTTGACTGAAGTGTTGATCTGTGTGTTCGGTTATTATATCATCATCAGTCAGACTCTCATCTGATCTTCTTCTATTGAAAGAGACGTACTTACAAATGCAGTTCAGCTCTGGAAATCTGGACAACTCTTTTTATAACAATGTGAAATCCATGAAGTTGATGGCACCAGTTTCACTACTAAAGATCAGCAAGAGCCGCTCAGATCTGCCAGTAGTGCAGGTTATTGATGAAGTGTGGAGGTGATGAGCTTTGATTTCTGTTTTCTGTAGAGTTTCCAGTCTCTCTCAGCTCCTCCTGAATCCACAGACGTTAATGACAATCCCTTCAGTTCTCTCTCCTCTTTTGATGGCGTGAGAGAATCTGTCCTTCAGCTGAGAGACAAACTGGAGGATTTCTGCAAAGAGGAGCTGAAGAAGATCTCTGACAGAGGTAAAGTCCTGGAGATCCATCAGCTCTCAGAAATCATCCTCCATCATCTCATATCATGTAGAAGATCATATTAGAAATGTCTTAGGAACGGATGCAGGGATCATTTTCTCTCATGATAATCACACTCTTCATGTCCGTTGATTTCCACAGTCACTTTCACCAACATTGTTCCCAGAACCAGGAACGACTTCCTACAATGTAAGTCACTAAGAAAACCAGCAGAGAAACTCACTGAGTGTCTTCATGTTCTTCCTGTAGAAGGAGAAAGAAAACATGACAGAAGCAACATGACATCATGACTTTGCGTAAACATACACGCCACTTTCAATTCAAATGGCGTGTTATCTATACGCATTTTGAGATATCCGCGTGTATGTCCACGCCGAAATCTTTTGCGTGTATGTCTACGCCGTTAAATGTCCGAGTGATTCCGCGTGTATGTGTACGCCGTTAAATGTCCGAGCGAAACGAAGCAAAATCTATATCTACATCTGTGGAGCGATATTTCTTTTCCTAGGATGGTAGGAGAAGACTCATAAATGGTATTAACCCCAGTGACGGGTAGGTTTAGGGACGGGGTTGGGGTAGGTCATATATTTATATATACATAATACAGTAATATAACGTTAAGTCAAAGGCGTTGATAGCACGCCAAAAATGGAAATACGAATTGGCGTGTCATACATACGCCATTTCATGAGATCAGTCTGACAGAAGAGATTTAGAGTTGATCATGTAAATTAGTGTTTCTCAACGGGGGCGTTCGGAGAACATCAGGGGCGCTGGAAGCAATATCTTCAAAAGGGGGTGTTGAGGTGTTCTTGGGATGCGTGTGTTTAAGGCGTGTAAATGCCAAAGATTTACTAAATGAAACTTGTAATCACTTGCGAAAGAAAATGGCCTGCAACATTCTAACCAGATTCTACACAACACAAACGTTGCAAACGCATTTGTCCTGTTGTCAGTGAGAACGCACCTCTGGTATCTGTAGTGCAGAAAATAATGAGTATTGGAACAGTGTCAGATATTTCAGTATCGATATGTTTTGATATATCTATATTTTTGACAACACTGTCATGTAGTTTGTGTTGCGAATCATCAGAATCAGAGAGATCCATTTGCAGCTTAATTTATTGAGCAGAATAGTCAAACAGGCAAAGGTCAGAACCAGCAGATACAGCAGTGAAGACAGGGCTGAAACGTAGTACAATACCAGGCAAGAGATCAGGGCAGGCAGCAAACAGTCAAGGTCAAAGAACAAAGCAGAGGTAACGTAGGCAGGTAGCAGACAGGGAGATATCCAAAACGGGCAGGGTCAACAAAACAATCAGACAGTCACAGAAATAAACGCTCAGAAATGTTCACAGTAGCAAAACAAGACTTCGCACTGAGAGCTGCGTGCAGTGCAGCTAAAAAGCCTAGTAAATGAGATCCAGCTGGGCATGGTGATTAGAATCAGAACCGGGGCTATTGGGAAACGTAGTGTGGTGAGGGAGTCAATATTCAGGCGAGGGTGCCCTCTGATGGCTGGAGAGTGAGGTTACTGAGTCTGAGATTGTGACAGTTTGTATCTCCAAACCTTCAGTCCATAAATCACTCTGAGCTCCTTCACTGTGAGGTTATGATCAGCTCTCCTGAATCTGCTCCAGTGGACGCTTTTATTATTGGTCCATTCGCCATCAGATCTCTTTATTGGCTACAGAAATTAATATCAATTCAAATTTTAGGCGTACTCTGTAACGGATTGTGATTTTACAAGTAGCGAAGTAAATTAATTAGCGTAATTTGTACTTGAGTACAAGTAAAATAAGACTAAAAAATATACTCCTAAAAGTACAAGTACCCAAAAAACTACTTGACTACAGTAATGTGAGTAGTTGTAACTCGTTACTTCCATCCCTGTAAATACAAATATATAATATACACCACAGATCAAACGTTTGGGGTCGGTAAGAGTTTTTAATGTTTTTGAAAGAAGTCTCTCCTATTATTTGATCCCAAAATAAAGGAAAAAACAGTAATATTGTGAAATATCACTAAAATTTTAAAGAATAATTTTATTTTTGAATATACTGTATTTTAAAATGTAGAATAAAAATGTGGAACGTGTGGAGATGTTTTTTATATGGATTTTTTTATAAATGGAAAGACTGAAATAAATTAGAATTATTTAAAATAGAAATGTTTATTAACATTTTAAATGTCTTTATTAAAATTTCATCACATCCAAAAAAGCAAGATTTGAAATGTTGACTCGTGACTTTAACAAAGATGTAAATCAGGACAAAACTGGATTCAACATATTCTTCAAAAACAGGATATCTTCTAAAACTAACGAATAAATATGATTATTTTTCACAGAAATCTCTTCTGTAAAAATTCCACTATGGATTTATCCTAAACAGGATTTTGTAACAAATCTCTTTAAACTTTGAGGAAACAGAGAAATGTAAAGAAAGCTCAAGATCCTCAAAGGCCACAGCACTGAAAATCACCAACAAGGCCACAGCACTGAAAATCACCAACAATGATTAAAAACCTTGTAGATGAAAGTGTTACACTCATCGTTAAATCAATTTATTGGATCTTTGCTGAATTAAAGTATCAGTTTCTTTTAAAAAAAAAAAAAAATCATACTGACCCCAAATATTTGAATGGTGTAAATATAATAGGCATGATTATAATGAACACAGAATAATAACCAACATTGATATACAGTAAATGATACACTGATGTAAATGATGATTTGCACAGGATATCTGGTAAACTATAACCCTATTATTGCTCTTCCTGCATTGACATCATTATATGAGAACTGAACCGAGCTGGACGATGACATCACTGTTTTCTCCAGAGCGGCTCTATAGATAAATGAACTAAATTAATAACTTTTTTACAACAGAAATTAATCAACACTGAATTAACTTAGGCTGGACAATGCAACTATTTTCTTCTAGATCTGATGTACAGACGAAACAAACTTTGTTGCCTTATTTTCCTGTTATCACTGTAAAGCTGCTTTGAAACAATCTGTATTGTACAACGCGCTAAATAAATAAAGGTGACTTGACTACTGAGACACTGATGATATATTGAACATGAAGAGTTCAGCTATAATAAACGATCAGACAGATTCATAATTCCTGATTCTGATGTGTTTTCTCTCCATCAGATTCCCATCAGTTCACTCTGGATCCGAACACAGTGAATAAACTCCTCCGTCTGTCTGAGAGGAACAGAGTGATTACATTCACCAACACTCTCCCAGAGCTTCAGCCGTATCCTGATCATCCAGACAGATTTGATGATGTGTGGCAGGTGTTGGGTAGAGAGAGTGTGTGTGGACACTGTTACTGGGAGATTGAGTGGAGTGGATATGGTGTGTATATATCAGTGTCATATAAGAGCATCAGCAGGAAGGGATCGGGTGATGAGTGTTTGTTTGGATATAATGATCAGTCCTGGAGTTTGCTCTGCTCTTCCTCCAGTTACTCATTCAGACACAATAATATAGTGACTGAACTCCCTGTAAAGCCCATCAGCAGGAGAACAGGAGTGTGTGTGGATCACAGGAGAACAGGAGTGTGTGTGGATCACAGGAGAATAGGAGTGTGTGTGGATCACAGTGCAGGAACTCTGTCCTTCTACAGCGTCTCTGACACAATGAGCCTCATACACACAGTCCAGACCACATTCACTCACACACTCTATCCTGGGTTTGGTGTTGGTATTGGATCATCAGTGAAACTGTGCTGATGAATGAGAACAGACTGTAGAGAGATTCTACCCATAATGCTTTGAGCTGCATGATAAATCAGTAACAGTGAGATGTTATAGAGTCTCTTATTTTCTCTTCATTACATTAATTCTACAGCTGAACTTCTGTCAGTGAAATAACATGTCAGAATAAATGTGTGTAATGAATCCTCATATAGACAGTCAGATCAGTGTGTGTTTGTGAGTCATGATGAGTGTGCTTTTCTCAAACTCTAATGTGTTGATGGAAATCAGTCATTCAGTTCTTATTGTAGTGTCAGATAAATCATTTTAATATTACTGTTAAAAAGACCTTCCAACTGAAATCACACGCAAGATTCATTAAAATGTATCATTCGATAAAAATGTTATTTGTCGTAAAATTGATAAATGTCATTTTATTAATAAATGTTAAATATATAAACCCAGATCATCTGATCATACTGTAAACCCTTGATCAGTGAAAGTATGAGAATAATTATTATAATCTAATCCAGTTTGTTCTTAACCTTGTTCTAATGTTGATGAATTCGGAGTATTCTCAATGAGCGACTGTGTGTCCAAGGTAAGTATTTACATAAAGATGCCCAAACCGTGTCCATATAAGGGCATTCCACACACCCTTTTCCTTCGTCACCCTCAGTAAACATGCCGCTAGCGCAGCGAGATCCACGAGCAATGCCAAGAGTGCCGTCCTCAAAACAAGTTCAAACCCAATAAACACCTTTTGTACAGACATTACAGACCTCTGATTGGCCAGCTGTACATACGCGTATATCTGCGTCTTAATGCAGAGCAACCTCACAGCTTGAGCTATAACCAGACAGAGGCGGCCTTTGCAATTTTGTATGCAATGCGACTGCAATTACTTTACTATCTCTGTTATATTTAAGAAATGTTAACTCATATTTCACTCGCATTTATTTTGTATGTTTGTTTTTTTATTGTATTTATATAGCACAATTTAATACAACCATAGTAGTCCAGTGTGCTATCCACCTTATTCCTGCGCCCCATGACCCTTTGCGCTAATTATGGGTGTAACTTCCGTTAAGCTGTAAACAATCAGTGAACGGCTCGCTTTATGAACGCAATACGTTAAAAAAGTGTCACAATGAGATGACATTAATCTACTCACCCTTCAACCATCGAACATTAAAAGGAAATTTTAAAGTATAAAAGCATCAACAAGGTACTTTCAACAGACCAAATAACCCCAAAAGCGTGAGTTTTTCCACAGAAATAACAGATGGGTTAAATATCACTGTAGTAATATATATCCGGATTATGCATGGGCGTCAGTTTGGTTTGAAATGTGCTGTGTACAATGACGCATTCATTTTTTTTCTCTTTCGCGCAGGTATTGTTTTTAAAAACGATGTCCTGTAGCTTACTAATGTCAATAAATAAAAATGTGTAAAAAATAATGTGATGTCCGGCTCATTTTATGAAGGAGAAAGTCTTAAGTTTTCAAAAAAGCATTAGACACATTCTGCTTCATAAGCACCATGTTGACAATATGACATAACGTGGTTTAATGTACCTAAACAATGATTACCAAATTTCTCTCTCTTATTGCTCCGCATAACCACTGAAAACGGTCCAAAAAAAAAAAATCTAACCCAAAGTCCAATTATTATGGACGTTATCTGACATTAAGCGTTTCTGCTTCACATTTTCAGCAGGAAAAAAAAATTGAATTTGAAGTGAAAATTTCTGCGTTATTATTAGTTGTCGACTCCCCACGGTTCTCATAGGCTTTATATAAGTCCGAACTTGAAAAAGCTCTACGTGGTTTAATGTACCTAAACATCGATCACCAAACGATTACAGTTGTTGCAGTGTCATGAACAGAGAAGCATGTAGCCAGCGCAGCAGCAGAACGGCTAAATTGAGCTCGAGGTTTTCAAAAAAATCTCATGGCGTAATCTGGTGGGGACACGAACCCACCGTCCCCACCGAAATCGACGCCAGTGGGATAATGTAACATATGTTGCCTTAATAAAAAATGTTCATTTACTTCAGCATTACGTTATACTACTTTATATTTGAACTTTAAACCTTTATCCCAGTACTTCTATGATAATTTGAACTATTGTATCACAGAAATAATGATACTATGAGGTTGAAAAGACTGTTTGTGAAGCTTTTTCATGACAACTCGACCTGGGTCAGATTTGAAT
This sequence comes from Rhinichthys klamathensis goyatoka, assembly GCF_029890125.1. Taxonomy (NCBI): domain Eukaryota; kingdom Metazoa; phylum Chordata; class Actinopteri; order Cypriniformes; family Leuciscidae; genus Rhinichthys; species Rhinichthys klamathensis. The sequence continues at coordinate 707,475 of NW_026606944.1, forward strand.
GTTGCGATATGATTTTGATGAAGGTTTAACAGACAGACGAAATGGAAAAAGACCGCGTGGGTGTTTTAAAGAGGAATTGTGCAGCTCTATTTGTCTTATCTCTCTTTTTTAAAATTTAATTATAAATGTTATTATAAGTACTTTTTAAAATAATTACACATTAAAAAATGAAATTAAAACAATTGCGTTATAGACAGTGGGAGATCTGAATCTGCATTCGCAGCCTTTGCAGTTAAAAAATCTTGTTTTATCAACCCACTACAATGCGAGTAAATCACTCGCATATGCGACTAAAACTTCACTCTTCACGTGCGTTCACAAGATTGCCACGACGCTAGGCTTGTTGGAGATGCATTGGAGCTGCACCGACGATTCCTTATGCTTTTGAATCACTCTTGCGGTGCTTTGATGTCATATGCTGATCGGTCTGCGCAGCGCCGATGCATCTCCAACAAGCCTAGCGTCTCAGTTCTCACGTATTAATGCGCACAAAAAGTATTCTCGTTGCTTGATAAACTTATGGTTAAGCCACTTGGACTATTTTAAACATTAGCCGCGTTTCCACTGCCGGGCTAGGGCCGGGCCAGGGCTAACAGCGAGCCGAGCCGAGCCAAAGGCCTCGGGCCTCAAGCACCGGGCTTGCGTTTCCACTGCCGGGCCAGTAGCAGCGCTGCCCTAAACCCCGCCCCTAACACGCCTTTCTGGATCAAACGTCATACAACCCAACCCATTTCAGCGGGTATTATGAATTTATTTATTTTTTAAGTTAGGAAGATAGCATGTATATTAACTCACCGGCCGTGGCTGCAATAGAGTCCCGATTGTCTCGCGAGTCGACACTAACAGAGGGACGGTGACCCAGCACACCATGCATCAAGTCGAAAGCACACCGTCCATCAAGTCGAACCATGGAAAGTTCCTTCTCTGAGCTCCGCTTTGTCCATTTTGCATTTGAATCGCCTTGTACAATACTGCACCCGCAAGTTTTTAATTTTTTCCTGAACTTGAAGCGTTGCTCGCTGAATGCTTAGCTTAGAAAGTTCAGCATCGATGTATTTTATAACGTCCTCTTTTCTTCACACGCCGTCAAATTGACGTTGTACCCTTTCTTCTGCCCAAATGCTCAGACGAGCTTTGGTATCTTCGACAGACCAGTACAGGCGATTCTCCATTTCCAGCAGCGATTATTTTGCGCGATATAAAAAAGTGAAATGTGCATCTTGCTTCAGATCATAACTTTCCCTAACACCGATAAACTCCGCCTTTTACCTTGAGCACGCCTCTAGCCCGAGCTGGCCCGCTTTGGCCCAAGGTATTCGACGGGTCAGAAATCTTGGCCGTTGGCCCCGAGTAAGCCCCGATCAAGCCCCGGAAGTGACAGTGGAAACGCGACTGGCCCTGGCACGCACTAGCTCGGCCCTGGCCCTGGCACGGCAGTGGAAACGCGGCTAGTGTCTTACTAACTTTCTGGGCTGGCAAGTTAAAATGACCTAGAAGCCTATGGAGGAGTGAGCCAGCTCTCAAATTTAATCAAAAATATCTTAATTTGTGTTCCAAAGATGAACGAAAGTCTTACAGCGTTAGAACAACATGAGGGTGAGTAATTACTGACAGAATTTTCATTTTTAGATGAACTAACCCTTTAAACACCACCACCAGTCCATTGGAACCAGTCCTAGGTTCATTTCAAATGACAAATACGCATTCATACATGTGTAGTGTTACAAATTTATTAAATGTTTAATTTAGGTTCCAATACAATAGTATTTAAACTGTACATAGTGTTTTCCATTTTGAGGCATAGATGATGAGATTTAAAGAAGATTAAGTCATGCAATCCTGCTTGCTGACATTAACCTTTTGTCACTTCTCAAAGTACAGCTGGGCCTTTGTCTCTATGATAATGTTAAGGTTTTAGTGATCTAATCAGGCTGATTGGATCACCATCTATACATGACACTGTTATGCTGATGAGATCAGGAAATCTCTGCAAATGAGCTGAATCCTGTGCTTCATTTACATGTTTTGTTTCAGAGTGTCTCCACCTCTATGTAATTCCTCCCCCTTGAAAAGTATATAAACTACAATATATACTGCCTTAGTCAGACTTGACTTGATGACTGCAGCTACCTACAGCTCGTGTTCTCAATAAAGAATCCTGCTGAAGATACAACCAAGTCTCCTGGTCTTCGCTTCTGAGTTTCCTACACTTTAGAAGAAAAAGTTCACAACACATGGTTACCAAATGTTAGTTCTAATTACTAAAGTTCGATCATTAAATAGTGCTTGATTATCATAATATAAGGCTGGATTAACTGATGTTAAGAGAGTACATTGGTGGAATTATATTTATATATATACCTATATATATATATATCAGTCTGGCAAGTAAACAAAAATTTTTTTTTACTAGCCAGCTAAGTGTAAATGCTCTCTAAACAAACAATTGTACCGCAATCCTCCATTGTTATGACGGCACTCAGCATCTGTGTGTTCACAAAAAGGTTGAGTCTGGAAATAAACAGCAACAAGCTTCCCTTTAATAGGGAACCCATTTATAGAAAAAAAACACAAACACTTTGATGAATTGTCACAATTAAAATTCAGCCAAACCAAAAGCTATGCTGCTGTCAATTATGACATTTCATATGAACCCATTTATTCACATTTTTAATAAAATGTTTTAATCAAACCCATTTAACGCGAGATAACGTTACATTTCTTACATCCTTAGCTCGTGACGAATAACGTTAATCTGTCAAAAGGTTATTAAATAATAGAAAAGCAAAGTTACTGTAGTCATGATTAAACAAATGTTAGCGTTCAAATTAGGGAAAAAAATCTTACCCGCATTCTTCCAGCGACACGTCTGCCTGCCGTGCTGTGTGCATATCACAGGTGGATATGGCCCAACTTCCTGTTCATCACATGGGTTTACTGGCGGGCAGCACACTAAGTGCATGCCGCCACCTATTGTGCTGGAGTTTAATTAAAATTAGAGTTATATCTATCTAGGGTTGTATCCTGTTTTACAGTCTATGGTGCAAACACACTGAAAAGTAATGAATCAAGTGGACCTTAAAAACAATAACCAGTGCAAGTAGCTTTTGGGCCAAATCAGATTAATAATTCACCTCCCGTGTTTATAGAAAGATGTGGATCACTTCATGAACTTATTCCTAAGGTCACAGCTGTAGACTGTGCAGGCCATTGATTTTAGTCTGAATTTATGTATAAATAATGCATATCTTTTTGGAATTATCTTTAAATCTTTATAGTCTACATAATACATTAAAATTAAATAAATTTAAATGTATATTTAAATAATACTTTTAAACATTAAAAACTCAAACTATGAACAATTTACAAATTGTTTACCTGAAAACAAAACCATGTGTTACGACTTTAAGTTTTATATGCTATACGTCACAAACAAATAACACTTATTAAGTTTGAAATAAACAATATTAAGTATTATGATGTTCAAAACAGCCAACAGTGTGGCTATATTTTTTAATTTATCTTGTTTGAAATAGTTGTTTATGTATGTATATATATATGTGTATATATATATATATATATATTTAATTGTTTATTTCTGTTTTCTTAGCCTTTGTACTTCTGGCCAATATGTCCTCCAAAAAGGTAAGTTCAGTACCAATCAAGTTATATGGTTGATAGTTTGAGGAAAAAAACAGATTAAATCTGGAAATGTACTGAAAAACGTAATTTATTGAATTATTGGCAGAGACACCAGTATAGTAGGTGGATGGCATCCAAAGAGCATAAGAGGCAGTACAATAAAATCTGGGCTAGAGTGTCAAGGGCACAAAAGGCAGCAGCCAACAAGGAAACGATCGGTTCAATTGAGATGGCCAGCATTGCTGATAGTGACAGTCACAACCAGCTCTTTGAGGAGGAAAATCTTAGCATGTTTACAGATCCAGCGCGAACAAGATACAACCACTCACAAGGAAAAACTTTCAGAATGGGCAGGTATGTTTCAAGTTAAACATAATGCTGTGGATGCTCTCTTAAACATCCTCAAAAAAACATGGGCATGCAGAACTCCCCCAGACTGCAAGGACACTCTTTGGAAATGAGAAGCATTATGAACTTACTACTAAAGATGCTGTTGAGAGTGTACAGTTTAATGTGGCAGATCAGCTCTCAAAACATCTGAGCAGATCTCCTGCAGCTGTGACAGACCATCTGCAGTCACTGGACCTCTCCTTAAACGTTGGTGGGCTACCATTATTCAAAAGCTCAAACTTGTCCCTCTGCCCAGTTCTTTGTTCCATTAATTATTCACCAGCATGTATCTTTTCCCCTTCTGCCTCACCACTGCTGCATCCAAACCAAAAACACAAGACTTTGTTAGTGACACAGTTCAGGAATTGGCAGAACTAATGCAGAATGGTCTGACCTGGGAAGGCAAGCAGGTGTGTTACCTGCGATGCTCCTGCCAAAGCCATGGTCAAGTGTGTCAAGCAGTTCTCTGGTTACTATGGGTGTGACAGATGCACCCAGAAGGGATCCTGGGATGGTCGGGTGACGTATCCTGATGTTGACAATCTGACCTTGAAGACAGACCAATCATTCAGGGAGTGTTGGCCACCAGAACACCATCACGAGGAGAAGATTTCGCCTTTCTCTGTCCTCCAAATTGACATGATCAAATCATTCCCCATAGATTACATGCACTAGAGCTGCCTTGGGATCATGAAAAAGTTGCTGCTATTGTGGACAAGAGGTAGATCCGAGTACCGCATGTCATCGGGAGACGTGGGCCGTGTAAGCAAAAGGCTGGTGACACTGAAGAAAACAATTCCTGACTGCTTTGCCAGAAAGCCAAGGGGGTTGCAAGAAATTGAGCGTTGGAAAGCAACCGAATTCAGACATTTTGCATTATACACAGGGAAGATAGTTCTGAAGGGAGCACTACAAGGACAACTTCTTGTGTTTTAGCACTGCTCTGTGCATCTGTCCAGAACTTACAAAGGCACAAGGGCCTTATGCCAGCCAACTACTGCAATACTTTGTGGAGAACGGACGGGAGGTATATGGATTTTTAGTGTACAACGTCGATTCATTGCTGCACCTTTCAGAAGATGCTCAAAACTTTGGGTGCCTTGACAACTGCAGTGCGTTTAAATTTGAAAACTATCCACATCAGATGAAGAACATGGTCCGCTCTGGAAAAAATGTCTTACCTCAAGTAGCAAATCGTCTGAAGGAAACATCAAAGCTGAAGCAAGCAAACAAGGAAAAAGTGGTGTCATTGAAAGGCCCAAACAATGTGTTTGTTTTAAGCCCTGAAGAATGTTGTGAGGTGGTGTCAGAAGGGGTGGACAACACAATGTTATGCAGAGTGTTCACCAATTTACAGCCATATCTGATGACACCATGTGATCCCCGTCTTTATGGGGCGTATGTCGCTAGCATTAGGCACTCATAAATACTTTGCCTTGACAGAAAGGCACTTGGGAGGAGGGCATTATTCATGTTGGAAGAACATGGTGAAATCTATCCTTCATACTTTGTAGGCTGTTGCAAGATGTACGTAGTACATGTCTTTTAATCTAAAGACACAAGAGCATTACAACCAAATCAGCAAATATGTCACAAGACTCAAGCCTATCCGGAGAAGAACATTTTAACTACCAAAACGAAACGAGAATGTCTAGAACTTAAGAAAACAAGGAGGATGAACAATAACAACAAATGGATCTGATACAAAACAGCCATAATCATTATTTATTCACAAGGTTAGAGCATGTCCTATGGATCTATTAATAGCTAATTATAAAAATTTCAACAATTTATATTTGAACTGTTCTGTTTAATACAGGATTATTTGCTCAATGTTGTGCTTCGTTTTATTGAGCACACAATGAAGTTGAGGTGGCTCCATGCAGCTGGTTGGAGTTGAATAATGAGGTAAGACTAAGTTCATATATATATATACATAAATGTTAAATATTAAACAGGTTTATTATAAATGTGCAAATGAAAACAAATACATCTATGTCTGAAAGGTATTGTATTGCTACTGGCCTCACTTGAACGCTGGTATTATTGGTAAAAAAAAAAAAAGTGCCATACCAGATAAGAAGCTATGGTCTAAACATCAAGTCGGAATATTTTCTGAAACAGGTAAAGTATGCAAAATAATACCTTACATAATTTTTGATCAAGATAAGTTATGTTGCTTTGTGAGCAGATAATTATGATCGGGCAAGAAAGGCACAAGAAACATCGCATGTTGAGGAATAGGGGGAGAAAAGTCATGCCAACAAGACGATTTAGAGGTATTTAGATATGTTATCATAAATACGTTAAAGATCTTCCCTACTTTATTATGAAAGGTAATATTTAACATTTGTTTTTTGCAGAGGAAAAAGTCTTGCCCAGCCAGCCCAGAAGGGCAAAAGAGACTCAAAGCTGTAAGCATATAAACTATAACTGAAATAAGAAAGATTATGAAAAGCCAAAATTTGTGTTCTCAATTAATGCTTAATAAAATTTTGTTTAGCAGTTCATGAGAATGGTGGGTCGTCTCAAGGTGAATTCATTGTGGTGTATTTTAAATATCAGTGAGGTTAAGATTTTTAAAAGGAGAATGAATTATTCAAGACATGACTACATTTGTATTGACTTCTATTAAACTATATAAAACATAATTCTTTATTTTCATTATTCCTTTTGGCCTGGAAGATGACATTACCAGCTTACAAGCAAAGAAAAACAAAACAAAACCAAAAAACAGATCGAGATTAGCAGAAACTACACTTGAGTGTAAGTAGAAAATTAATGTCATTTTAATATATATATGTTGTGGAGCAAAGGTGTTGCACAATGCATTTTATATATATGCATGATCACATTTAATTGCTGTGCTTTTCTTTTGTGTGAGTTGTTGTGATATCTTGTGTGTTGATTGCTGTGTCTTTTTTTTGTAAGCAGTATTCCCATAGCCACACCTCTCTTTTTGATAATTAACTAATAAGTGATGGATTTTGGGGTGGAGCGGTGAATATGTTCCTCTATAAAAAAAAACGTAACAACTGTGACTGAGACTGGTGGTGGCAGCATCGTGCATTCCATAACTGAAGTCAACACAGCGAGAGCGAGAAGAAATTACGTGTGCCTGCATCAGAGAGTGAGTGTTTTACTTGCGTTGAGACAGCTTATGGCTATGCGAGATTGCAGCACACTGTAACGTTAGACGAGTAACCACAAAGTCGGCGATTTGCGGAGCACTGTCGGAGGAGCAGCGTGTGAGACGAGCTGATGACCGGCTGCGAGAGACTACCGTGAGTGCTGTGGAGATAACTGCTGTGGTTCTTCTGTCGTGAACACATGGGACTGGATAGCAGGGTGGCTGTCCAGTGAAGCCCCGTTCACACTACACGCGACTTTGTCGCTGCAAGTCGCCAGTCGCTGGCGATGAGGTCGCTAGTGGGCGTTCCCACTACTGGTTGACTAGTATGACATCCAAAAGACAGCGAATCAGCTTTCTTGCCGCTAAAAAACACAATTTCTGGAGGGAAAATACTAAATATAAATATACTCCGTACATAAAAACGTCTGTAGTGAAGCATGAAGATGAACGAGACACAGAAGTCGATTTTTCTCGTTGCGGCCGTTTATCTACGGCATAAGCGCAAACGCCGGTCTATCTGGGTTCACGAGACCATTCGGGCTCGGAGACAGCACAGCGAGTACCACCGGCTGGTGCAGGAACTGCGGCTGGATGAAGTCCGGTTCCAGCAGTACTTCAGGCTGGACAGGACCCAGTTTGATGTGCTGCTGCGGAGGGTGGGTCCCCTGATTTGCAAGGACAATACACGGTTCCGCCGAGCCATTTCCCCCGGTGAACGGCTGGCAATTTGTTTACGGTAAGTAAAAGTGTTGTGACATATATTACATGTTGAATCTTATTTAATGTGTCGGTTAAATTATTATAAAAATAAATATATAATGTATTTATTTAAGTGCAATATTGTAGAATAATATACTTTCTTTTCATAAAAATGTATACTTTAATTCTTAATACATATTTCCACAGATTCCTTGCAACAGGGGATTCATACCGCACTATTGCCTTCAGCTACCGGGTTGGGCATAGCACTGTAGCTGGTATCGTGGCAGAGGTGTCAAAGGCCATTTGGGACTCCATGGTTGAGGACTACATGCCGGTTCCTTCCACCGAAGATTGGAGGGACATTGCAGCAGATTTCTACCTTCGCTGGAACTTCCCAAACTGTCTTGGTTCTATTGATGGGAAACATGTGGTGATCCAGGCTCCCAACAACTCTGGATCATTATTCTATAACTACAAGGGGACATTCTCTATTGTCCTCTTGGCAGTTGTAGATGCCAGGTACTGTTTCCGCATCATAGATGTTGGCAGTTATGGGAAGTCCAGTGATGGTGGGACTCTGGCAAATTGTCCCTTTGGAAACGGTCTTCAAAGTGGAACCCTTGGCCTACCAGAGGACACGCTGCTACCAGGAGCAGAACACCTGGGACCCCAGCCTCACGTCTTTGTGGCAGATGAGGCCTTCCCTCTCCGCAGAAACTTGATGCGACCCTTCCCAGGTACCACCACCCTTCCCAGTAGACACAGGGTGTTTAACTACAGGCTTTCACGGGCAAGGCTGACAGTTGAGAATGCGTTCGGTATACTCGCAGCACAGTGGCGAATGTATCGCCGTGTGATTGGTGTCAGCCCTGATCATGTGGAAGCCTGTGTTAAAGCAACCTGTGTTCTACACAACTTTCTGCGGAGGACAACATGGAGTATGCGGAACGCACCAACCCTGGCCGTGGAAGGGGAAGCTTCTGCGCTGCAGAACATCAGCAGAGCAGGGAGCAACAACGCTTCCCGCGATGCCATGCGTGTGAGGGAGACCCTGGTCGACTACTTCTGTCCTGAGGGTGCAGTTCCCTGGCAGCCACCGGTGTGACAGGCATGAAAGGATCTTTTCTGCACCAAACCAAAGGCTCTTTTTCGCCACCCACATTATAATAAAAGAGCAATGTTTCCATGTGTTTCCATCATCTCTTCTCAATACTAAATTATATCCTGCATGGCTATACTATAAGATATGCTCAATAAACAGTTCTTTCCAATATACATAACAGCAAAACATATGAATAATAAGTGACTGCACTATGGTAATCACACTATGAAATGCTACAAACTTTAATATATATATATATATATATATACTTAATAATTTCATGAAATCAGTATTGGATCCAACTGACTTACTACATGGACAAAATTCTTCTAAATATTATTTGTGGTGTGCTGAAGAAATTTACCCTTAAAAATATATATATATATTTTTTAAGAAACATTGAACATTCTGGAACAAATGGATTTTTATTTGAAGAATGACCTAAAAGTTATTGTTATTTTTATTGTTTTCTTTTTAAACAACTCTCCCCCCCACCCCCCCAAACAACAACAAAACAAAACTCCACATGAAGCTGGACTACATGAGGGTAAACTGTAATTATAGCTCAACCTTGTCAGCTGTACCTTGTTCTCATAATAACAAAAACACTTAACAATATTAACCTTGGATGCAGGGTACAGCTGACAGGACCACAAGGGTAAATAAGCTTACGAACACCCCTCATGGCCTTGTCAGCTGTACCCCGCTCTCTTCCTGTTCCTGGCTGCACTGTGCCTCAAAGATCATTCGGTGAATATCAAATTTCACTCTTTCCCTCCTTCTAGATGTGAGAGTTTTGATTTGTGGCAACAGGCTGCAGAGGAAAAGTTCATCGGGGTCTTCAGATGCTGGTGGAGGATTGGATGGTGCTGCCTCTGCCCTATTTAGAGCTGAGACAAGATGTCCCCCCCCCCCCAAAATGTTTTTCCCTTTTTTTTTGCATTCTTCAAAAAAAAAAAACACACATATATGTATAAGCACACAAATGTGACACAAATATTACTTTTATGAAAATGTATAACAAAGTATGATCAGATGCAATGAGTAACCATTGTATGTGCCTATTTTATTCTGTGATATGTTGCAATAGAATATTAATATCTGTATACAGATACAAGATATACTGAATATTTCATAGAATACATATAATATTAATATGTGTCCATCAGTATACAGTACTGATGTAATAGGTTGTACAGTACAGTAATAGGTTATTTATATCTAGCATACATTGATTTCAATAACATTATGGAGTACATTATATACACGTGTAAATGGAGAGTGTAAACAGCACTAAAATATTAGAACGTTAGGTTTTGTTTACTGTCTCTGTCAAAAAATATATAGTTAATTGTACAGACTATTCAATCATTTAAACCTACTTGGAATCCCCACAATCGCCGAAACTCTTTTCCACGCATCATTCTTTTTATTTATGTTCCTGTACGTGGGCAGAGACATATCAAATAAAACTGGAAAATTGCTAACCGCAAGGATCAATTTTTCATCCATCACTGCAGGCCCAGGGGCTGAGGAGAAGGATCACGTGCGCTCCACTCCTATTGGTTGTCGCTCGCGAAAAACGCTCTTCATTTGCATAAAGTTACAAATTTCTCAACTTTGTCGCGTCGCCAGACACGCCCCATCTAGTCGCCAACGGTCGCTGTCGCCGGAAGTCGCCCGCTCACCATTGAAATGAATGGTATCGCGTCGCTTGGTCGCGTGTAGTGTGAACGGGGCTTTATGCTGTGAGTACGTTCTGACTTCTATCTTGCGGTGCGCCTATCAAATCCAGTTTATTGCCTTGTAACGGACGAGAACGAGCCTGCTTTGCATAATTTTACTTGAGTGACTTTTGAATCGGCCGATATTTTAAGGAGGTTTTAGTTGATTTAATAAACTGAAAAATGTGTAGATGCAAAGTGATGTGAGTTGGACGTCGTACGCTGGCAGTCTTTTTCTTTCTCTGTGTTCCAGCATCGGGCTGATACTGGCCGCTACGTGGGACTGGAGCGTAAATGGACGTCAGCTGTAATATAGATGCCTAGCAGAGACTAAGTTGAATTTGACGGTCCTTTGAGCTGAAGATCAGGACTTGGGACTTGCTTCCCTCTTTTTTTTTTTTTTTTTTGATTCATCGTTTTGCCAACAATTTTATTGTAATAAAATAGTTTTTCTACTACTATTTTGGGTGTTGTTTTCCACTGTTCCCTTCTCCGATAAAGAACCTGTTTTTTTCATCTGGAGTTCCTAGGGTCTCAGTTTCCACTCTAGGTGGCGTAGTCGGCTGCAAAGTTAAATATATATCTTATTAATCATTTGGCTGCTGACATTATATATATATATATATATATATATATATATATATATATATATATATGTATATATATATAATAAAGAGAAGTCAAAATTGCTTACATGATGCGGTCACTGTTTTGTTTTTTCCAGCTGTGGAGACTAATGAAGGTAAGACCACTGTTATTTAGTTTTTATAGGTTTAATCAATGTGATGTATTTTTACTCAGTTCTTTTCTTACCTTAGATGAGCAGCCAAGAAGAAGAAAACAAAAACTGTTTGATGTTGCCCAATGCTCCTTCTTGTGAGTACATTTTGATTTTTAATTTTTCAGTAACTGAGTAGTTATAGAAAGAATTTTGAGGTTGGGACTTTTCTTAAACTAAATTAAATAAAACAGCAACACAACTGTTTACAACATTCATAATAATAAATGCTTCTTGAGCAGCAAATCAGCATACTAGAATGATTTCTGAAGGATCATGAAGACTGTACTAACTCAGCTTTGCCATCACATAAATAAATTACATTTGAAAATAAAATAAAATAGAAAGCAAGTACAAAAAAATGTAGTAATAATTTACATTATAACGTTTTCAACTTTTATATTGTTCAAATAAATGCAGCCTAGGTGAGCAGGATCACTTCTTCATTGAAACTTCTTCATTGTAAGATTGAAACTTTTTGATTGACTTTTTGAACGTATTGGTTTTGATGTGGTTACAGTTCTGCTTCAACACTCCAACAGTCCACAGTCCAGTTCTACAAACCAGCAGATTCAAGGTACGAAGAAATACTTTATACACATATATACAGATGACCTGGATAGATATGTGCAAGCATTGTGATTCTAACAGTCACATTTTATTTAATTATGGGCCCCTTTTAATCAGCTCTGTTCCATATGTAAGGAACAGAGGAAATTCCAAAAGGAATTTTTTTTCTCTAAAACAAATGTTAAATCTCCTGATGTTGAGATTTTTATTAACGGTGAAAAGATAGAAATAGTAAATGAGCTCAATTATCTTGGTATAATATTGGACTCAAATCTCAGTTTTAAAAAACATGTAAAGAAAATGGTGAGGAATATTAAATATAATATGGCAAACTTTAGACAAATTAGACAATGTCTTTCTTTTGATGTAGCAAAGGCTTTTATGCAAGCTACAATCTTTTCTCACATGTCTTACTGTTTGACATGTTGGGGTCAAGCGGGTGAAACTGTTATTAAACCCTTAAAATCTCTATATAAACAGACATTAAAATTTTTTGATAAAAAACCTAACCATTTTCATTTTTGTAGGATCATAGAGAAACATAATTTTCTAAACTTTGACAATTTTAGACTCTATTCAAGTTTGTGTATGGTTCATAAAATCCTAAACGGTCTGGCTCCTTCTGTGTTTCGTGACTTTATTAATCTTCGCTGTGAAACCTCTGTGAGATCTACCAGACAATCACTTATGAGTAATTGTCTGGTTCCTTTTCGTCGTTCCGCATTTGGACTATCATCTTTTGCAGTGAAAGCCACTAATCAGTGGAATGCCCTACCAGAGGATATAAAAGGGTGTAAAGCTCATGGTCTTTTAAATTGAAGTTAAAATCTTTTTTAAAATTGAACCAATTATGTAATCATTGAGATTGTTGTAGTTAAATTGATTGACTGATTTATTTATTTATGTTTTTTATGGCCTTGACAGCGTGTATGTATGTATTTATTGTATGTGAACATAGGTATTGTCTGTGTAATGTTTTGTTAGCTTTGTCCTGTCTGGGGGACTACGGATGAAAAATAGCCTTTGGCTAAATCCGGTACAATACATGAAATGGAAATTTTATGTTAAAAATTGTGCATGGTCCCTTCATAAATAAATAAATAGAAATAGAAATGTCTTTTCGCCATTTACTATAATATATAATGAGGGCTTGGAGCCAGAGGGGCGTAAGTGGCATTTTGGGTGAATATGAGTTCTTAATATCAAAATAAAGGTCTCGATGAGCTGTATCCAATGGTGCCAAAAAGAGAATACATGTAGGACCCGCATTGTTGTTCAGACCCAGAAGGATGTAAGTGTAGTTGGTGCCCTAAAAAGCATTCAAAATGGCTGACACAACTGCAGACATGGAACTGTCCTGGGCAGAAAAGATTTTGATGATTATTATGAAACAAACTGATGAATCCTATATTGAAGAAGTTGAAGATGAGTCAGAGTTGTTTTTGAATGCATTTCCTCTCAAGAGTGATGACAGTAAGACATAAGCATGTCTTGAGAGCCTTACCTTGTTAGCCTAGCCTATCATGGCTAACTTAATCCCATGGTTTTGGTCTGCTCAGTGCCTGCTAACTAGCCTTGTGTTCTGACATAAAATATTCTTTTGAACTTTCTCATAATCTACTTTACCCTAGCCTTGAACTAATAGATTCAGGGCGCTCATCTAGGATAGTATATTAATAAATATGAATGTGTTAATCATTAAGGGACACAGCCACATGAGGTGAGGAAGAGAGATCAACTTGAGGGACACATGGAGACAGCACATGATGGAGGAAGTGAGTTCGGACTTGAATAGAAAATAAGTTTGAACATTCACCTTATCTAATCCTCCCCTGAATGATTAGTATCAGGGCATTCATGTAGAATATTAATGAAATCATTTAGGGACACAGCATGAGATGAGGGACACATGGAGACAGCAGAAGATGGAGGAAGAGAGACAGACTGGGAGACAGTTCATGCAATTGAGGAGGGACACATGGAGACAGAAGAGGATCGAGGGACTGAGACCGTCGACATTGTGCTAGAATTTATTCAGAAGGGAGGGGTTAAAAGTGGCCAGGAAGACAGAGAGATGTTGAAAATTGGAAAAGAAACCAATGTAAAAGGTTAAGAAATTCTGGCCAAAGCTACATTAATTCACATGGCATTCATGTTCCAGGAAGGAAGGTGAGGCAGAAGAACTAAAAAGTAAAAAGAACACGAGAACTGTCGATTGTATAGAGTATTTTAAAAAAAAGAATGAATGTAATGAAATAAATTGAACAACTCATGAATTGGCTATCAGAAGTGTGTTTAGCAAGTTCAGTGACTTTTATTACAGACTGTACTGTTCAGCCGATGCCCAGAATGGACAAGTGAAATGAGAAAAAGAAAAGAAAAAGATTATTTATTTCACTCGGGAGAAAACACGTGGAAATCGGGGATGCTCGCATGTCGCGGCTCGTATCGTGTGAGAGGAATTACGAGCCGAGCACTTCTCGACCTCCCAATCATTTTTAAGCATGTCGAAAAAGTTCGGGAGCTGTCGGCTTGAATTCGTGAGGTGTGTGCAGTTGAATGAGCCGATTTGTCGATCTATCTGAATTTGACCAATCGGGAGCTGAGGAAAACCACAGAAGAAGAAAGACGAGGATGGCAGTGCCAGAATTTGGACTATTGAAAAAGAAGATAAACTCGCTGAACTCTGGCAGGAACAGCAAGCGCTGTATGATGTGTAATGCAGTGTGTACCATGAAAGGGTCGCCGAGATGATATTTTACAGCGGATCGCCCAATTTTCCTCCACTCGTCTTCAGAAGTTGGTGTCTGTAAACATGACATTATCAGATTACCAACACACAGCTAGTTTGAGATGCTAGTTTGAAATTGCATAATCAGTATGATCCCCTAGAAGCACATCCCGCCAAATGTAACATAAATGTAAATGACAATGCTTAATCTAATGTTTTGTTAACATGAACTAACAGTGAACAATACATTTTTTACAGCGTTTATTAACGTCAGTAAAAATTAAATCGTTTTTTCGCATTTGATCTGTGCATTAATGTTAACGAATACAACATTGGATTGTAATGTCTTAGTAAATGTTGAAACTAAAATTAACGAATATTAAATGTTTTAGAAGTATTTTTAACTACTATTTACAAATGAAACTTTAATGTAACGTGTTACCCTTAAAATAAGCGTAATAGTGGTATTTTATTTCATAGTGAAAAATAATCTGACAATACTTAAGTCAAGTTTTTCTGTTACGAATATTAATATACTTTTTCTTTGGCATACGATTCAAACTATGCGAACCTTCAAATAATCCTTCTTCATAGTGCGGTGTAGAGCGTTGCATGTTTCTTCTACAATTCTACCAACGGTCGTGCTTCCCATCCGAAACTGAAAGCCAAGTGACTTTCCTACAAAAAATAAACAGGAGTAAAGGTTCATTTGTACAACACATTTCATACACATAATGTTAAAGAAAATAAAGAGTCAATTCCCAGCAAACATTGGTCCGACGGCAACGTCGTGTCCCTGGCCAAAAATAGTTGCGGCCAGGACGTCATAAATCGGTAAAAAATGTAACACAGAACATTTCCTAAAAATGCATTCAGATACATTTGTACATGTCTACAGTTGCATGTATAATTGTTATTTGAACTTTTAGCTCGTGTAGTTATGTTTAGTGTATCGGGTGAGAGCACGTCACCTGGCGACGTCTTTCACACGTGCATTTATAGTCCATCATGACCCTCTATGAAATCCTTGTTAAATATTCAAAAGCTGCGCTTAATCCTCGCATGGTTAATACTGCAATAATTAATGTAGTTGCCCATGAAGTTTTTAAGAGGTTGTGAAGAAGACGTCCACTGGCGTCCTTTACACGTCTAGTCAGGCTGTGAATACTATACGTCCACTGGCGTCTTTTGCACGTCTAGTCTAGCAAGACAGAAAAAAATTATCAGGATTTATAATTCTTTATAAAATACACGATTTATATACAAATGAATATATATTTACTTTATCTTGTTTTTATAAATTATAATCACAAAATGCACAGTATAGTCAAGTGATTGCAAAGCCACTGCATTTTAGTCATTATTTTAACCTTTAACCTGTATTCGTTGTTATTTTTTTATGGAATGTATATACATGTAAAACAGAAATATACCCGGTCACCATTTATGTCTGAGTTGGATGTAATTACCCAAACCCTCTGCCCAAACCATAAACTGTGCTGCCAAGATGTAGTAACAAAAGATCTCGCGATATTACAAAATCCTGCGATGGGATTATCTCGCGAGATGTTAACGCGTTCTCCCCATAGATTCTGGAACTTTGAACAAACACGAGGAGAGGAGGGAGTTGTATCGATATTATTAAAAATCTACTGTTGGGTAAGTACATTTTGTATTAGATTAACGTGCTTGAGTTTTACTTGTGTGACATGAATGAACCGAAAGAAATTATGCCCACATTGTCAACTGAAATTTACTGAGTTTGGCTAAAATTAGCCAGTAGGCTAAAAGTAACTTTGAACGTATACAACAACGGTAACGTTATACCAAGTATATTGTTTAATGATACAGTCATTACTTTAACTTATTAATGTAGCCTTTTGAGAGTTTCTTTCAGAAAGTAAATTATCTGAAATGGAATGAAATGTTTAGCTGGATTTTAACATGTGTGTTTTCAGTAACTGCTTTCAAAATAAAAGCAGAACATATTTTATACAATAAAATAAAATGTAATGCATGTTGATTAAATTTTTCTAATGTGTCATTCATGATTCATTAATCTTGTTCCATGTTTTTTTTTTTTTATTTAGCTGTAGACTAGTGGTTCTCAACGGGGGCGTTCAGAGAACAACGGGGGGCGTTAGACGCAAGAGTCTTGAAAGGGGGGCGTTCAGGTGTTAATGGGGGGCGTTCACGAGTAACGGAAATTTGTGTTGATTTACTGTGATTCATTTTAAGCATTTAGTAATTTATTTGTAATAAACACTTTAAGTGGGCTATTAAAAAAGTGTTAGGACCATATATGTTACATTATGTTGTAAAACATATGCGTAGATTGTGATGTCATATTGTGTGTGCGCACACGCCTATGGTGCGCGTGAAAGAAAACGTCAGCAGCGCTCAAATAAAAAAAAGAAAATCATTCGTCCGCGGCCGTTCTAGCCTACTCCTGACCGCAAGTCCACCGTCAGTATACTAGCAGGTTTTTTGTGTTCATTTCTATTGCATTACGATTGAAAGCAGTATCAATAATGTCAAACATATAATGTGCAGTCAAGTTCGGGTGTGAATGCTGTTTAAATGAGTGTTCTCACCGACACGCTTGTTGTGATTCTTCTTCCAGTTTAATGTACATGTAGCCTAAGCTATGTATCGTTACTTTTGCAACGACTATATTATTTTTCCAGTTATAGACCAGCGCTCTGACTAGAATCCAGCGCTGGCTAGAATCTGCATTCACGCGCTCAAACATGTGTTTCGCGCTGACAACAATCCAGCGCTGGCTAGAGTCACGCAGCGGAGGAATGGAAAGTTGACATGCCATTAAAAAGTATTGACTTAAGTATTGAAACACTTCTATTTTTTCAAATATTTTCAATAAATCATGTTCCCATTTACTCCGGCGACGAATTTCAAAATTAAACTAAATTCTATTTATAAGGTAAAACTTTAAATTTTTTAGGCATTAACTAATTCCAATGCCTAATGCCAAAATGTTTTCTTTGTTCACCAAGTAATTTACTGGTCAGGCATTATTGTTAACTCAATTTGAAAATGACAATTTGATGGATAATTTTTATATTATATTAATATTTAAATATATTCTGCAATCACATTTTGGTAATGTAGGCTATTCATTCCGCCATCACATCTGAGAGCGAAACGCTGCTTGGGTAACGTTAGTTTCAAGATATAAAAACAATTAATAATACAATAATAATTGAATTGTTCGTGTGTTTATTCTTGTTAGAAGATTTTTCTTTTTACTGATTATGAAAACAAATTAATCACGACAAACCAAATTAATTGTAATTGTATTAATTATACCTGATACCAAGGTATTTTAGGCCTACAATTTTAACATAATTTTTCATGAAAAATCATGATTGTATATTTATTTTTAAGTAAGGTTAATGTAAGCAGCTTCTTGCAATACTCTCCTAAATGCTAATAAAACCTACGTGCAAACATTACCGCTTTAATGACTGTCCTTTATTTTTCAGTGCATTTGTTTTATAATATATGGCTATTTATGTCATGGGATTAATATAATATAACTATTATTATGTAGTAGTGTAATGTAGACAAACACAACTAAAAGCGGTTTGAATTTTTCTTTGTTTAATTTGCACACTGAATATGGGTTGGAGCTTTTAATTTTGAACTCTCAAAGTGCACCAGATTGATGCATTTAACATTAAAATGCACACATTTTTCTTACGGGGGGCTTGCCCCCCGAACCCCCCTAGAAGGCCTGAGGTCCACCCACCACAGATTTACCAAAAATCCTGTGAGAAACACTGCTATTGCTATTCAATGCAGTTTATAGCTTGTTTTTTGGATTAATCGCTGTGGAGTATAGTTCGATTGTATTAATAAATGACAATTTTGTACTTATTTCATCTGTTACTCGTTCCTGCTCGCTCATTAGTTTGGGGGTGGGGGGCGGTCGGGGACCTGGATATTGTATAGGGGGCGCTGGCCCAAAAAAGGTTGAGAACCACTGCTGTAGACCATAAAAATATTTTGAAAATAAGTGCATATCATTTACCTAAAATTTTAATTTAATAATAATTTTATTTATTTAAATATATATATATATATATATATATATATATATATATATATATATATATATATATATATTCTCTTCCCTTAGATGCTGTGAAGAGGTGGAGCCCAAATGCTACAGACTCTGAAATTGATGCAGCAATGGCAGAACACCTGAAACACGCTCCAGGAACAGCTGGTGGATACAAAAACTGAGCCAAACAATGTGTTTTTAAACAGATAGTTTCCCCAAAAATGAAAATTGTCATAATTTACTCAACCTCATGTTTCAAACCTGTATACCTTTCTTCATTGAATTTTCATTTTTGGGTGAACTATCCCTTTATATAATAATTCAGTATTTTGTAATTGGTATTTTAGTTTGGTTAACAAATGTTAAACATTGAAAAAATATTAAGATACATTTTGGCTGTTCAAGATCAATAAAATGTGCTAAATCAAAACATGCTTCTTTTTTTCTTATGTCCACAAATAATGTGTTCTTGTTTGTGATGTACACGTGATTAAAACGTTTTATTGACGGTCAGGTCTGACTAGACCAATTTTGGACCTTTTTAGAACCTTTGTCAAGATGTGTAAACTTCAAGACTTGATTGCCTTTCACGATGTTACACAATATGTGTGTGATTATTTTAAATGCAGGCTTATATACACTTAATTATGCAACAACACATTTAAACACACAAATGACGACGCATTTAGACGTCCAGGGACGCGCTGAAGAGACGTGGAATTCACGGCCAGAAGAGACGTGGAATTCACGGCCAGATGACGTCAAAGACGTCGGTTCAACTTTCATTTTAGAACTATTTTTCAACCATGACGGGACGTGTCGGACGGACGTCTTTTCAACGGTCATTACACGTCCAAATGTTTGCTGGGTTATAACCTTTTTTTGTTGTATATAAAATGTACATACTTTTTGTACATGTTACAAACTTACCTGTGGCCAGAAACCTCAATGTCACTGATAGTCTGTCTTTGGCACTAATGCTCCTCCTCATGACTGTTTGTTTTGGTAATGAAAGGCTCAACCAGGGACAGTAACTTGTAGAAATCATATACAGTCACCCGTAACATCTCCCTGAAGCCCTGCATATCATTAATCTGTAGAATAAGTTCATCAATTACGCATATTGCATTTTCTGCAAGTCCATTCACATTGTAGTGAAGCAAAAGGACTGGAGCCATCATGACTCTGCATCACTGTTCTCCCACAACAATAATATATTATGATGCATGTATTATGAATTATATATATATATATATATATGAATTCCGCATATACATTGATCTGTTCCGTATATCAATACAAACATTTGGCCTGCAATTACAGCATGTATACAATAATACCTAGACTATCCGGCAATTAAATTGTTTTAAATATAAAAACGACGTTACAACTTGCACCAACTTATGTGACACGCTATGGTTGTATACTTTCCCATATCTTCCACGACCACAT
The DNA here is from genome assembly GCF_029890125.1 of Rhinichthys klamathensis goyatoka. Lineage (NCBI taxonomy): Eukaryota > Metazoa > Chordata > Actinopteri > Cypriniformes > Leuciscidae > Rhinichthys > Rhinichthys klamathensis. The sequence goes on from NW_026606944.1 coordinate 727,783, forward strand.
CAGTGAGTATGCACACACAGAAATACTCTCACCTCAAGTTGTTTTTGTAGAACAGAAAGTCCATGCTGTTCTCTGCTCTTCAACCAAACTCTTTGCCATGCCTTCCTTTTTCTTTTCATTTTTATTCCTTCGCAAGCTATTGCTGCTACAAAGAAAGCAATCTCTTCCTCTGAATCCATGTTTTTGGCGCTGAACTTCATACAATTTCTTCGGAATTCAGCAGGTCGTAAAATCGTGCCATATATCACTGCGTCCGTGCGCTTTTCAGGTAAACACACATGTAAAGTGTGCGTGGACATAGGATCTTCCGACCGTCAGAATTCGGACCGCGTTCTCGCCCTCCTTTAGTTGCTTCTTGCTCCCTCTCCTCCATCTCCTGGATTAGGTCCTCAAATGGTTTCCTTTTGCTCCCTGTTCTCTCTTGGTTGCTTCCTGATGTCTTCTTTCTTCGCCTTCTCGCTCTTGTCTCTTTCTTTGTTCCTCCTCTTCCTACCATCATCTCTCCTCCTCAGTTGTTTCTCGCTCTCTCTCCTCCATCTCCCGGATTAGGTCCTTAAATGGTTTCCTTTTGCTCCCTGTTTTCTCTGGCTCTGGGCTCACTGGGGATGGTGAGGTCACAGTAACATCTGGGCCAGATGAGGCAATAAGGCTAGGTGGACTAATGGGACGTCTGCCCCCAATTGCCTCATCCATGGCACTGTACCACTTTCAGGATGCTGAAGTGAGCTCCCCATCCTCAGCGCGCAGCTCAGATCCTACAGAAATGTTCAAACACAATACAAAGTCAGTCATTGAATTATGCAACAGTTAATGACTAATTAAATTGTGTTAGGCAAAATCGATGATATAGCATATAGCACACATACAACACCCACATCTGTACTGTAAGTCTGTAAAATGTCCTGTGTCAAATGTTTAACACGCATTTAGGTAACGTCTATGTTGCATATGTTTAATTATGTTCCTTTTTTTTTTTTTTTTAAACAGGTGTTTATCAGATGTCTGTCCACAGTTAAGGCAATGCTTTCTAGAAAACGATGTTTAACAAATCTTGAGAAGTATGTGTGCTTAATGAAGCACGACTGTTCACTATATGAAAAAATAAAACATCTTTTTAAAGCAACTTAATATATTTTAATGTATCAGTATTTAATATATACTAATATATTTTTTAATGTATCAATATTCAATATATACTAATGTCTTTAAAGAGAATAGAATAGAGCAACAAGCTTTGTATCAGTAGAAACCCGGCAGTATTTTCGATTGACCGTGCTTCCCTTCCTCATGTCCCCCTGAAATGAGAGATTTCTGTAGTGTGTGTCTGGAAAAAAAACCTCAGATGATGCAAAAATCATCATTTAGCGTCATCGGAGGCTTTTTTGGCCGGAGGTTAGAGACTACAGCCAGTAGTACGAGCTATTTCCGCATGTTTTCAACCCGCCCATAGGAGGTGGGATCTCACTCACAGAATGTACAAATAGTGTCAGCCATCTTTTTTTTGTTTTACTAAGCTAACAGACTCTTGCTCTGTGGAGAAAGCTTTGGCAGAAGGGGATTTTGAAGATCTGGTGCGCGAATCCGATGCTTGTGGATACCTGTACGAGCCGCAATACAGCGAGGAACTGTTGCGGATGATGGAGGAACAAGAGGCGCAGAGGAGCAGATGTGTGCCTATGGACACAGGATCTATTATGTATTTCTCTCGGTCTTGGATGTTCTCTTGGCTTTAGTCTTTTTGTGTGTGCTAGGGCCTTGAAGGTGAAGAGAAGAGACATACACAAACTGAGTCATAACCTACTGTACACTGCATGCCAGAAAGTCTAAGATGATCACACTACATACCATCTGAGTCGTGGTCTGAATCATAAGACTCATCTGGATCAGGCCTTTGCTTCTGGCTTCTAGATAACACTGTAACAGAGAGAAATTAACATTATGAGACATTACCAGAGATTACAAATTACATTTGTATTGGAATGATCTTTAATGTCAGCTGTCAATGTAATGGCAATCAATTATCACAGCAAACACTCTTTACTTCCTGAATAACCTTGCAACACTATAGCCAACCTTAGCAAACCACCTGATAAACCCTAGCAAACATGTACACTTACACTTCTTGCTGTTACCCATTAACTGCTCTGCTTTTACACCACTCACTCTGCTGACCATAGACATAATAAATACATAGACGCCCTATTGGCCGCTGGAGCGTACGTCAACGGCGCCGCCATGTTGGGGATGGCAACTTTCCCATACCTCTCATACCGGGAATTGAGAAAAATGCATGTTTTGTGCGCTGTTTGGGGCTGTACACATCGCCACACAACTGAAAACAGCTTTCGAGGAATTACCTTTCACAAGCAAGACTGAACGTTTGTTTTTGGTTGTATTTGGTCATGATTTAATTAGTAATAGTAACGTTCAGAGGATAAATTTAAAAATACTACTGTTATTGTGTCACGAAATGTAGTTTAAATAGTTTTTCAGTCGACAATGTAGTTGTTTAAAGCTCAAATATGTGGTTTGTTTATAAAGATAGCGCCTATTTAAAAATTTGATCTGACGTTTTCGGAGTTGTAAGATGCGCTCAGCGCTCGTCTACCCCGCCTGGAACAGCCGTACCTCGGCCAGTGCTTCTGACGCTCAGCGCTCGTCTACCCCGCCTGGAACAGCAGTACCTCGGCCACTGCTTTTGAAGTTTTGCCGCTGACTCGGATGTCTGTAGTCTAGTGGTTAAACATGAGATATAATTCGTCTTGTGTATATCTAACGGGCGATCTTTGGTCTCATTAATCTATAAATGGTTCCATGGCAAATCGTTTTGGCTGAGGGCAAAGTGAAGTTTCATAACTTTATATTTAGGCTATTTTAACATTGTATCCTGCTGTATGTTTGACTGAAGCTACTTCTGTTATAATGGCTATTACTGATCAATAAAACTGAAATTTAACAAAAAGAGTTAAATATTAAAGTCACTATTTAACTTATTTTTTATTGTGTATATTCTGTAATTGATATTTCTTATTCTATTGCTATTATTATAGTATTATTAATAAACTATGCTATTATCAATATTTTTATGATTGTATTATTGTACTTATGATATTATATAATTATACTAATCATTACTATTTTATTTGCAGTAGCCTATACTATTTGTTTATTTTATTGACTAAACTATTTACTATTACTTCTCACTTTATGTTATATATACTATTTGCATTGCACTGTAGTTGTACCATAACGTATTATTATAAAGGATCCATCAGTTATCTTTGTTATTGCTAAAATCTGGTCAATCACAGAAAATGCGTTTTCCACAATAAGAAAACTTAAATTATATCTCAGTATGGGTCTTCACCATTCTTATCCAAGAATAAAAAGCCAGATACATGACAAGCCTGAGCTTTGACCATTCTTTATTAAAAAAAAATATTTTACAAGTCTAACTATCGAGATTTTAAATAACTAGAGATGGAAGTTTTTGTACACCACATACAAACCACTGAAATAGGTTGATAAATGTAAAAACAGTTTGTTTTTATCCAGAAAAAACGCAGCTCCCCCGTTTACTTACATTTGATTACAGTGCAGTCTTGCCCTCAGCAAAATGGCGGACCCGTTGACGTATCGCAGCAACGTTCCAAAGCGGCCAATAGGCCTTTATCGCATCACGATAGAACGCCGGAAGTAGCCGTCAAAAATAGCTGAAGCAGTGTACTGCGTCTTCCGGTTATTGCGTTCGAAATGGCTGCCTGTAATCGCTGGACAACTTCGCCCTCGCATCTCCCAAAAGTTGGCCAAGACGATGTGGTGCGAATCATCCAAGTTGGAGAAGGGATACAAGTTCTTCTACGAGAATTTTGTCTTCAATTATAGAGGTAAGTAGCTTGAATTCTGTTCTGTTGGCGAGTTATCGCTAGCTTGTTATGTTTAGTAAGCTATTCGTCAGCTTGTTACTAGCTAGATAGGTTCACTTCAAATACAGCGTATCCTATTTGAATAATTCGAACAATGTGACTTTTTTGCTTTCACTTGATGGATTTCATCAGATTTACAGTTTGGATCCAGACAGTGCTACAGTAACGTTACCAAATTACCCCAAACTTGTAATGTGTAGTGAATAGAGCATGGTTTCAGACCTACAAAGGTTCAGGTGCATTTGTTCAGTATGTTTTTGTTTCTTCTGCTGTTGCAGATGCTCTTTTTTGTTGTTCCATATAGCCTATCTGCTGTTGCAGATCTGTACCTTTTTTTTTTTCGGCTGTTGCCTTGATTTTGTTCAACCTAGTTTTACAATAATGTTCCTAGTGTCAAACAAATGCTAATTACTGTAGGCTAAACATCCAAACTTTCCCTCAAGTATATGTTCTCCATTTCTAGATTGTGCTGCATGCCGATAGACCTGTGGAGTTAAATGGATGCTCCTGCTCGTGTGCTGCTGGAATGGCTTTATGCAACCATGTGGTTGGACTCCTGTTTCAAACGGCTCACTACAGCACCATGGGGCTGAAAACTGTGCCAACCCCACTGTCCTGCACCGGTGTGCTTCAATCATGGCACCGTCCAAGGACACAGGTAAGTTTGTCTAATGCAAGTTGTGTCTTTAAAGTTTGTAAGTGCACACTGTTGGAATACTGATTCTGGTGTAGATGTTTCTACACAGTGTATACATATCCTACACCTCATCCATATGAATTGTTCACTTCACATGGTAATATAAGATTTGTCTGGGTCCCTCAGATATAGCCATACATGCAATTCTAGAATTACTCACACATCACATTTCAGTATACATTTGTTTCCTTCTATTTTGCAGAGCAGCGGTTGCCTGCATAGGATGTACACCTACAATATGACTTGTGTGCTGAATTAAACTGATACTCTCTCAGACTTGCAACTGAATTTAATTTCTTTTTGTGTTGATGCAGGGGATTCGTCCCGAACCCACGGATGAACTCGTGGTACGAAAGCCAAAGGCGCTAGGACGCAGTAGTGTCAAATCTACTCTGTATCGCGCTTACGCTGGTAAGTTTTAATTACGGTAATTTACTTATAGACTTTTATCACGGCAGAATTGATTACTGGAAGTGCTCGTCGAAGCAGTGTATCGATTCTTCCGGTTATGTATTTTCAATGTGCTTTTGTTAACATCTAGTTGAATAAACGCCTCTGAAAATTTGTAAATCATCCTGCGGGTGTTCATTTTAAGAGACAGGAGAAGAGATTTTTTGATGATTACTGTGTACATGATTTTTCAAACTCAAAGGAACTTGTAGGTTTTTAATCTAACATAAGCCATGGCTCTTAAACATGCGTGAAAATTTCACCCCACGTCAGTGCTCGTCTAAATAGTGACCACAACGCTGCAGTGTGTGAGCACTGATGAATTAGGGGTTGAACGACTTCAGATTTTTTTAAGTCGACTGTTATGACATCAAAGTCGAGTCGACGTCGACTAGTCGATGACGTCATTCATAAAAACAAGAGATGGGACTGCTTTGCAACATGCCACAATTTGCAATTAATTAACAGAAAATTATACAGATGCTGACAGACAGCTCATAATGGGGCCGTTTACACCTGGTCACTTCATGTTTTTTTTACTGATCTGATTTATCAAAACGATGCTATTTAGCCTACACCTGGTCACATAAATATGTTTTCGCAAAACAGATATAAATCCGATCTTCAAACAACGCGCTATCGATTTAACGTCACGTCAGTTCACGTCACCGAAAGCAACAATAATGAGCTGCATTTTATTGATCATCAGCTAATTTCAAAATCAAAGACCGCAATAAGAGAGACAGCACTGGTAAGATCATTTCTGTTTCTTTACTTTTAATGAAGATGATTGTGTGTTAAGCGCACTGATCTATATAGAATGACATTATATAGATCAGTGGTTAAGCGTCTGTGACCTACTTTCACTTTGATTTGCGATAGTTTGCACGTTGTTGGCTTGATGAATAGATGCTCGAGCTGCTCATCTGCGGCGATGCGTGTTGCCATAGCTTCATCACTATAATACGCTCTCACACGTTTATTTTTAGCATTGTTGGGAGAAGTCCAATTTACAAATGTGGTTTCAACAACCAGATGCATTTACACTTGTCCACTTTCGTCTGTTAAGCGGCCCAGACCTCCTCCTGAAGCGGTTTGAGCGATCGGATTTAAATCCGTCTCGAGTGCGTTTCGGAGGGCATTTACACCTGGTCTTTTCACGATCGGATATAGCTATCAGATCACAGAAACACATGAAGTGCCCTGGTGTAAACAGCCCGCAGTTACATCATCATTTAGGATGAAAAGAAAAGGAAAAAAGCTATAAATTCACATCTGTGCCTTAGTGATGCGCAGATCCAAGTAATACAAAATAATATTCCAACTAACTGCGGGTGAATTAGCTACATCATTAATATGTTTAAATAAATAAATGATTTTTTTTTTTTTTTTTATGATTTTAATAAAGATACTGGACTCTCATTTCCGGTAGTGAGCGTGCGTCATGCTTTTACTTTCGTTTTCAACAATATCTAGTGTTAGGTTAGTAAAGTATTTACACACATTTGATGTACCAATGCTGCTTTCTTGCTGCAATGAAATTCAAAGTTTAGGATTGTAAATTCAGTATGAAATATCAGTAAGAAAAAAACGCTGTTAATGAGAAGGCGAGCACTGGACTTCGTCCGGTTAGTTTGGAAATAAATGTATGTATTAATCAGAATGCGCATTTGAAAGGGAAATATATTTACAGGAGGAACATTTCAACTAGTTGAAGATATAACGTAAACATCCTTAGCGCCGCGTCTAGGACAACTCGAGGTATCACACACCAGATGTGTACTTTCTCAGTTTATGGCCAGCAATATTGTTGTTTAAGCACATTATGGAATTAAGATAATGTCTGTACTATGTTATGATTAAACCTGAATCCGATTATTCATTATTATTACTATTGCTGAAAGTCCGATAACATCAGCAATTTTTAAATGAGAACATACAGTTAGTTCTTTATATCAGATTAGCTACACTGTCGCTTGTAAATCATTGGCAGTTATTAACTGATGAATGGTTTCTGTTACTTGTGTTTTTAGGACCCCTTCCTGACCCGACGGTGTTGTCAGTTGGAGCCCAACTACGCAACCATCAGCCACAACCTGGCATTTGCAAATTCTTATACGGCCTCTCTGAACTGACTTTAGTGGACTCTAAATTTCTACTAGTCCCTCGAGGTTCAGTTCTTTCTTATCAGTGCACAGTGCACACCAGTAATACCTCGAGAAATCATTAAGCATCCAGAAGCTCCCTCATTCCCACAACTTCCATTAATTAGTGGCTTAACATTAGAACGGCATCTACATTTTGTCCCCAATTGTCATCAGTTTTATCACATACAGAGTTTAGAACTAACCCGTGAATGTGCAAGTATCATCGAAGAGAATACAAGGGGGCAGTCGGAGAATCCTTTGTGGAAGGAAGTCCGACAGCCCCGCCTAACTTCCAGTAGATTCGGCGAAGTTTGTAGCGTTAGAGGGGAGTCATCTAGTCAGGCTCTGGCAGCCAGGATCATAAAGGGGGTAAGGCAAACACCTGCCATGAAAAGGGGTATTGACCTTGAGCCAGAAGTTTTACAACAGTACAGTGACCGTTGCAATGTCAGTGTCGCTCCTTCTGGATTCGTTGTGAATCCTGATGCGCCTTACCTCGGTGCTAGCCCTGATGCCAAAGTGTATGATCCCACTGCAAATCCACCCTTTGGGTTAGCTGAAGTGAAATGCCCAGATGTTAACAGTATAACAGGTTACACATGTGAAGTTTATTGGTGGTCAGGCCAAACTAAAAAAAAATCACAAGTATTTCTGGCAAGTGCAAGGCCAGTTAGCCATAACTGGTTTAAAATGGTGTGATTTCATTACATCCACACAAAGTGACCTCACAGTAGAGCGAATTTGGCTCGACGAGTCGCTGATCAGTGAAATGAAAGGTAAACTTGATATATTTTATTTTGCCACATATATGGAAACGTACCTGAAACTAAAGTAACTCCATACATCCCCCCCACCACACACACACACACAAATGGGATCTCTTTCTGATTTTATTTATGGAACGGACATACCTACTCTCTAATCATCACCACCACCACATGCATGTGCGCACGTACGCACACACAAACATACACACACGCAAATGTTCCCACACACTTGTACTTAATCGATTAATTAATTGTTTTAATTGTAAATTAAATGTATATAAATGTAATATGAGTGTCTGATTTTTTTTAGTGTATAAATGTTATGTTATTGTATTAATTTTAACATAATTTGTTTTATTTTTTATAATAGATGTATATATGTCATGCTATATATATATATATAAAATATATATATATATATATAAATAAATAAATAATAAATGCTGTGTCATGTTTTAATGCAATAAAATGAAACCAAACAAATCTGAATCATTCATCTTATGCCTATAGCAGAGTCGCTATTCTGAAACTCTTCAACTAACGTTACTTCAAAACGCGCATTAACCCGATCGAAAACTGACTGGCGAAGCCACACGAGTCTCCCCCCAGCTGTTCCACGAAAATCGGCTTGGTGTAGTACCGGATTTTAGTCTCTTCCCCCCACTTTTCGAGACGTAAATGCTTTCCTTGTCAAAGTGCAAGCTGCAGTGCACACAAACGTACTACCCCGACTTCTCTGAAACGAAGGACCTTCGTCCCTCCTTATCAATCTCACCCAAGCCTTGCGGAGGTGTTCGTCTTTTGGGAAGTCATGGAAGCTAAGGTATGGCTGTTATGTCTTTGTTTTGATGTTGAACAACCCGGTACACTGCAATAGCACCGGCGAGAGGAGGCAGCCATAGTTTATCTGTTAACCACCGGAAGTGCGAGTACACTGCTTGGCGATTTCGAACGTTCCAAACCAGGAAATGCGATAAAGGCCTATAGGGCGTCTATGTATTTATTATGTCTATGATCCACGCCCACACATCAGCTGGATAACCACCGAAAGAGACTCATATTTACGACGCTGTGAGGAATAATAGTACTATCTTAATAATAATCCTGGAAAAAATTACCTCAGAAGTAGGCTACAGGTAGTTTCATTTGGAGGAGCAACGGATCCAGCCGAGGAAATAGGTACATTCTTTATTTTCAAGTGCTTTGTGCGTGCTAATCGCGATATGAAATAGTGTCTGTAAACAAAAAGACTGTTTGAATCGCGTTTTTGTGTGTGAATGAATGAACAGCTTTTACCTAACTATATTCCAATACTGAGATGAGTAAAAATCGACTGAAATATGTTGAAATAAAATATTTTTGTATAAGCAATGTATTAAACTGCAAATTAACATTTATATGTCCTAATCATAAAAACGATATGTTACATATGAAAGACAAGATGTCGTTTTTACTGTAAAATACTGCCACATCAAATAAGCTTGTTTGCTAAGATGTTATTATAGTGTTTGTTCGATTGTAGGCTATATTCAAACTAATTAATCCGCAACTGTGAAATATGTATGATAAAATGTATACTTTAGTATAATACAAAGAAAGATTACATTTGAAATATAGTTAAAATTTTAATTGTTGTTGTAATTGTAACCTTTTTATTAAAATAGCAAAAATATATGTAGGCTACATATAAATACATCTTAGGTAAATCTTAAAAGCTCAATATAAGCCTCCTCTTTAAATTATTTGTATTGTGTTTTATTAGTGACACATTTGGGATACATTCCCAAACTTTCTGTAAAAACAGTATGAGAATTAACTGCACAATTACTAGAAATTTTTACATTTGATATTTTATCAAATTGTGCTTGCAAATTGTATAATAAATAAATAATTGGAACTCTGAACCAATTTTGTATTATATAGGCCTATATATATATATATATATATATATATATATTGTCATTGCATTCTTGTGGCTCAGTGACACACCTGAATGAAAGGGTCATTAGTATGCAGCTCATTATGCGCTCATTATGCGGGCCCATTGTCTTCTCAGGTGTGAATCACAGCAGGTCACACCCCTGCGCAGATTGCCTTTCCAAACAAAAAGTGTCATTTTTAAATTTAAACCAATCTATTGTTTTATGTGAATGATAAGGCAGGATGATTTTCAGATCATTTTGAAGAAAAAACTCTAGGCGACAACATCCATTAGTCAAAAGTCTTGTGGACAGATATTTACAGGGTACCCCCAGGATCCTCCAACTTAAATTCAAGGCTTTTTAAGACCTTTTTAATACCATTTCAAATGAAATTCAATGCCAACTTCGTACCCATTCCGACAGAAGTATGAGGGAAAAATGTCAAATCTGTATACATTTTAAACCCTAGAAAATAATTATGTACAAGGAGGCTACTTGAATTAAAAAAAATATATATATATATATATATATATATTGAATTATATATCAGTCATACGGCCCAAATGGACCCGAATCATTCAAATAAAAAAATGTTAAAAATCACAGCTTCTTTGGAATGGTCCGAAATTTGGTGACTTTGTTGGTATTTGGTATGTGAACACCCCAAAAAATTGGGGACAGGATGTGAACAGTCTTAAGTGGTTGTAAAAAAAATAGTCACACTCAGGACCTTCAGGTCCAAATGGACCCCCATAGGAAATGAATGGGAAATTGGCAAAAATGTGAAAAAACAGAGTTTTTTGGGGCGTACAATCTACAAATCAGCCACAATCCATAAAAAAAGCACACAACAGTGAAGGGGAGAATCTATAAAACATCAAGAGTGCAAAACAGACACATCCACACACACACACAAACACACTTTTATACACATACACACTCATAAATTCAGATTACTGTACATAAATCTGTTTTGATTTTTTTTAAATCACAGCTTAATCGGAATGTTACAAAACTAGGTGACTTTTATGGTATTAGGTATGTGAACACACAAAACAAATGGGGACAGGATCTGAATAGTCTAAGTGGTTGTAAAAAAAATAGTCAAACTCAGGACCTTCGGGTTCAAATGGACCCCCATAGGAAATGAATGTGAAATTGTCAAAAATATGAAAACACAGACTATTCAAATAGAATAGTCTATTTGAATAGTCTAAGTGGTTGTAAAAAAAAATAAAAAATATAGCTGCGAGCAGCGATTACGGGCCCAAGCCGGTGGCACCGCAACCCCGGTGCCTTTAGTTACCTAAAGGCACCGGAGTGGCGGTGCCGCCGGCTTGGGCCCTTCATCGCTGCTCGCAGCTATATTTATATATATATATATATATATATATATATATATATATAAACAAGCCGGTGGCACCGCCACCCTGGTGCCTTAAGGGTTACTGTGCATGACGGGTAATAACTTAACCCCGCTTTGACTGTTGAGAAGATGTGTGCTGTAGAGCTTGCATTGGTGTGGGCTCTGCAAAAGTGTGCATTGAGGGCACATATCATATGCGTGAGCAAACTTCTGAATCCTAAAATGAAAAATAAGACACCCTACATGTTACACCCTACATGTACAAATCGTTACATTTGGCGTCACGAACAGGATAGAATTAGACTGTATTTACTTTTTTTTTGTGTGTCACAAGTCCCAGGCCTACAAGCTGAAGAATGGCAGAGTTTGAGGAACTGAAGAGGGAGATGGCGGAGATGCAGAGGCGGTTTGCCGAGCAGGCGGGAGCACTCGACCAAGCAAGAACCGAACAAAGAGAAGCCCTGTCACTAGCAAGAGCTGTCATCGAGCATCAAGCCACCACCCAAGCACCCCCAGCTGCCATTTATATTCCCAGGGACCGGAAACTCCCCGAATTTAGTGGCTGTTCGACCAAAACTGGAGAGTTAAGTGTGGAGGAATGGGTTGCATCAATGAAATCTGCCTTCCAAGTGATGAGAGTACCCGCAGAAGATCGTGTAGAGTTGGCGAAGCAGCATCTCAAAGATGAAGCCAAAGCGACTGTGAGGTTCATGTTGGGTGATGGTGAAAAATCAACCGACGATATCTTTCAAGTCCTACTAGACACCTATGGAGACAAAGTGCCAATTGGAACCAGACTGAAAGATTTCTACGAACGAAAGCAAATGCAAGGTGAGACGATACGCTCATACGCATATGACCTACAAGAGAGACTCAGCCGAGTTCAGCGCAGAGAGCCAAACAGGGTTCCAGAGGCTGAAAGTGTGTTAAAGGAACAACTTGTCCTGGGCCTTCGAGATGACTTTCTGAGGCGTGAAATGAAAAGGCGAGTTAAAGAGGATGCAAGGTTGACTTTTGTTCAGGTAATGCAAGCTGCAATCACTTGGGCTGAAGAAGAAGAGTGAGCAGTGATACGAGACAGACACGCCATGATCGTTGTACGAGAAGTCGTAATTTTTTCGCTGAAGCTGTATTAATACAGATTAAGTTTCATGAGTTTAGTGTACACCAACATTGTTGTGTGAAACTAGAAACGCAGTTAAAGCAAGAGTTCGGTCGATTGCGTCATCGGACAGAGAACGGTGTTGGAGACTGGCTGAGAGCACGAGAGAGAGTTGCTGGAGCCGTGAGTTTCGTTCAGTACACTGTTGTATTTTGGTGTTTTTCTGACTGAAAGCATTTTTGAGAGTCCTACTGTTTTTCTTGAAGTCGTCCGTGAACTGTGTTGGAGCGAGAGACCTTGATTTCTTTCTGCGAATCATTTAAGTGCACTTGTTAGTGCGCGAGAATGCGTATGTGAACTGAATGATCGGCTTTGAAGGAGTGATTCGTTTTTTTGCTGAGTTTTTTTGTTTTTAAGAGACTAACGATCGTCCAGGATCAAGATTGGCTTTTGAGAGACATTTTTTTTTGTGTGATTCAGATCATTCGATCTATGCGTGCCGCGTGCGAGCTGAGCTGAGTTGAGCTGCGCCATTTTGTTCCAGAAAGTTTTTCCTGAGTTTTTTTCCCTGGCCGCGCTGAAACTTTTCTTGTGTTTTTTGTTTATTGCCCTGCCATCCTTACGACATCTCACTGTCCTGTCTCATCTGTTCATCAAGTCATCGCAAGTCATCACAAGTCATCGCAAGTCATCACAAGTCATCGCATCAAAGTTTCGTTGCCACAGACTGGTACAACAGTTCGATACACACACACACACGAACACGTCACTGATATAGAGTGAACTGAACTGAGTGTTTGAGCGAACTGAGTGAGTGAACCGAACTGAGTGTTTGAATGAACTGAGGGTTTCAACTGTCAATTTGAACTGTGTTTGTGATAACTGAGTCGATTGGAAACTGAATCGTAAAATTGATTCATAAGAGTCGTTTAAGTGATTTAAGGTTATCTACGCATTTGAAGTGAGTCATTTGGATGGAATGAGTTATTTGAATTGAACTATAAGAGTCATCAACATCCAGTGTTGTTTGTAAATCAACTTGTGCCTTAATACTTTAACTAATATTGGGGAAACACTTTCGAGGTGTTTAAGGAGACTTGTTTTTGAATGTTAACCATTTTAAGGTCTTTAAAGAAATCTCAAACTGTTTTTTTATTTATTTTTGTTACTTTTTGTTATTTTATTTTATTGAAACAGATCCTTCCAGCAGAGATATAACCTATCAAGGGAAGGAAAATAAATGATCTGTTGTTCAAATTAAGACAGTTGATAGTCATTTCTGAACTTACCTTGGGGTAGGGGCGTCTCGCTTACATTATTAGGATTAGGTGGGTGGGGACGTGAATTAAAATTCTTTCATTTCACTTCATGCACTTCAGGAGCCACCGCATTGACATACTCACCTGAAGCCTACACCACTTATTCCTGCTGCATCATAGAATAGTGTAAGATAAACATATACACGTAAGTGCATACTGAGACTCAAAGCACTGGAGCGGGGACTAGGATCCTTTCGCTCTTAAGTCTTCCAGGGTAGCGTTTTAATTTTCCCCTACGAGGCGAGACTTACAGTCCCGTTACATTTGGCGTTACCATGGACTTAATGGACACATGAAATAAGTACACAAGATTGAAAGTTATATGAAGTGTGCCAAGACAGAATATTACTTGCCTGATCTGATTAGAAAAATTGTTTGTGTGTGTGTGTGTGTGTGTGTGTGTGAGACGTGATTGAACAATGTAGACATAAAAACATACTCCGTCCTTTTGTTCATACAGGACATTATTCAAACTGCAAACTGTTTACTTATATTTGTGTACAATCGCAATAAAACACAACATTGTGCTTTTGTCAAACTGTAAACTACAAATGTCACCCAACCAAAATCTCTTACACACACACACACACACACACACACACACACACACACACACACACACACACACACACACACACACACGTAGTTTAAAAGCAAAAAAATCTTTTGGACATTCATCATATTGCATTGGTTGTCATTTATTGTTCTCGAACAGAGCCCTAATCTGTTTATTTCTTTAGTTACACATTCTACATTGATTAAAAAAGAAAAATCAAATGTGTTTTTATTATATACAGAAATAAATAATCTATCATTCAGATGAGAATAAAGTTAGTGTTAGTTTAAATTTTAAGGAAAACAAATATATGATCTGATATATAGCACATTCATTTAAAATTCATTTAGGTTCAATTACCAAACATACAAATCTTAATGTAATTTAAAGCAAACAATACATTTAAAATATATGGGTTGTATGCAGAGGTGCACATAACTGGTACGCAGGTACTCATGCGCGACATAAATCAGAAATGCGTAATGCCACTTGTGTTATTACGCGCCTTTGCGTACTTAAAGGGTAACTGTCGCCAAAATGCAACCTAGGGTCTTTTTGTTAATCTACCCGAGGCAAAGCATAATTGGAATGGAAACGCCACTTTTAAGTTTGACCGTATTTTCGTTTTCGGTCAAATTGCCTTTTGAATGGGAGAGCTAGGGGGGCACGTATATCATATATGATAGCATCAAAAATCGCTATTTTTAAAACACTAAGAAGGCTCGACACAACATGAAACTTTGCTGGAAGTATCACCAGGGGCTCTACACATGAACTTGAGCATTGCGAACATTGTTTGTGTACACAGAGTTTACTAAAAAGAAAGATTGTGAACAACTCACTGTGTCTGTGTCAGCCAGAACAGTAACACCGGCATTTTTGTCAGTCAACAATAGTCGATCTCCGAATGCGAATGAACTGACTCTGAATTTTAGTACTGTTTCTTATATGAGGATCCTTTTTCAAATACAAGATCAATATTGTTTTTCACTTACGACAAAACAACAAATTATCCGTGAATTTATATGTAACGAAGCTTTAGGAGCTTTTCATCTTTACTCTCCTCCCTGTTAAGTTGCATTCGGAGATCGACTATTTTTGACTGACAAAATATCGGCTGACAGTGAGTTGTTCAAAATCCTCACCATGAAGTCTAATGAACTAAACAATCAAATTACACTTCAAATTAATTTTTTCCAAAGATGTTTTTTGTCATTTTAGGTAGTTTTTTTTCACGCTGATGTAAATTTAAGTGTTCGTTTTTTAAAAGTTTATCTAAGTTTGGTCTTTAGTTAGTTATTTGATGCTATAAAAACGTGAATTTGACGTCATGATTGACAGCTGTGATTGACAGCTTCTACACTGAGGAGGACTGCACTTAAGACCACGCTACATATGGGGTGAGTACCAAACACCATCTCCTGGTACTCACCTGAGTAACTCACTGAAAAAGTTATGTGCACCCCTGGTTGTATGCCTATTTTTTTATATAAAAAGATATATATCCAAAAAGACAAGGCCTAAACTTTAACAAGGGTTAAACAATCACTGTAACAGACACAATCACACACACACATACACAAACAAGTCAAATCACTTACATTTTAGATGCAATATTGACTTTTTTCTGTTTCAGCAGCGAAAATAGTTAAACAAAGATCACAGCAGAACCATCGAGCATCTCACAGCAACGCGTTCTCATTACTGAATGATTCAGCATTTTGAACGAATTGGTTGACTCAAAGATTCAATGACCAATCCATAAACATCTGTCTCATTCATGAATGACTCAGCCGTTCGAACGAATTGTTTGAACGAATGAATCAATGACTCGCTCATTAAGACGGTCACCTGGCGACACCTAATGACGGTTTAGTGTTATGTTTAAAAGTATCATTCTTCCCAACGATTTTTAATTGACTTATATTTAAAACAATCTCATAACATTATTTAATGCATTGTTATTTTTCAGTGTAAACGATTTAATTTGATCAGCCCTACCTAGGGTAAAAGCCATATAGTGTCTTATCATTCTAAATAATTGAATTTATTGATCAAATTTACAAATTAAAAATGAAAGATGAAGCATACATTTAATAAGACTGGACCGGGGTGCCCTGCATATATTACAATTTGCAGATTTAAATATACCATTGCCCCCCACCGTCAATTTGATGTGTGTGTTTGTGTGTGTGTGTGTGTGTGTTTAATAAAATCATTTAGTCACTACAATTAAAACCTGAACGGGTTTGCTTACTAAATTGTGAGCTGAACGAAAGTTGCAGCAAAGATCAGCAACCGGAGTCAAATTTCATTAATCACGAGTCGAGAGTGAGCGTCTCTCTCTGCTGTGTTATGCTGCATCACACGGGCATTCATAACGCTGCGCGTCCACGACGATGAGCGAGCAGAACAGAGTGAACGTTTTTTAGTTCATTCCTACTTCATAGGAATTCCCTCGAGCGCTCTGCACGCGCCACCATTATCAATGTCCGTGTGGACGTCCGCGATCGAACAGTGGAAACATTGGCTACTCCGTCATTTTATTCAAGAAGATCATTCAAACTGCAAAGTGTTTACTTATTTTTGGATACTCGCAATCAAACACAACATTGTGATTTTGTAAAATACATTCAAGAAATCCGCTCCCGAAATGGGGCTTCTTTTAAAATGAAACGAAAATGCTCACAGCTGCACGTCTTGTGGAGATGTCCGTTACTTTCGCTTTCAAGTTAGCGATTTTAAAGCCCCCAGGTGTCACGGTGGGAAAATATTCCCATAGTAGCATCCCTACAATTTAATACAATTGGCCTACCTGATTTTGAACACAAGAGGGCAGTAAAGCACTATGAATGATTTTTATTTTTTTATTTTTTTGGCTAAACAACCATTCTGGCTGTTTTTAAACTTAAACATAAATCTTAAATTGAAAAAAAGGAATACAATGGGTTTAGTTCTAATATTAGTATAATTTTATAGAAAAATAAATGGTGTATAATTACATTTTAGAAAGATATGAGACATTTCCTGATTCTTTTTTTGACATAATCCCTCGCCATAGCAAAACCGTTTGAGGTATTCAATATCCGTTCACAATTTAGCATCTTTAATGTATTTTCATCAAGTTGAAAAAGTTTTGTAACTGTAGATGAAACTAACCACCCCCCCCCCCCCCCCCCCCCACACACACACTTTTGTCACAAAAGGTGGCGCTACTGAGTCCCTGCACCACGCCCGTTTCTGAAACTTTGCACATGTCTACTGGCTAATAAATGTGATCTGTCTGTCGAGTTTCATTCAATTTTAAGCAATTTCAGGCATGCTAAGAGTCTCAAAAGCATCCAAAAAGAATATTAAAGTTTGATGCGTTGCCATGGCAACAGTATCTAAGATATCAATAATCCTTTCACAGGTCTACATCTGGCGAGTGTCTACATTATACACATCAAGTTTGAAGCAAATCGGGTAAAAATAAGAGGGTGATTTCAAAGCATTTTGAAAGTGACACACTTCCTGCTGCCAGTTGGTGGCGCTATAACTTTGACTCACAATAGTCACATCCATGTGACCGGCCTCTTACAGCGAACACACTGTTGAAGTTTCATCAAGATCAGTTAATGTATGCAGAAGTTATAACACACTTCCTGTTTCCATTATTCGCCATAAATTCGTTTCCTCGTCACGGCCAAACCGTTCGAGATATCAGAAATCCCCTGGCAATTTTTCATCCTCAATGTCTTGACATCATGCTGACCGAGTTTCGTTGCGATTGGTTGAATTCTCTAGGAGGAGTATATCGAATTCCAGGGGCATATGCTTCCAAACAAACCATAATAGCCGACTTCCTGTTGGGCTGGGGTAAAAAGTAAAAGTACAAAGGATATATGAACCGATGAGATCTATATGTCTACCGAGTTTCATATTATTACATGCAAGCGTGTTTGATTTATGGACCAAGTTTTCGGACCCCGTTCCAGGGGGCGCTGTCGAGCCCCCCTGCCACGCCCGGGTACCATCTTCAGCCCGGCCCTGATGGCCGCGGGTTCTGACCTGTGTGCAAAGTTTCAAGAGTTTTCGTGCACGTTAAGAGCCCCAAAAGTGCCCGGATAGTCGTTAGAATAATAATAATAATAACAATAAATATAAATATAGCTGCGAGCAGCGATTACGGGCCCAAGCCGGTGGCACCGCAACCCCGGTGCCTTTAGTTACCTATTGAATAAGCAGAAAAATCGGATTTTCTGCTCTGAAAATATAAATAAGCTTAAAAATTGAATAAGCACTTTGAATATTCTAAACAGAATAAGCACTAGTCGCTAATGTATAAGTACTAGTACTTCATGGAATAGATACTAGTATCTAAAAAATAAGTACTAGTAGCATGAAAATAGAGACTAGTAGGTTAAAATGATTAAATGTTAAAACGGCTTGCCATATTGGCTCAGAGAGAGAGAGAGAGAAAATTACCTTTTAGATACTAGTACCTATTAATAGATACTAGTATTTAGGCTCTAGATCCACTCCGAAAGTCACTTCGTGATCATTTAACCGCTTCATTTGAGAAAAACTATCATTATGACATAAACAAACAAACTCAAAAGGTCTTCACGGCAACCCGTCAAAATAAAAGTTCGGTTTAACTTGACAGAAATATATTACCGTTGTACAGTAGAATTTGGATATGTCCCAATGTAATAATACACTAACACTAATCCAAATAAATTATCATCAACACTGAATTTAAGGAATAATCCATGTTTTAATTTTAACAGTAAAGCTCATTGTGCAGCACGTTATTTGACAAAAAGTTTATTTAATTTCATATGATTAAAATTGATGATAAATGATAAAATTTGTGTTTTATGTCTTCATTTTATTACCAGAAAAAACACAACACAGAATTAGTGTGACATTTTTTTTCATATTTTTTTTTAAAATGTTGTATACGTTTAATGATTCATAATACACTATTTCAATTAATTAGACATGCTTTTTGATTGCTAAAAAATGTACACCACGTATTCGTAATACACCCGCTCCGCAACACTAGCAGTTCCCCCAATCCCCCACCCCCCCCCCCCCCCCCTGAAAAAAAATCCTAGGGGAAACACTGGGCATTCATAACGGTGGGCGTCCATGGCGACGAGCGAGCAGAGCTGAGTGAACGTTTAGTTAATTTATTCATTCGAGCGCTCTGCAAGCGCCACCATTATCAATGTGGACGTCCGTATTTAAAAGCTCTCGATCCTCAGTCACATACCAAATATGTATATAATTTTTAACACAAGAGGGCAGTATGGCCCTATGTATGAGTTGGTGTTTAAACTAAACTATCACTCAAAGAGCCCCCCCCCCCTCCCCTCCCCCCTCCCCACACAGACACACACACACACACACACACACACACACACACACAAACAGAATGGCAGGGGGACAAGAAATCCATTCAAACTACAATATCTGACTTTCTGTTGCTCTGAGCTAATGACTTTAAATTAGAAAGTCGATTGGCTTGATGAGAACAATATGCGTGGCAAGTTTTGTAACTGTAGGTAAAACGAGCAAAGTTATAACACACTTTATGTGTCCTTTTTAGTCATAAAATTAATTTCCTCGCCACGGCCAAACCGTTCGAGATATCAAAAATCCCTCCGGAATTTAACATCATCAATGTCTTGACGTCATGCTGACCGAGTTTGCTTGAAATCCGATCAATTCCCAAGGAGAATTAAATAGAATTTCACGGGTATGCGTTTCCAAACAAACCATGATAGCCGGCTTCCTGTTGGGATGTCGTAAAACTTAGAGCACGAAAGTTGTTCAACCCAATGAGATCTATAAGTGTACCGAGTTTCATATTATTACATGCAAGTGTCTTTGATTTATGGACAAGTGTTCGAATCCCAGTCCAGGGGGCGCTGTCGGTCCGCCCTGCCACGCCCGGGTACCAGCTTCAGTCCGGCCCTGATGGCCACGGGTTCTGACCCGTGTGCAAAGTTTCAAGAGTTTTAGAGGATGTTAAGGGCCCCAAAAGCCCCCAAAACCTTGATCATCAATAATTAAAAGCTTTGTCACTCAAACAGACACATCCCCCTCCCCCCACAGACACAGAGGTATGCAGAGAGAGGGAGAGAGGGACAGAGATTACTCCAAAACATCCCATTCAAACCAAAATATCTGACTTCCTGTTGTTCGGAACCAAAATCTGTAAATTAGAAAGTTGTCCGGCTTGATCTGAACAATATGCCTACCGAGTTTTAAGATTGCAGGTAAAACTATGAAACTAACCCTCTCACTTTTGTCAAAAGGTGGCGCTACTGAGTCCCTGCACCACGCCCGTTCCTGAAACTTTGCACATGTCTACTGGCTAATATATGTGACATGTCTGTCGAGTTTCATGCAATTTCAAGCATGCTAAGAGTCTCAAAAGCATCAAAAAAGAATTTTAAAGTTTGATGTGTTGCCACGGCAACAGTATCAAAGATATCAAGAATCTATTCACAGGTCTACATCTGGCGTATGTTTACATTATACAGATGAAGTTTGAAGCAAATTGGGTTAAAATAAGAGGGTGATTTCGAAGCATTTTGAAAGTGACACACTTCCTGCTGCCAGTTGGTGGCGCTATAACTTTGACTCACAATAGTCACATCCATGTGATCGGGCTCTTACAACGAACACACTGCTGAAGTTTCATCAAGATCAGTTAATGTATGCAGAAGTTATAACACACTTCCTGTTTCACGTTTCTCGCCATAATTTCGTTTCCTCGCCACGGCCAAACCGTTCGAGATATCAAAAATCCCCTCGCAATTTTTCATCCTCAATGTCTTGACTTCATGCTGACCGAGTTTCGTGGGATTTCTTTGAATTCTCTAGGAGAAGTAATTTAAATTCCATTGCATGCGTTTTACAAACAACCCTAAATAGCCGACTTCCTGTTGGGCTGGGGTAAAAAGTAAGAGCATGAAGTATATATGAACCGATGAGATCTATATGTGTACCGAGTTTCATATTCTTACATACAAGCGTGTTTGATTTATGGACCAAGTTTTCGGACCCCGTTCCAGGGGGCGCTGTTGAGCCCCCCTGCCACGCCCGGGCACCATCTTCACCCCGACCCTGATGGCCCGCGTGCAAAGTTTCAAGAGTTTTCGTGCACGTTAAGAGCCCCAAAAGTGGAAAACAATAGGGCCTTCGCCTTTTCAAGGCTTGGGCCCTAAAAATACTCACACTTAGGACCTTCGGGTCCAAATGACCCCCATTGGAAATGAATGGGAAATTGTCAAAAAAATGAAAACAGTTTTTTTGTGCATACAATATACAAATCAGCCAGAATGCAGAAAAAATGACTCAACAGTGAAGGGGTGAATCTCTAAAACATCAAGACTGCAAAACAGACACACACACACACACACACACACACACACACAGTATTATATATTTATAATAATCTGTATTATAAAGTAAAACTGGCACTTCAAATTACCATTTAAACCAACCAAACAAACAAAAAACAAGACAAAAATAGTCTTTGAGAATCTGTTATTATATTTTAAAAATCAACAACCTGAAAAAAAATTGGTATATATTTGCAAAAATCACTAGAATCGCCAAGCCTTTCTACAGAGAGCTGTAAATCCACTAGTGGTAAAAATGTGCTATTGCGTGATAAAAATGCTCAGTGTGTCCACCAGATGGCATCTATATTTTTTTTTAAATTGCTTTCATGAGGCCTAGGCTTCACTCTAAAATGTAATACAGCTTTGATAAAAAAAAAAATTTTAAATAATAAAAAAAAAAAATTCTATTATGTTCAATGGGAAAAAATGGGTCATAATTATTGCATAAATATTAATTATAAATCATAAAATGTCTCAAAACACCAAAAAAGAAAAGAAAAAAAATTATAGAAAACAAGTTAAAAAAAAATTCTGATTTTCTTTTTTTAAATATGAATCCTGCCCTTTGGGTCCATTTGGACCCGAACACCCCAAGTGTGACTGTTAAACGAACAACCCCAGAGGGTTAATACTAGGGCTGCACGTTTTCAAGTTTTTCATTAACCGTTAACCGAGGCCCTTAGCGGTTAATACTCGGTTAACCATAGTGTGCGCACCGCAACCCCGAGATACAGACACACGAGAAAGGGGTAGTTCATTTTTAACACCTTTAATAACTGGTTGGACCACATTTAAAACGAAATTAATTTATAGAAATAAAACGCAGTGGTAAGGACAGAGCAGTTATGGTGTGTTCACACCGAATGCGAATTTAATTATAAGCGCGAGTGATTAAAGTCAATGCAAAGACGCGAATAGACGCATCATTCGCGCCGGGCGTTGTGAATGACGTGAATTGGGCGACGCGTTTGCCGCGAATGTCTTCCGCGCAAGTTGAAAAATTTGAACTCGAGCGAATGTTCAAGCTAGACGCGATAGATGCGTAACGTTATTTGACGCTCTATTCGCGTTCGGTGTGAACACACCAGACCATAATGATGCCCGGGTGTTGGCTGTTGAGATGGTACAACAACGAGGTTGTACTTGAAGTATATCTAAGCACTGCATTGCAATACTTGCATTTTGCCCCGTCATTCTCGATTTTAAATTGCTCCCACGCTGTGCTTTTCTTTGCCCGCTTCATATTAGAAAACTGGTCATGACTGCTTCTTCTTGTGGACATTACAAATGTCTGGGAGCGCTCTGGCGGTCTCTGGTGGTGCAAAAATGTATTACAACTAAATTCAATGCACGCCATTGACGCCACTTAACCGAGCAAAATGTTTCACTTGGTTAAGCAATTTTTAACGGTTAATCGGTTAACCATGGACACCCCTAGTTAATACATACGCAACAGCATTGTAGCGCGCACGTGTGTGTAGGCCAGTGTTAATTTTGGCAGCCATTTTTTATTTAGTCTTCAGACGAAAATGCTTATTGGTCTTAATCACATTTGAGTCATCCTGTTTTTTATAGTTGTAGTTGACGAAAAGTCTTTGCAGTTTGTCAACTTTTAGTCAAACTGCAGTTACTTTACTTTTGGTAGTTATTTTATATAATATGTAGTCTTTAGACAGAAAATGTCATACTAATTATTCTCTCTAGGCCAATTCAATTGAGCTTATGAGAAATTATTGACATTGCACTCTTTAGCAGTAGCACTTGTGGAGTTCTACATAATTATCCCTTTTCCTAAGTTCCGTGGTTCTCCAATTTTTCAGAGTGCCGTATATACCCCCTGGAACCCCCTCTCTTCCACTTAGACTGCAGTCGCACCCTTTCCATTAAGGGACAAGATTTGCCCCCTTTAATACATTTTTCCATTTCATTTTTTCATTAAATGTGCAATGTTAAAAAAAAACCCATTAAAATCGCCAGTAGGTGGCAGTAACTCACTATCTTTATGAGTGAGTCTTTGAGTCATTCATTCATTGAATCTCACGATTCGTTCAAACCATTTCGTTGCAAAATAGAGCAAGCCTGACAATGCTGTTTTAAATGTAGTACATCACTCAATGTTACCCTTTTTTCTTTTCTTATTTACTGTTGTATAAAATCAATGTCACATTTGAAATCGTGTGGATATTCGGGAAACATTGCATTCTTGCTCGTGGATATATCAGCCTGCATTTTCAGATTTAGTCGCACAAACAGCGCAAGCGGCTCGTGACAGAACACAGACCGACTGAATGACACTTTAATTTAAGTAGAACATCTTAAATAAAGATCGCTGAACTCCAGCTTGTCTGTGTTTTCAGATCATCCGCGCTTCTTCAGCAGTATAGAGAGAGCGCGCGCGCATGGTTGCCAGATAGGCCTACTATTGAAAAGACCGGGTAGAAAATATGTTCTTTTAACAGAAAAGCTCTTATTTGGGGTTTAGATTCTTTCATTTGTGGCCACATCGGATTAAACTAGGCTAGGTACTATCTTGTTCTGTACCTCACTTGCCTAGTAAGCATAGTAACGGTGCGCACGCGATCGTTTTTTCTGCTATGACGTGGAGTGCGAGGTGCACTCAACGCTGCATACATTTTGAATTAGCCTACATTAGTAACAGTTAATTTTGTTACGGTATGAACTTAATCCTAACAAAGGCACAAAAAATATATAAGGCCTTTGTAACGAAATCCAAGACTTTGTATACTAAATTCAAGTCTTTTAAGGCCTTAATTTGAGATGATCAAATTCAAGACTTTTTCAAGGCTTTTAAGACCCGCGGGTACCCTGTATTTAGTATGTGTTTTGTGGCCTTATTTCAGAAACTTTAAGTTTTAGTTTTTTCAATAACCACGCATAAACGATATTCTCTCAAGAATACAAACATGTACATACATGTTGATAACACATTATGGTAGCCCTGTTTGTGCTAAATAGAGTGTAATTACACCTTTGCCAGTAATATGTTTATAAGCAACTGAAAAAAGCACAAATGTCAGAGTATGTCAAAACATCTCAAGGACCCCAAAAACACCTTGGACCCCAGAGGGTTAAACGGGACAAGTTTTAAACCTGCTTTTAGCCTCTTAACAACCTTAATGTGTCATTACAAGTGCACAGCCATGTGAATGAACACGGTGAATCTGACTGCAGTAAATGTGAAAGATATGAATAAAAATGATGTTTATTCAGCCAGCTCACAAACCCGTATTTTCTTCCTGTTTTCGGTTGACGTCCACAGTAGGCGATTGTCGAGTGCGCGCGTGCGATCATTGGTAACTAAGCAACAGTGGAGACTCAGCCTGTCAGCTGTCAGCCGATGACGGTGCTGTGTGGTGTTCTGAGAATATCAGCTCAAATGGATAGTTCGGATAGTTCATCCGAATCAGATGTTGAACACACGGAGGAGGTTTGATCGCGCTCGCGCGAACTCGACAATCAACTACTGTGGACTTCAGCCGAAAACAGGAAGTAAATACGGGTATGTGAGCCGGCTGAATAAAGAGATTATTCCTGCCTTCGTGAAAGCTCGGATCACAGTTATATCAGCCCAGGCATCCACGATCCATTGGCAGATAGTTGCCCGGCGCTGTCTCTCCGTCTTGGTGAACGTGTGTTCACCATCCATATATAAGGCGCTCCGGATTATAAGGCGCACTGTCGTTTTTTGAGAAAATTAAAGGCTTTTAAGTGCGCCTTATAGTGTGCGGAAAATACGGTAGTATCTTATTGTCCGAATTCCAAATTCCTCCAGGAGGCGGGACAAAAATTGGAGTTTAAAACCTTAGACCCGAACAGAACTGTAGGAGAATAATGAAGAATAATGCGGTAGAATAATGCGCTAGAAGAATAGAACAACAAGTCGGGTAGATCAGACGATGGTTATAGTAACCATGTAGACGCAGAGACAAATGACCCAAATCAAGATCAGGGTTAAAACAGATTTATTCAAGCCATCTCGTCTCACCTTCCTTTCTTTTCCTTTGTTTCTTTTCCGTTAAAAGTCTCGGTTCTAAGTTAAGTTTTGCTGCAAAGTTTCGTTTTAAAACGTTTCGACTGCAACGCACTTCCAACTTCAAAGACTTTCATCCATCCGCCAACACACCACGTGACTGGCTGCCCAAGATCAAGCAGGCACGAGGAAGACCGCTAGCCAAACAACGGACCCAGGGAACACCTTCACACGACAAAAGGGAATCCCCAAAAGCAACGCAAGGACAAGCAAGTACCTCCAGACTTTTAGCTGAACTGGTGTATTTTAATATCAAATTGAATAACCTGCCTAAGAAACGATAGAAGGGTTAAATTGATGATTGATGGTTCGTTCAGACATGTCTTTTAAGTGCATATAGAAACTTGGGATCTCACCATCTGACTCCTAAACCCATTCTTCCTCACTCTCTTTCTTTCTTCAACTTGTATGAATGCGTGTGCGTGTGTTTGTGTTAGATATTAGTTTTATGTGTTAGTCATAGGCTTATAATCAATAAAGTATTGTTTGTATTTGAAAAGAGAAGCATTACTTGTGATATGTGCTTACAGATTTATTGTCTTGAACTTCGATCTAAGTTACCTATGCTTTGACCCTTGATTTATTTCTTAATTAAGCTGTTAGCTGGGAATTAGTCTTTCTTGGCTAGGAAGATATCATATTTCCTAGAATTGATAATTGTTTATGCTTTCCGTTCATTGGATGAACTGATAAAATGATCATACTATTGATTCTGCTACAGTAAATTCTGAAAATAATTAAATTATTAATTATTGATCATAATCCGTTATGAATAATAATTAATTATATTTATACGTGCGTAACTGCGTATAAAGGCTACAGATGGCAGGACATGTCCCTGAAGGACCTGTACTCCTATCTGTCAGTTCTGGTTTACATGGGTCTGGTAAAGTTACCAGCACTGACAGATTATTGGAATGGATCCAGAGTGTACAGTCTTGGCTTTCCTGCCACCGTTATCTCGTGCCGGAAGTTCCAAGCCATATCCTCAGCACTTCATCTGAGTGATCCAAAGATGGATGCTGAAAATATGAGAAAAAAGGGGACACCTGCTTATGACCGGCTAGGGAAATTGAAGCCAGTGTATCAGGAGATGCGTGATGCATGCAAGACTTTTTTTCATCCCCATCAAAACATTGCCATAGATGAAAGGATGGTGGCATCCAAGGCCAGGATTGCCCTAAAACAGTACCACAAAGAGAAGCCGACAAAATGGGGGTACAAGCTATTTGTTTTAGCGGACTCAGCCAATTTTTATACATGGGATTTTTTCATTTATGAAGGAAAATCTCCTGTACCACCAAGCCGAGAAAGCAAGGGGCTGAGCTATGAATCAGTGATGATGCTGGTGGATGAGAAAAACCTCGGAACAGGCTACAAACTGTATGTAACCCTGGTGATTTCCCCTAAAAGTTAAGTGGAAGTTTAGTTAAGACCCTTTCTAATAATATTTCTTGGGTAACAAGTTCTTATTTCGTTACAATGTGTATACAGGATCTGTCCCTTTAAGAGCATCGTTCTGTGAAAGAGTTTGGTTGAAATTTACATGTGCAAAACGTGGGTTTTACAAGCAAGTTAGGGTTTGTCCTTTATTCATTGGATCATAATGTACTAAGCCCGCCTGATACCTAATCGATGTGATGTATGATTGGTTCTGGGGAGGGGGAAGTTGAAAAAGGAGAGAGGGAGAGGAGGCGAATGCAGCGAGGTGTGGGGGTTGAAGCGCACCGCTCTTTGAGAGAATTGTGATTAATCCGACCAGGATTGGTTAATTTTATTTCTTTCATTAACAAAAAGTGTTGAAATAGTTTATTCAGCAGAACTATATTTTGTTTTAGTAAGGATTCACTGGCTGTAAGTGAAGAGCCGAGTCATCTTAGTTTGTCGATAGACTCGATACACTTGTATGAGTTCCAGACGAGTTAAAGCTAACTGCAAACAAAATAGTGACTGAGTATCTAAATGAAGTGGACTTTATCAACGTGAATAACGGTGATAAGGAGGAACTGCACGTCTGGACATCCAGGTAGCGCCCTGAATCGCCGAGGGGTTCAGGGTTCCCCTGGCAACGAGGGATCGTAAAGAGGCCAGGCCGCGCATATCAGGGACAAACTGATCGATTAAAGTTTCCTAACCCGGGAGGACTCAGCACTACGGATTGAAGGTATCACATTCTATGTTTATTTGGCTCTTCGGAGTGAAGTGGCCACTTATCTTTTTTGTTTCGTGGCCTCAACGCACGCGAGCAACGGTACAGGCCTGCAACGAGGGGGTTTGTGTGTGTGTGTGTGTGCGTGTGAGTGGGCCCACGTGAGTTAATGTGTCTACCTGTCATTTAATAACTGCCATAGCATTTTCCTAAGAGGGGTTCGATTTATTGTTATTCCTTTTCTGTAAAGGGCAGTGCATATACATGTATATAGATTTTATGGTGCATTTAAAACAGTGCTAAACCTATATTGAGAGGCATTTGATTTATCTTTGGTTGAAAAGAGTTATACTCAACTGTCTATATTCATATTCATCTGTGGGTTGTCATACAATTCTAAAAGTACATTTAATCATAGAGATTGTGTATTACTAAAATATCTTAACTGCCCCTTCTGTGACATAACTTTAAAATAGACAGTTAATTGTAGTTTACTGTTTATTTATCAAGCTTTTTAGTTTCATTTTTCCCCATTTCATTTAAATTCATATTTGTTTTAATAAACACTGTAATTGTTTACTTGAAGTGATTTCATCAAGTTTACTAATTGGTTTGTTTGAAGATTAACCTGAATATTTCTAATGTGTTAATTCACATTCCCATAAAATCATGGTTATAGCTTGACAGAGGAAATTGGGTATTGTGTTAAAGGGTGTTAAGAGAGTTCCCTTATAATTAGTCGAGAGACTGCAAAGTTCGAACCCGAGTACCCGCCCTAAGAGCTCAGGTACGTAATTTCTGAGAGGGTAGAGGGTGCTACATGTATGTTGATAATTTCTACACCAGCCCATCACTGTTCAAAGACCTCCTCCAGAAGGGCCTCTGGGCCTGTGGGACTCTTCGGAGTAACCGTGTGGGCGTCCCAAAAACCACCATCAATAAGCTGCCCAGAAATGCTCCTCGTGGGAGTATCCGTTGGATTCGGGACAATGAGCTTCTCTATGTTGAATGGAAGGACACCAGGGAAGTCCTCATGTGCTCCTCTTTCCATTCAGCAAATGAAAATCTCACTAGACGGACAATGGGCAGAACTGACAGTCCCAATACCTGCTACGGTTTCTGACTACAATAAGTAAGTTGAATTTATTTAGTCATGCTGTGTAAAAAATTGTTTACTCAAATGTATCATTCTATTTACTTGGATATATTTGCCTTTATTTTTGAAATATGTCCTATTATTTTCCACAAAGG
The DNA here is from genome assembly GCF_029890125.1 of Rhinichthys klamathensis goyatoka. Taxonomy (NCBI): domain Eukaryota; kingdom Metazoa; phylum Chordata; class Actinopteri; order Cypriniformes; family Leuciscidae; genus Rhinichthys; species Rhinichthys klamathensis. The sequence goes on from NW_026606944.1 coordinate 756,889, forward strand.
AACATGGGAGGAGTGGATGTCTCCGATGCCCTCATCGGCTATTATACTGTTCTCAGGAAGACCAGGAAGTGGTACCACTCCTTATTCTACCATTTCGTAGACATTGCGATAGTGGATGCATTCATTCTCCACCAGCAAATGGCTGCATCACAGAACCAAAAAGCAAAGACACAGAGAGAATTTCGGGAAGCTTTGGTTCTGGAACTTGCCGACTGGATGCCCCGAAATGAGCCTGGTCCTTCCGCTCCTCCTGCCCCAGCTCCTCAAATGACAGGAAGACACCCAGGCCATGCATGCCACAGGCCAAACTTCATCGCTTCTGAATGCAACACAGATTGCAGAAGAATTTGCAGAGTGTGCAAACCCCCCAACCCCCCCCCCCCGCTGTGATCTGCCGTGCATGTGATTTGCACTTTTGTTTCCAGGCAGCACGAGACTGCTTCAATTACTGGCACGATGTCCATAACTTGTAGTATAACCATAAAAAAGTTGTAAATAGTTGTTAACAAAAGGGAAAAAAATGGTAAATAGATGAAAATTGTAAATAGTTTAGATTGTAAAATGTTTGTGGTTTAGTTTTCATAGTTTTCTTTTTTGATTCATTGTCTTATTTGTTTGTACCAAATGAATTTTTTATAGAAATGTAACATTTATTTGTATAAAAGCAATCAAACAAATAGTAAAAAAAAAATAAAAAAAAAACATCAATGTGTGCTGTGGTGTCATATGCCCAGGGGTGCACATAACTTTTTCAGTGAGTTACTCAGGTGAGTACCAGGAGATGGTGTTTGGTACTCACCCCATATGTAGCGTGGTCTTAAGTGCAGTCCTCCTCAGTGTAGAAGCTGTCAATCACAGCTGTCAATCATGACAATAGATAACTTAAACTTAGATAAACTTTTAAAAAACGAACACTTAAATTTACATCAGCGTGAAAAAAAACTACCTAAAATGACAAAAAACATCTTTGGAAAAAATTAATTTGAAGTGTAATTTGATTGTTTAGTTCATTAGACTTCATGGTGAGGATTTTGAACAACTCACTGTCAGCCGATATTTTGTCAGTCAAAAATAGTCGATCTCCGAATGCAACTTAACAGAGAGTAAAGATGAAAAGCTCCTAAAGCTTCGTTACATATAAATTCACGGATAATTTGTTGTTTTGTCGTAAGTGAAAAACAATATTGATCTTGTATTTGAAAAAGGATCCTCATATAAGAAACAGTACTAAAATTCAGAGTCAGTTCATTCGCATTCGGAGATCGACTATTGTTGACTGACAAAAATGCCGGTGTTACTGTTCCGGCGGACACAGACACAGTGAGTTGTTCACAATCTTTCTTTTTAGTAAACTCTGTGTACACAAACAATGTTCGCAATGCTCAAGTTCATGTGTAGAGCCCCTGGTGATACTTCCAGCAAAGTTTCATGTTGTGTCGAGTCTTCTTAGTGTTTTAAAAATAGCGATTTTTGATGCTATCATATATGATATACGTGCCCCCCTAGCTCTCCCATTCAAAAGGCAATTTGACCGAAAACGAAAATACGGTCAAACTTAAAAGTGGCGTTTCCATTCCAATTATGCTTTGCCTCGGGTAGATTAACAAAAAGACCCTAGGTTGCATTTTGACGACAGTTACCCTTTAAGTACGCAAAGGCGCGTAATAACACAAGTGGCATTACGCATTTCTGATTTATGTCGCGCATGCGTACCTGCGTACCAGTTATGTGCACCTCTGCATATGCCAGATCAAGTAACTAAGTGACTTTTAGAAATCACCAATATGGAGTGCCTGACCCCTACTGGATTTTTGGAGGTGATGCAGCTAAAAGTCTCACAGAAAGCTCATTGTTTGTAGCCTGGCACGCCAGACCTACATCAAGATGTTAGGTCTGGGAACTCATCATTGACAGGGCTCAATCTGATGGGCGGGATAAACGGTTGTCTTTCAAATTCTCTCTGCACGCAATTGGATAGCGCTACAACCAATCAGAGCAACGAAGAAGGGGACGTAGTCAGCGGAGCAAGTTGATATATTAAACTTTTACCGTATCCAGTCCATAGCTGTCAACATTGAACATTGAAAATAAGGGAGATTTCCAGGAATCCATCCCCAAAATAAGAGATTTTTTTGTTTTTTACACGACCCACAAACTTTAAAAATAAAACAATAATCATTAAAAGTCTAAAGAGTTTATAACTAGCCTATGTGTGAGAGAGAAAGAGACAGTGTGTGTGTGTGTGTGTGTGTGTGTGTGTGAGAGAGAGAGAAAGAGTCATTAAACATTTTTTTGTCATTAAAAAAATAATATCATAGAGAATGTTTAAATACTAATATCAGCTTACGAGGGAAACGGAGGCGGAGTAGTGGTGCTTCGGAGTGCTGGAGATGATTCGGAGGTCCTTTACCGATCAGAGCGCGCGCTGACACGGAGTAAATAAAGCCTTTATACTCAAAAATACTCGTCAAAAATGACAAGTTGATCGTTTCGCCACAGCTTTTTTGTAACAGCGCGCGCGGCGCCGCATCCGAGGATGAATGACTTCAAACCGAATATGTCCGAGCTTGCTCTGACCGTCGCAACTCTGTCGTCATTATGTTAAGCCCGCCCGCCAACTCTATACACGAAGTGATTGGCCCGGCAAGGTTTGGGGTTTTCCAGCTAAACCGTCTATGGAGAGTTGCTAGACCACACTTTGCGGCGAAATGATTTTTGCTGCCGCTAGGGTGCGTCTAGATTTCTAGGCTACATTGTTTGAGATTTTGACCTAAATTTTTTAACACAACTTGGTTAGAATTATGGCTTTGACTTTCTGTCATTTTTAGGCTGAAACCTATATTAATTTATATATTTTTTAATAAAAGAAAACATTATTATATGTTCATTACAATAAACTTAAACTTCGATAACTTTTATATAATTTAATTCTGTTCATTTATTCCACTTCAGCAATAATCTGCCAAGAGTCTTCTTTTAAAAGAGACCACCTGTAAGTCTTTAGTCCAAAGGGTTCATGAATTACAACCGTTTAAGTTTGGGTAGTGCGTTTTCACGTCAATGCTCAAAAAGGGGGGTGACAGTTAAGGGGTTAAAATAAAGTATCCCTCAATTGGCTTCTTCCTCTTCTCAGAATCCTGGTCTTCCCCCTCTTTGATCGAGGCGTACACAACAGAGGTAAGTACGTGACTGGGGGTTCCTCTTCAAACTGTGAATAAGCAGATAACTAGTCCTCTTCAAGACAGATCAGAACAACAAGGGACGAATGACTCACGTCTTTAACGGATCGGCTCCAGACCAGACAATGGTAAGTACGCGGGTAAGGGCTCCTTTTCGAGGCAGGCCAGATCAGCGAAAGAGGAATGGCTCACGTTTCAACGGATCAGCTCCAGACCGGACAATGGTAAGTGCACAGGTAATGGCTCCTCTTCGAGGTAGGCCAGGATAGTGGAGGAGAAATGGCCCACGTCTTCAACGGATCGGCTCCAGGCTGAACAATGGTAGGTACACCGGTAATGGATCCTCTTCAAGACAGGCCAGAGCAACGAGAGAGGAATGGCTCACGGTTCTATATAAGACACACTCAACAAGCACTGGTTAGTAAGACCCAACAACCCTCGAGTTTAGGCGATCCAGCAGGTCAAAGGCACAAACAAAGGCAAGACTTTACTCCCCACACTCGTGTATTCAGCAAAGCACTCCAACAACTTCACTTGTGCAAATATCCACCATAAGCACTGCAATCCACACACTCACAGTGAACTAGGGCCTTTGCTCGTAGCTCCGACCGGGTTCCTCGTCTTCGATGTGGCTATAACTCGGGGACAGGTGCGGGGGCTGAATCCTCGTCCTCGATGTATTTGGACTCAAAGACGACATGAAAGGTGGGCAACGACAAGTGTGACTGGTTTTGAGAGATCAGAACATCATAATGTTAGTTTGAAGCAAACAATCATCGGACTGGTGCATACATACAGGAACAGACTGATCATTAGATCCAAACACACACTCATCACCCGATCCCTTCCTGCTGATGCTCTTATATGACACTGATATTAACACATAAACTCCACTCCACTCAGTCTCCCAGTAACAGCGTCCACACACACTCTCTCTACACAACACCTGAGGCACATCATCAAATCTGTCGGATACGGCTGAAGCTCTGGGAAAGTGTTAGTAATCACTCTGTTCCTCTCAGACAGACGGAGGAGTTTATTCACTGTGTTCGGATCCAGAGTGAACTGATGGGAATCTGATGGAGAGAAAACACATCAGAATCAGGAATTATGAATCTGTCTGATCTTTTATTATAGCTGAACTCTTCATGTTCAATATATCAGCAGTGTCTCAGTGCAGTTTACCAGATATCATGTGCAAATCATCATTTATCTGAAGTCTTAAGTTCAGAATTTAGGTTCTGTTTTACAGTAACAAATCTTGACTTGATTTAGGATTCTTATCATCTTACAGAATCTCCTCTGATCTGTAGTGAGGAAATCCTGAGTTCGGTACTAGCTAAACTCAATGAACAACATCTCAACACTAAATTATAAAGGCCTGTCTCATATAGACGCCTGTCTCAAATACAAGCCGGTGCAGTTTGACGATTTGGGAAAATAAAAGCCCCGGGCAATTATTTGAAGTTTTACGGTAGCTAATAAATTTAACCTCAGAAAAACACGCACACACACACAAACCTGTGAACAATGACAGATGTTGATTTTTGGCAAGGAAAAAGTAATTTATTTTCTTGTGATATCTTGTGATACATGAATGAATAACATCATAGATACATACACTCACCGGCCACTTTATTAGGTACACCTGTCCAACTGCTCGTTAACACTTAATTTCTAAGCAGCCAATCACATGGCAGCAACTCAGTGCATTTAGGCATGTAGACATGGTCAAGACAATCTCCTGCAGTTCAAACCGAGCATCAGTATGGGGAAGAAAGTTGATTTGAGTGACTTTGAACGTGGCATGATTGTTGGTGCCAGAAGGGCTGGTCTGAGTATTTCAGAAACTGCTAATCTACTGGGATTTTCACGCACAACCATCTCTAGGGTTTACAGAGAATGGTCCGAAAAAGAAAAAACATCCAGTGAGCGGCAGTTCTGTGGGCGGAAATGCCTTGTTGATGCCAGAGGTCAGAGGAGAATGGCCAGACTGGTTCGAGCTGATAGAAGGGCAACAGTGACTGAAATAACCACTCGTTACAACCGAGGTATGCAGCAAAGCATTTGTGAAGCCACAACACGCACAACCTTGAGGCGGATGGGCTACAACAGCAGAAGACTCCACCGGGTACCACTCATCTCCACTACAAATAGGAAAAAGAGGCTACAATTTGCAAGAGCTCACCAAAATTGAACAGTTGAAGACTGGAAAAATGTTGCCTGGTCTGATGAGTCTCGATTTCTGTTGAGACATTCAGATGTTAGAGTCAGAATTTGGCGTAAACAGAATGAGAACATGGAACCATCATGCCTTGTTACCACTGTGCAGGCTGGTGGTGGTGGTGTAATGGTGTGGGGGATGTTTTCCTGGCACACTTTAGGCCCCTTAGTGCCAATTGGGCATCGTTTAAATGCCACGGCCTACCTGAGCATTGTTTCTGACCATGTCCATCCCTTTATGGCCACCATGTAACCATCCTCTGATGGCTACTTCCACCATGTCACAAAGCTCTAATCATTTCAAATTGGTTTCTTGAACATGACAATGAGTTCACTGTACTAAAATGGCCTCCACAGTCACCAGATCTCAACCCAATAGAGCATCTTTGGGATGTGGTGGAACGGGAGATTCGCATCATGGATGTGCAGCCGACAAATCTGCGGCAACTGTGTGATGCCATCATGTCAATATGGACCAAACTCCCTGAGGAATGCTTCCAGCACCTTGTTGAATCTATGCCACGAAGAATTGAGGCAGTTCTGAAGGCAAAAGGGGGTCCAACCCGTTACTAGCATGGGGTACCTAATAAAGTGGCCGGTGAGTGTATATGCTTGTGTGTGTGTGTGTGTATCTCTATTGATTCATTCATTGATGGTAATAACACAAGCATTGTGCCTGTATGCGTGTGTGTATGTATATATATATATAGCGTGTGATATTACCATCAATGAATTAATCAAAAGAGATACATTTTTATTTAATTTGAATGGCAATAGGTTATTTTCATTGCCATTACAGTGAAATAACTGAACATACATATACAAGCTTGATAAAAATGATAATTCTAGAAGAAAATTTCAGATGACACTTAGAGGCTTTTACATCTGAAGTCTTAAATATATACATATATAATATATACACACGTATACAAATATTCAAATACATCATGCATAAGAAATGGATCATATATATATATATATATATATATATATATATATATATATATATAATTTATAAATAAGCCAACACAGGAAACAAGTGTCTTTTTGATTCAACTTGTATTCTACAATAAAACTATATACACATTTACAGATTGTGAGCCCTACAATCTACTGCCACCTGAATGCTGCTGTGCCAATTCTTCGGCTGTATTTTGAAGATGGATTGCTGGGAAAAGGACATCGAGGTGCTGGTGTTCCTCTACTGGCTGGCCCATGCAGCATCATACCGGGTAGTGTCCCTCGCCTTAGACATCCCAAAGTCTACTGTGCACGACATTGTGCACAGAATGAGCAAGGCAGTCCTCGGCATTTGTACACATGCGTTCCAAGAAACATATTGAATTATTTTAAACTGATGCCCAACAAATGAGATTTCTAGTACCAAAGTCCCTTTAGATAACGGTGAAGGTTACCTTACTGAAGCTGCTGAAGTTAATTTTCTCTCCTCATGATGACACTATAATAAAATGTTTTAATACTTTTCCTTTTGGTGGTGCTTTAAGCTCTATTATACTACTTTATGCCAAAGTTATGTGATTTTGTTTTAAGTTTTGTATTCTGTATCCATTTAAAAGTTAAATACACAAAAATAAAGCAAACACATTTTAACAGTGTCTGGAGTGTGTGGGTATTTCTCTACAGTGTGGCACTCATTTCAGACAATACATGTTTCAGATATACCTGCAATTTGCCTGTTTCAAAAACCATCTGGAATCTGCTACAAAATACACACACTAAACACTTTAAAAATATTAATTGCTCAACGCCGCATATTAAGGACTTTACAACTGACAATCTAGCTACTGTAAACCCCTGGGAATTAAGTGTTTTGTAATAAAACTAGCTAAAACAGCACTACACAGTGAACTTACTAACAAATAAATGAAAAGAGAGTGTATCATTTGAATTTTTTTATTAATATTATTTTTTTGCAATTATTTCTAGTAGCTGAAGGAATTTTGTCTCCCTTTCTCTCTCTCTCACTTCTCGGTCTCTTCTTTCTTCTCTTTCTCTGGCCTCCCTGTCTATCTCTTCTCATGCTCTCGTCGCTCTCTTTCTTTTCTTTCCTCCTTTTCCTCCATCTCTCTCCATCACCTCTCCTCCCTTTCAATGGCATCTCTTTCAGCTTCCCTCTCCTCCATCTCTTGGATCAGCTCCTCAACTTCTTTTCTTTTCCTCCCTACTCTTTCACGCTCTGACCTCACAATAAGGGTGGGTGGTGTGATGGAGGGTCTGCCCCCTATTGCCTCATCCATGTGGCAGAACACCATTCCCAGGATATGCTGCTGTCCCCATCCTCAGTCTGTGGACATTTCAGATCCTACAAATATTTGAAAACAGAATATCAAGACAGTCAATTATATTGTAAAACATATCATTCGCTAAATTATTGCATTACAGGGCCAAACATGAGCATGATTCAATCATGACAGAATTCTCATTTTGGGGTGAACTATAATAATAAAAAAATCTTACTTTATATTTCTGTTTAAGGTTTTCCCTTTGTTCTTTATCTGAACATCAGACATGTTGCCCTCTAGCCTCTGCTCTGTGATAAAAACTCAATAAATGCACAGAAATCATACATATAAGGAATGCAGTAAGAGCTCGAGTAGAAATGTTTACATCTACAACTTACTTACCATTGAATCTACAGCACTTGAATAAAATTACATATTACATTTGTCTTGTATACTTACTCAAAACCTTTTATTGCAGCATTTCGCTTTCCAGTGAAGAGGGCTTCATGAGCCACTCTCCACTCAATCAGAACACGCGTGTGTTCATCAGCCCCTGCAACATCAACACAGAGTTTAACATTAGTGATGAACCATGGTCAATCTATTAATGTTACATGGACAAGCTGAGGTACACTTGTTAACAGTAGCTTGCTATGTAGCCAACAAATATTTCATAATAACAACTCTTGTAAAGGAGAAATAAAATCGTTTTAATTTACTGAAGTTTTGTTTCTATCTCATTAAACTGCTAAACAACGAACGTCTTAAAACAGTGTTAGCTAGCTGAATAAACATTAGCTTGGTCTATTCCGTAATAATAATGATAAAACTATTTTTTCTGAATTGGATGGAAAATGACACCTTCAATTTACATTATTTACACTTTTAACAAGTCGATCGTTTATTGTATGATGTTAAACAAATGCAATTTAACCACAAAGAAACAAAAAGTGTTTTCTAAAGTACTTACACTTGAAAACTGCCACGTCTTCGGTTTCCGCCATTTTTTAAAATAACGACAACTCCTCTCCTGTGGCATCATGGGAGAGTAAAGTGTCCATCGTATGCACACTTCAGAATCTCGCCGGAAGTAGTAGGTCATCCGGGTACTTTTCGCCTACTGTTTTTCGAATTCTGTGATTTCATACTACTCTGCTCGCGTACTGTTTTTCGCATACTATATAGTAGGGAAGTTCGCGATTTCGGACGCAGCCTTGGTCCTGAATGAGGTTCTAACAGAAGTTGCCATGGTTACCAAACAGATAATATAGGTTTCTAAAGTTTATCTGGTTAGTCAGGATAGTTTAGTTGAGGGTGTTTTTATGCTGAAGACTTTTCTTTTCTACATTTTCTTTTGATAATTAATTTAATAGGTAAAACTTAGTTGCATTATGTTTTATTTATTTATTTCCTTCCCTTGTTATTCGTTATTATCTTTATTTGTTCCTTTGTAAATATTGATTTCTTCTTTACCTTTGGCACTGTACACTTTGGAAAAGAAACATGTTTTGAGTGGAGTTTTGCCAATATCCTTTTCTTTTATTGCTCTACCCTCATTTTGAGACACACAGACGCTTCTTTTAATGTTATATTCTCGTTTCCCCCTAGACAAATATCAAATAACACTTAAGGAACGTAACAACCTTACCGACCCCAAACTTTTGATTGGTGGTGGCTTACCAAAATATTATATTTTTTACTTATAATATATATATTATTCTGTGTATAATTATTATTCGACACCTATATATAATTTTAAAAGCATGTCATTGAATGCCACATAACAGATTTGACTGGATAGTTTAAATATCATTATCAGTAGTTTCACAAGGATCAAAAAAAGGCCATGGGAATAAATAGTATTAAATAAATGTAGCCAGTGTAGGGCTGTCAAAATTGCTCAAAAATGACGTTCGAATATTCCCTCTAAAAAACACACATATATTCGAACTATTCGAATATCTGGTTGCGCATTTTTTCAATTACGCACATTACGTCAATAACAGGACAAATGAATACAAAGAGACATAACTTCTTGTATAGGTAGTTTATTTAAATTTAAACATATTTAACAATGTATTACCTACACAAAAACAAGTAAAACAACTAATGGCAAAGACCGCAGACCTCACTCTCGCTCGTGCCTGCAATATCTAATCAGTCAGTACAGTACACTAATGTTTCTGTTTAACGTTAAATAAAATGAGGCACACAATTCCGAGAAATGTGACAACGAACTTTTACCCTGAGGTTCTTCAAAAATAGAGTGCTATTACAAACGAAAAAGGCTACTTACATTATTGGTGCTTGTATTAAAAAAAGGAAGAAAAAAAAACTGACTGCAATTTATTCCATTGTCTTTTTAGTGCACTGTCACCGTCGGGTCTACAGGTTATTTGCCAAAAACTCAAGACAGTCCACATTTGAAGGGGCCAGTGCTGATCTCTTTTTATTTACTATATTCCCAGCGGAGGAAAAGACGCGCTCAGAGCGCACTGAGGATCCGGGGATGGAAAGATATTTCTTTGCCATCTGGGCGACGTGAGGGTATCTCCCAGAGCCCAAAATTTTCCACCACATGAGAGGATTTTGTTGAGCAGGTATTGGAGACTCTTGTTCATACATCGACATCTCTTTTTGAAGCAGCAGACTGATGTCCTGATCTGGGCTGTATGTGCAATACGTGTCTCCGAAGAGACACCCCATAGCAGATAACGCAGTTTTCTCTGCGGGTTGATGATCACGGGGCTGTCCGGCAGCGGCCTCACTGCCTGTGCCTCCTGTCACATTCACTTGTTTCATCTCCTCCAGTATAGCCACCTGCACCTGCCGTCTCTGCTCCTCTTTCAAATGAACGAGGCGATGAAACCGTGGATCCAGGTAACTCGCTTTGTTAAGCACCATAAGTGCGCCCTTTTCCTCTCTATAACGCTTCTCCAGATCTGTGACGATCTTTGTCTTCATCTCTGACAATGCAGATTGTTCTATTTCGTTTGGCGTTCGCTTGTTCAGTTGAGCGAGCAGAACATGTGTTAAAGGCAGTACAGCCGACGCTGTTGGATATTTGTCAGTTGAAAGTGCTTCTGTTGCCACTTTAAAGGGTTTAAGGACCTCTTGCACCTGCAATAAATAAGTAAATATAATGCGTTGACATTAGGACAGGTTTGCATTTGTCCAGCTTATTAACATTCACACAAAGTAAATTAGGGCTATCATTCTACCTATTTAAAAAATATATTAGGACAGTTTTGCATTTGTCCAGCCTATTACGGTACATATTTCATACACTATGCTCACCTTTTCCATTAGGGACCATTCGCTTGTGGTCAGCTCCATTCTTGACAGTTTTTTCTCGAAGATGACAGCAGACACAGCTGCTTGCTGCTCCGATGCCCGGCAGATCATTTCATGTGCTGTTCCATCGCGTCGGACAGTCGTTAATCAGCTTCTCAGTTTTCAATCCCAAAAGTTGTTGTTTCTGCCGAAGGAGGTAGCTGTCGGCGGAAGATTTGCTGAAATGTGAGGCCGCCAATTTCAGCCTACTAACGGGGATTTCAATGGCTCTGACCCCGAGCCCTTTACGCACAGCCAAGTTTATTGTGTGCGCCACACATGGTATATTTACTGTTTGAAGATGTCTCTCCACTGCATTGACGTAATTAGTGGCATTGTCCGTTGTGATGGCAATCACAGATCCCCTTTCTATGCCAAAAACTTCCAATATCTCTTGAATGCATTCGCCTACATTCTCTGCAGTGTGGCTTACCTTAAGCTCTTTTGTTTTTAGCACAATGTTAAGCATTTCCCAGTCATCATTAATCCAATGGGCCGTTGCTGTAACATAGGATGCTGTCGCTAGGGATGTCCACCCGTCCGTGGTAAGAGCCACATCTTTGTCTTTGATTGCTTCCTTTATTTTGGCTGAGGTGCTGTTATACACTTCTACAATTCTATTGGTGACTGTTCCACGGCAAGGAATACTGTACCTCGGCTCCATTGATTGACAGAACTCCCTGAAGCCTGCCCCATCCACGACACTGATCGGTCTCATGTCCTTACAGATGAACGAAATTAATTTCTGCGTGATGGCCTCTTGTCGTGTTGCAGACAAAGAGCTTGTGGTGGGCGGTGCAAAATAAGTGTCAAGACGCTGCTGTTTAGCTGGAGTTCCACACATTATGCCATGCTCATGTGGGTGCACATTTTCGAGATGTGACCTCATGTTGCTAGTGGTCGAATGGTATGCTAACTGCATCTTGCATAGCTTGCATACAACTTTATCTCGCGGCTCCACAATTTTACCATCCACCGACCAAAATCCGAAGTACTTCCAGACATGGCTTTTTAGATTTTGGGGGGTTAAAATCACTTTCTCTGCTGCAGTCGAGTTGGGCTCTGCACTTTCTGCCATCTTCCATATAAGTCAACTTTCAGCAGTGACGCTGTGCCAGTGCGACTCAGCTGTGACCTGTTCCTGATCCCTCAGGCAGCGGCACCTCCGCTACCGCGGTTTTTCCCCCACATTCGAATATTAATTTTCACCTTCGAATTTCTGTTTTTTAAAACTATTCGAATATATATTCGAATTTAGAATATTCGTTCACAGCCCTAAGCCAGTGGGACTTCATTACCCAGAGTCACGCAGTATAAATGATGACGTCCGTTGAGGTAGAAATGCGCATTGGAATCAGCTGTCAGGCAGGGGTTGATTGATTGTGGATTTTGTAGGACGTCGCAGCCACTGTTTTCCCATACTGTGAATTATCATGTGTTTTAGCTTTTGTATCATGTCCTGTCAATGAAGTATCAGTGTTAAGACAGGAGTGCACTTCCTCTTTCTAAGAGGGCAGTTGTAAAGGGTTTTTTCTTCCCTTTTGGGATTGGGCATTGTGCAATATGGTGGGGTAATTAACTACAAAAATACCCACTCTGGGTTGTTATTCATGTGCATTATTAATTTATGTATATGGGCAAGTTCTAGCCTATGCTTTGACCCAGGATTTGAGGTGAGCAGCGGGCGCTTCTTGGATGTGATAAGGGGACCACTTTGTTGCTGTGATTCTTATTGGCAATGCTGTGGTAAGTAGGGGGAGACACCCATGTTGATGCCTTGCAGTTACAGTTGCTGTGGAAGTTGTAGCATAATAGGCTTATAGAATAAATTGGTTGTTCTAAAAGAAAAAAAAGTGGTTCCCCGTTTTGCACCAGGATCTGCGTGCTGCCCATTTGTTCCCTTTCGAGGGAACTCGCAATGCGTCACTTGACGCTTTGGGAACGCCCCCAGCGTGCATGCGTCTGAGCATCAATGTCAACTAGTCCAATGGAAAGAATGAGCGTCACGGGCGGGTGACGTCATGACCAGGAAGGGATAAAGGCTCACCCGGTGAAACGCGGCATTAGCTTCTGCGTCTCAGCAAGCGATCTGTGTCATTTTGTCTCTGTCTATTTACTGTTGTCTGTTGCGGAAAAGGATGGAAACTAAACAAGTGTACAAACTGTGCTTCTCCCTGCCCGCGTTATTTAACGGGTGGGGACACACACGAGCTTTGTGTCGTTTGTTTGGGAGTGGAGCATGCGGTCTCAGCCTTCGAGGGGGCTGAGTGCCAGCATTGTGAGATGTTACCGCTTCGCATGCTCCGTTCTCGCCTGTCACTCTTTGATAAAGAGAGTGGGCAGGCTCGCGATCCACAGGGATCAGGACCCGCGTCTGCTGAGGCAGCGCGGAGAATGCATTCCTGGGGATCGCAAAAGGATCTTTCGGAGGGGTTGGAGACGGGTCCGAGGGCTCTTTCTCCTTCCTTACCCGAGAGATCCAGTGCTCTCTCCCCGGTGTCGGAAGCACGCTCTGCGGTTTCTTTCGCCCGGGGAGAGAGCCCTCCATTACTTTATTGCTCTTCCTCCGAGGAGGTTGATGCGATGAGTGTGGAGAGTGTAAGCACACACATGGGGGAAAGAGATTCACAATTTATTTCCCCAGCATATGATGAGCTGGTGGATGTTATGTCGCGGGCTGTAGAGAAATTAAATATTGAATGGCCATCTGAGAAGAAGGGCGCTCGTCCTAAAAGCAAATTAGATGAGCGCTTTTTATCTTCCACCACATTATCTCCACCACGAGGGCTTCCATTTTTTCCCGATTTGCACAATGAAATTTCTAAATCGTGGAATAAACCATACTCATCACGTCTTTTCAGCCCTCATGTTAACACTTATTCGAGAATAAGAGGGCTGAAAGAGTATGGTTATGAGGCGATGCCCCAGGCGGAAGAGAATTTAGCCAGTTATCTTTCCCCTGGTCCCGCATCGTCTCTGAAAGCCTCGGCTTTGCCCACTAGACCGCTTAAAGCCACTTCGGTGTTAGTGGGCAAAGCTTATACGGCAGCAGGTCAAGCTGGAGCATGTCTGCATACTATGGCAGTGCTCCAGGCTTATCAAGCTGACCTGCTGGGGGATCTGGACAGTAGTGAGGGAGTCAGTCATGACGATATTCGTAAACTTCGTCGGGCTACCGATCTTTCTCTCAGGGCTACTAAGGAGACCGCCAGAGCAATTGGGCGGTCTATGGCAGCCTTGGTAGCTACTGAGAGACATTTGTGGTTAAATCTGTCTGAAATTAAAGAAAAAGATCGAGCTTTTTTATTAGATTAGCTTGAACCTTCTGGTCTCTTCGGCGACGCAGTCCACGCGGTCGTCGAGAGATTTCAGGAGTCAAAGAAGCAAGCGGACGTTTTTAAAAAGTTTATCCCTCGCCGGGTCCAGCCCCCTGGGACTGCTGGGCGTGAGCAGCCCCAGCCGTCGAGCTCATCATATCGTGTGCATCAGAAAGAGAGTGTTGCGTCTCGTGCACCTCCACGTAGAGACTGGAGACGGACGCAACCCTCTCAACCGAAGTCTTCTAAGTCGAAGCCGGATCTGAGGACCGTTCTTCAGGCGAAGAAGACTTCGGTTCAAAAAAAAAAAAGGTCCTGATGTTCACGCATCAGGCCTGTGAGGACAGCCCCGACCGAAGTGGAGCGGTGTACACCTCATTATACGGTGCCCGTTCCATTTCGGGGTCCTCACGAGACCGTTCTGCCAACCCTGCCACCCTTGGTGCTTCAGGGCGCAGCGGTCTCCAGCGAGTCGCTGATGCTATGCTGCGGCACAGCATCGGTTTCGCGCCCTCTGAGGGGGGCCTTAGAGCGGCCAGTTCAGGTAGTTCCTGCCATTATGTTTCAGGCTCCGGAATTGGCTGTCTCGATAACACCAGAGACCAGCCTCGAGAGGCTGGTTCCCTTAGTAAATTTTCTGGCAGCGTGGAAGCTTCTGCCGAATATTTCTCATTGGGTCCTGCAGATAGTAGAGGAAGGATACAGAATCCAGTTTGGTTCTCGTCCTCCTCGTTACAACGGGGTGCTGCCCACAGTGGTGCATCCCGAGCAGGCTCTGGTAATGGAGCAAGAGGTAAAGGCCCTGTTAGCAAAGGAAGCTATAGAACAGGTGTACTCACCCGACAGAGAGTCGGGTTTTTACAGCCGTTATTTCATTGTTCCAAAAAAGGATGGGGGGTTGCGTCCCATTTTAGATCTTCGTCTGTTGAATCGTTCAGTACAGAAACTCAAGTTCAAGATGCTGACACTCAAACAGATCGTGACTCAAATCAGATCCGAGGACTGGTTTGTCACGATAGATCTGAAGGACGCCTACTTCCATATCTCCATCCTCCCTCAGCACAGGAAGTTCCTAAGGTTTTCTTTCGGGGGCAAAGAATACCAATATCGGGTTCTTCCTTTCGGTCTAGCTTTATCACCCCGCACGTTCACGAAATGCGTGGATGCAGCTCTAGCCCCTCTCAGGCTTCAGGGCATACGTATTCTGAACTACATCGACGACTGGCTGATTCTGGCGGAATCAGAGCAGTTGGCGGTTCGGCACCGAGGTGTCGTTCTCGCCCATATGCAGATGTTGGGGTTGAGGCTCAACGCCAAGAAGAGTGTTCTTTCTCCAGTACAGAGAACCACTTTCCTTGGTGTGGTATGGGATTCAGTGACGATGCGGGCCACTCTATCGCCCGTTCGTGTAGCTGCTATCCTGACAGCCACCAAAGAGCTAAAGCTAGGCCAGTCACGCACTGTGAAACAGTTCGAGAGACTGTTGGGTCTCTTGGCGGCAGCGTCCAACGTGATTCCTTTTGGCCTGCTGTACATGAGACCTCTACAGTGGTGGCTAAGGACCAGAGGGTTCTCCCCGAGGGTAAACCCACTTCGTATGATCAAGGTCACGCGGCGGTGCCTTCGTGCCTTAATTATATGGAGGAAACATTGGTTCTTAACCCAGGGTCCGGTATTGGGAGCTCTTTGCCATCGTGTTAAGATCTCGACAGATGCTTCCCTCACCGGCTGGGGAGCGGTAATGGAAGGCCGCTCGGTTCAGGGTCTGTGGAAAAGTCATCATCTTTCGTGGCACATCAATTGCCTGGAGATGATGGCTGTCTTCAATGCGTTGAGACAGTTTCTCCCAGACCTGAGGGGCCATCATGTGCTTGTACGAACAGACAACACATCAGTGGTCTCTTATCTGAACCGTCAGGGGGGTCTGCGGTCGCGTCCGCTCTGCAAACTGGCGCACCAGATCCTCCTGTGGTCTCTGGGGAAGGTACTCTCCCTGAGGGCAGTGTATATGTACAGAATGTGGGGGCAGACATCCTGTCGAGGCAGGAGCTGAGGCCAGGGGACTGGAGACTCCACCCCGAGGCGGTGGAGAAAATTTGGGAGTTTTACGGCCAAGCAGAGGTGGATCTGTTTGCGTCTCAGCACACGACGCACTGTCCACTTTGGTTCTCCCTTACTCACCCAGCCCCCCTGGGGCTGGATGCTATGGTGCAGACGTGGCCGAGGCTACGTCTGTACGCATTTCCCCCTGTTGCTCTGCTCCCAGGAGTTCTGGAACGAGTCCGCCAGTACGGAATAAGCCTACTGCTTGTAGCACCACGCTGGCCGAGTCGGATCTGGTTTGCGGACCTGATCCATCTCTTAGACGGTCCTCCCTTGGAGATCCCGATCAGGAGAGACCTTCTGTCTCAGGCCGGGGGCACAATATTTCACCCTCGACCAGAGATTTGGAACCTGTGGGTTTGGCCTCTGAGGGGGCCCAACTCATAGAGAGTGGTCTCTCAGCTGAGGCTGCTGAGACCATCCTAAGCTCCAGAGCTCCAGCTACTAGGAAACTATATGCGCTGAAATGGAAAGTTTTTTCTGTATGGTGTCACCGACATCAGTGGGATCCGGTTAACTGTTCTGTGAACACAGTACTCGAGTTCTTGCAGGAGCGCTTTACGTCAGGTTTATGTCCTTCCACACTTAAGGTTTACGTGGCGGCCATTGCGGCTTACCACGCCCTGGTTGGGGGTACATCGTTGGGTCGAGACCCCCTGATTACAAGTTTCCTTCGTGGCACATTGAGGCTGAGGCCTGCATCTCGCACTAGGGTGCCAGCTTGGGATTTGGCAATAGTACTAGAAGGCCTGTCTAGGGCTCCATTCGAGCCCTTAGATTCGGTTTCAGAGAAATTTCTTACCCTTAAGACTATCTTTCTGCTAGCTATTTCATCCCTTAAGAGAGTTGGAGACCTTCAGGCCCTTTCGGTTTCCCCCACTTGCCTTGAGTTTGCACCGGGGATGGTCAAGGCATTCTTATATCCAAAACAGGGATACGTCCCTAAGGTGCCGACCTTGATTCCGAGGCCTATCGTGCTGCAGGCTTTCTGTCCTCCTCCTTTTACATCTGCGGACCAGGAAAGGCTGAACCTCTTGTGTCCAGTGCGAGCACTGGATACTTATGTTCATCGGACATCTTCTATGAGGAAGTCCGACCAGTTATTTATTTGCTTTGGATCACCTAAGAAGGGTCTTCCTGCTTCTAAACAGACGGTTAGCAAGTGGATAGTCGAGGCTATTTCACTTGCATACGAGTACTCTGACCATCCGTGTCCCTTGGTGGTCAGAGCTCACTCAACGAGGGGTATGGCAGCCTCTAAAGCCTTGTTATTTGGGGTTTCCCTCCAAGACGTTTGTGATGCGGCAGGCTGGTCCTCACCGCTCACATTCGTCAGGTTTTACAGTTTGGACCTGGATGCTGCCCCAGGTTCTCAGGTGCTTAGTGCTTAGTTCCAACAGACTGACACTCAGGTACTTGGAATTCTGGCGTTTTGGGTATTCTCGTTCCCAAAGCGTCAAGTGACGCATCGCGAGTTCCCTCGAAAGGGAACGTCTCAGGTTACTACTGTAACCATAGTTCCCTGAGAAAGGGAAAGAGACGATGCGTCACCCTGCCATACTTCCTGCTTCCCTGTGATCGGCTTGCTTCGACTTTTTGAAGCTAATGCCGCGTTTCACCGGGTGAGCCTTTATCCCTTCCTGGTCATGACGTCACCCGCCCGTGACGCTCATTCTTTCCATTGGACTAGTTGACATTGATGCTCAGACGCATGCACGCTGGGGGCGTTCCCAAAGCGTCAAGTGACGCATCGTCTCGTTCCCTTTCTCAGGGAACTATGGTTACAGTAGTAACCTGAGACGTTTCCTATAAGTCGCTATATGTGATGGTCATAGTTTTTGACCTAGTAATATTGTTAATAAATACAATTTTAATGTGACTATCAATAAACTCTTTTTATATCGCTTTTGCACATCCGCCTCCAGCTCGTCTCATTTTGATTGACACTAGCGTGGGGAAAGTCTTAGTCTGGTGGGTAAATGGGTTCTCCCACACCTTTCAGATAAGTGGGAGTGGCGTAGTTACGTAAGGCCACATAAACATTTTAGAAATTTGTCACTGAAACCTTAATTACGTAGATTATCACAAATTGCAGCCAATCAGCAAACAAGAAGCATTCATAAATCTTTCCAATGTGAAACAAGAACAAGAAAAAAAATATATCAAAGTGTCTATATGCTTAAAAGCAGAAGTTGTTTTCACTGGAAGTTCGGCAGCTGCGCTACAGAAAGCTGAAGGAAACACTGAAGTAAATAGTCTTTGTTATGGAAGTGAGACACCTTCTAATCTGACCATCATGTCATCATCATCATCATCATGTCCCATAAACCCCCTTAGGAGGTCGTTGGGGCTCCACAGACATTCTACTGACTAGTATAATCTGGCCACATTGGTGTAAACTGGCAGGTCGCACACGGTCTACACTGGACGCCAAATCACGACAGTGAACGCACACCGAACCCATTATAATCAATGACACTGGACGAGCGGATGCTACGTTATATTTCTGACGCACTCGGGCATTTGCCAGCTAGTTGCTCGCTAGATGTGTTACCAGCAAATAGTAACCAAAAATTCAAAAGCTTGATTGTGAATATATATCAGTGTAACAACAACTGCATCCATGTATCCACTAACCATTCAGAAACGTCCAGGTGTGTCTAAACATTGCAACCTTTTCCTGAGTCGTAAAATTTGGACATTTAATTTAATTTAATAATTAGTCAGGCCATCCCAGATGTAGGTGTCTTTCTTTCTTTCTTTCTTTCTTTCTTTCTTTCTTTCTTTCTTCAGTAGAACAGTACAGATCATTAAAGATTATTTTTAGCTCAAGGTCTTTGGTGGTTCATAATACAAGTCAACGGGTGCCGTTCGTTAGTGGCTCCTGGCCATATACAGATGGTCCTTGACCATTAAGTGGCGCTATAACCATAGATTTGTTATGAAGTGGACGTATCACAGCTCTATACCAACATATTAGCGTATTAATATTCAAATATACAAAATACAAATGTGTTGCATGTTAAAACAGTGTATGAATTAATAAAGCAGAGCTCAGGGAGTGGGCGATTTGACCAAAATCTTAATGCAAGATATAGGACATTTTAATTCAAATAATAACAATAAAAATGTGTCACAATACGCTGATTTCACGCAGCCGCTATTTTGAAATCGAAAGCGAGGCTCTGGTGGGAGGAACCCCGGGAGTACAGATAAGCCGCTTTCCGACCGGAGGGACTTTTGCAGTTCCTAGAACCTAACGTTCCTATAACCCTTTTTTTCGCGTGTTCCGACCGGACTAAGTTGGGGATTTTTTAGTTCCTCAGACCGTAGTTCCTATAACTCTTTCAGTACCTAGTCTAGAGCGAGGACTTTTTTAGTTCCCTTTCCCTAGGTCTACGTTGATTGGTTCAACTTATAAGTCACGCCCACTGTCAACACTTTTTCTTCACTGTCTGTTGCAATTCGCCTATGTAGGCTATGCTAACTCATAACTTAAGACACACATAACGCATTCAACCAGCTAATTGCTAATGCTTGCTAAACTTACCCGTCGTTTTGTTTGCCTCCTGCGCTCTGCTCTTCTATCTTCTTCCATCATATTATTTAAGATCATATTACGCTGGAGCCTTCGTCTTCTGTGTTTCTCTGTACAGAACTCAAGATCTTTAAACGCCGCCGTTCGTACTCGTTATTAAGGTCCCGGCAAGGCAGAACAGGAACATTCCGATAGCCTCCTCCATGCTGGTTTGTTGTTGTTGTATGTGGCGCCGCCGCCGCCGTGCTTGCGTCACTCCCTTACCCCTCCTACCAGTTCCTATGGCCACTTGGCCAGTGCAAACGCAAACAGCAAAACCGAGTTTGGGGGAGAGTAGTTCTTAGAACTGTTTAGAAGTGGACAGTTCCTATAACTAAGTTCCTGTAACTACTTGGTCGGAAAGCGGCTCTAGACAACAATGCCTTGGACTACAAACCTGAAGCTGCTGCCGCGATTTACACTATTGGATGTAAATATCCAATATAGGATATGTATATAGTTCGTTCCTGCTTCTTTTTTTACTTTCTGAAATATATATATTAAAAATAAAAATTATTTATAAATGAATTTCACTGTATATAGTATGAAAAGAAATGTATGTACAGTTTTAGAATAACTCATTTCTACATTAAACACAACAATACGCCATCGCATTCGCGACTCTCCTGTGATTAAAGGCGGCACTTCCGGTTTTCTTCCCACCGGAGCCTCGCTTTCAATTTCAAATTAACGGCTGTGTGAAATCAGCAGATATTTGGGTTATTATAAAAATAAGAACAAGGAAGCAAATGACAAGCAAT
Source organism: Rhinichthys klamathensis goyatoka (assembly GCF_029890125.1). Classification (NCBI taxonomy): domain Eukaryota; kingdom Metazoa; phylum Chordata; class Actinopteri; order Cypriniformes; family Leuciscidae; genus Rhinichthys; species Rhinichthys klamathensis. Next base: position 777,625 of record NW_026606944.1, read on the forward strand.
AGGACGAACACACGAGATCAGAGACAGAAATCATATTTTGTTTTTCAGGAACAGAAGGTTTCTTTAACATGTAGTAAGAAACACTGGCAGAGGTCATAATCATCTTTCAGGAAGGTCAAAGGTCATCGTATAGGTCACATGGGTCAGGTTACAGTTTTCCTTCTTTCAAACTTCATATATTTCTGAGTTATCTGGATTTAACTGATGATGATTCGACTCAATCCTTGTTGTTTTTATCTGATCTCAGTTTTGTCAGAGTCTCAGGTCTGTAAATTCAGTTCTGTTCACGAGGAGGTTTATTTAATGTAAACTGGAATATAATAATACTTTCACTGATCAAAGGATTACAGTATGATCAGATGATCTGGGTTTATATATTTTACATTTATTAATAACTGGACATTTAATTTATCAATTTTCCACAACAATTTATTGTATGAAATAACACAATTTTAATGAATCCTGTGTGATCATTTCAGTTCAAAGGTAATTTTGATAGTCAAATAAAAATGATTTATGTAACACTACAGTAAGAACTGAATGTGTAATTATAATTTGAAATAAATCAAATAAAGTTTGAGAAAATCACTCATCATGACTCACAAACACACACTGATCTGACTGTCTATATGAGGATTCATTACACACATTTATTCTGACATGTTATTTCACTGACAGAAGTTCAGCTGTAGAATTAATGTAATGAAGAGAAAATAAGAGACTCTATAACATCTCACTGTTACTGATTTATCATGCAGCTCAAAGCATTATGGGTAGAATCTCTTTACAGTCTGTTCTCATTCATCAGCACAGTTTCACTGATGATCCAGGATAAACAATAAACCCAGGATAGAGTGTGTGAGTGAATGTGGTCTGGACTGTGTGTATGAGGCTCATTGTGTCAGAGACGCTGTAGAAGGACAGAGTTCCTGCACTGTGATCCACACACACTCCTATTCTCCTGTGATCCACACACACTCCTGTTCTCCTGCTGATGGGCTTTACAGGGAGTTTAGTCACTATATTATTGTGATAGAATGAGTAACTGGAGAAAGAGCAGAACAAACTCCAGGACTGATCATTATATCCAAACAAACACTCATGACCCGATCCCTTCCTGCTGATGCTCTTATACGACACTGATATACACACACCATATCCACTCCACTCAATCTCCCAGTAACAGCGTCCACACACACTCTCTCTACACAACACCTGATACACATCATCAAATCTGTCTGGATGATCAGGATACGGCTGATCTGTGTTGGTGAATGTAATCACTCTGTTCCTCTCAGACAGACGGAGGAGTTTATTCACTGTGTTCGGATCCAGAGTGAACTGATGGGAATCTGATGGAGAGAAAACACATCAGAATCAGGAATTATGAATCTGTCTGATCTTTTATTATAGATGAATTCTTCATGTTCAATATATCAGCAGTGTCTCAGTGCAGTTTACCAGATATCCTGTGCAAATCATCATTTATCTTAAGTTCAGAATTTAGGTTCTGTATTACAGAAACAAATCTTGACTTGATTTAGGATTCTTATCATCTTAAAAAATCTCCTCTGATCTTTAGTGCGGAAATCCTGAGTTCGGTACTCAACTCTCAGACCTGTTGCCAAGCAACCAACGACAATAATACACTTAATAAATGTCATTCTGTAATAGATTTGGTCCTGAATGAGGTTCTAACAGAAGTTGCCATGGTTACCAACCGGATTATATAGGTTTCTGAACTTCATGATCAATATATCAGTCTCAATACAGTTTACCTGATGTGTGTGTGTGTGTGTGTGTGTGTGTGTGTTGTCTTTCGCTACTGACAACAGGACAAATGTATTTGGAACTTTCGTGTTGTGTAGAATGTAGTTAGAATGTTGCCGAGCATTTCTTTTGCAAGTAAATACAAGTATCATCTCGTAAATCTTCAGACAAACGCATCCCAAGAACACCTCAACACCCCCTTTTGAAGATATTGCTTCCAGCGGCCCCTGATGTTCTCCGAACGCCCCCGTTGAGAAACACTAATATACATAATATACAAAACTCTTCTGTCATGTTTTCTTTCTCCTTCTACAGGAAGAACATGAAGACACTCAGTGAGTTTCTCTGCTGGTTTTCTTAGTGACTTACATTGTAGGAAGTCATTCCTGGTTCTGGGAACAATGTTGGTGAAAGTGACTGTGGAAATCAACAGACATGAAGAGTGTGATTATCATGAGAGAAAATGATCCCTGCATCCGTTCCTAAGACATTTCTAATATGATCTTCTACATGATATGAGATGATGGAGGATGATTTCTGAGAGCTGATGGATCTCCAGGACTTTACCTCTGTCAGAGATCTTCTTCAGCTCCTCTTTGCAGAAATCCTCCAGTTTGTCTCTCAGCTGACGGACAGATTCTCTCACGCCATCAAAAGAGGAGAGAGAACTGAAGAGATCGTCATTTACGTCTGTAGATTCAGGAGGAGCTGAGAGAGACTGGAAACTCTACAGAAAACAGAAATCAAAGCTCATCACCTCCACACTTCATCAATAACCTGCACTACTGGCAGATCTGAGCGGCTCTTGCTGATCTTTAGTAGTGAAACTGGTGCCATCAACTTCATGGAATTCACATTGTTATAAAAAAGGTTTGAACATTTAGTTTGGAAGCTCAATATATCGTTCAGAAAAGTGTTTCCTCAGAGATTTCCAGAGCTGAACTGAATTTGTAAGTCGTCTCTTTCAATAGAAGAAGATCAGATGAGAGTCTGACTGATGATGATATAATAACCGAACACACAGATCAACACTTCAGTCAACGGCTCATTCTGCTCTCATGAAATGTTTCTCTGTGAGTCTCTTGCTCAAGTCCACTATGCTCCTGTTCTTCTAGATCTCTGTTACCTGCAGGAACTGGATGTGATCCTGTGTGTGTGAAAGCTGCTCCAGCTCAGCGTCTCTCCTCCTCAGATCATTGATCTCCTGCTCCAGTCGCTCCAGTCGTCCTTTAGCTCGACTCACTGCAGTCTTTTCCTGATCTCTGATCCGCTGTGTCGCCTCAGAGCGGCTTCTCTCAATGGAGCGGATGAGCTCAGTGAAGATCATCTCACTGTCCTCCACTGCTGTCTGTGCAGAGCGCTGTTACACACACACATCACAATCACACAGTGTCTTCAGTGAGTCCTGACTGAGACGTCTCAAACTTCTCTTCTTCTCCAGACTCACCTTATGAGACGCCACAGCCTCTCTCAGCTGCTGAAGATCTTTCTCTCTCTGCTGGATCCTCTGCTGGAACGACCTCTGCGTCTCCTTCAGCTGGTGCTAAAGGACAAAACCAATGACAGGAGAAACATCACATTAATCATCAGGTAAACAGATATGAATCCAGTGTCAGTGAAGTGGTGTGGTTGAGGGGTTAAAGGTCTTGCATGATAAGATTATTGGTTCATTCAGAAGGTGAACTTATGTAAGTATGCAAGGCCTGGTTAAGTCGTGTGTTGTCAGCTGTTCAAGAGACACTTTTCACCAACTCGAATTTAAACCCTATTTCCTAATGCAGACTAACTTAATGGATAAAATGTACTTTTAACACTATTCCTCAACAGTATAAAACCTCAATCTTTTGTTGTGTTCTCACCACTTTTATAACGACTGCTTTCTGAACCATGCAGTTTGATGCAGATCAGATGTTCTAGATGTCACAAACAACCTTGTGTAACAATCAGATCAAAGTCATCGAGTGGAGGCGGAGCCGTTCATAGAAAAAAACATTTAAAGATGTCATTTTGGTGAGATCTCATTTCAAAGATGAGTTTTAAGGGATAAAATGATAGACTACAGGGCGACTTCAAGCATTGGTGGTGGTTGAGGAATGTATGTAAAGCGCTTTGATGTGCAGAGAAAAAAGCGCTATATAAATGTAATGAATTATAATTAATATTATATTGTTGTAGTGTAAACATACCCTAAAACAGTTTTAAAGCTGACAGAGGGTGAGAACAGACATTAAATAATATAAATGTATTCTAGTAGACCCCATAAACAACATTATGAGCGTGTAAATGAGGATAATGGGACGTCTGTAAGTTCATACCTGATTCTCTGTCCTCTGTGCTGCAGCTGATACAGTGTCGTGGTTTTTATGTTCATCCATACACAGCACACATATACACTTCTGATCAGTGCGGCAGAAAACCTCGAGGATCTTGTCGTGTTTCTGGCAGATCATCTCCTGCAGTCGTCCAGTGGCATCAGTCAGATTGTGTCTCTTTCCTTTAAACCAACTCTCATGTTGTTCAAGGTGATTCTGACAGTAAGAGTTCAGACACACCAGACAGGACTTGACGGCTTTGTGTTTTCTTCCAGTACAGACGTCACACTGCACATCTCCAGCTCCAGCGTAACAGTCAGCAGCAAGTTTAGTCTTCTTCAGTTTCTCCACCATTTCAGCCAGAATGGTGTTTTTAGCTAAAGCAGGTCTTGGCCTGAAGGTCTGTCTGCACTGAGGGCAGCTGTAGACTCTCTTCTCATCCTCCTGATCCCAGCAGCCTGTAATACAGATCTTACAGTAACTGTGTCCACAGTGGAGAGTCACTGGATCCTTCAGGAGATCCAGACACACCGAACACATGAACTCATCCTGAGATATTCTGGCTTCTGCCATTTTACAGCATGAAGACAGAGACACAAACACACAACAGCTCAACTACACTTCAGTTTCACTTTCCCTGAACTCATGTGTTTCCTGTTTCCTGGTTCTGTGTTTGAGTGTCGTGTGCAAAATAACCGTGTCTGTAAAGCAGTGTGAAGAGTCATGTTGGTAAGAACAGTCACTGGTGTCAAAAAGTGCAATGGTGTTTATTGACAGTCTTTTGTGATCCAGTATTCCCAAAAAGGTGAGAAAAAAAACAAAACAAAAAGCTCTCTCTCTCTCTCTCTCTCTCTCCCTATATATATATATATATATATATATATATATATATATAGCACAACTGTTTCTGATTTCTGAAGGATCATGTGACACTGAAGACTGGAGCAATGATGATGAAAATTCAGCTTTGATCACAAAAAAATAATTTTACTACATATTCACATAGAAAACAGTTATTTTATATTCTAATAATACTTCATAATTTTTTACTGTATTTTTGATCAAATAAATGCAGTGTTGATGAGCAGAATAGACTTTTCAAAAACATTTAAGACCCCAAACTTTTGAACGGTAGTGTATATAAAGACTGTCAATAAACACCATTGTGTGTGTGTGTGTGTGTATACAGTGCTTGGCTGAAAACTTCCTTCCAAACACTTTTTAAACCCCTCTCAGCAACACCACATGTACTCACTTCTACTCAACCCACCCTGTTGTTGCACTTTCAGCTTATAAAGTGGAAGCTCCACTCACACGGATCAAGCCATGTTAACTCAACAAGTACAGATAGTTCTCCACCAGAATAACACCGCTGGTTTCCCGTGGTGACAACATTAGGGACGTGTATTTGATTTAAACAACGTAAACGTTAACACTATATGCCCTTAGTTTTTTATGTATAATTAGAAGGCTATGCTTGTAAACTTGTCTTCTTATATTTTGTGTTCTTTTAATTCATAGTAGATTTATTAACTGTACATTAAGGAGTCTAGAGACGGAGACATGAACACCCGACTGCATCAAGAATGTCCTGACGTCAGAGAAAAGGTGTCCTGCTCTCCACAAAGACCTGATCTTGACGGTCATCTCAGGGGAAATCTTTATCATGGTCGACGGTGAGGCAGAAAGCTCCAGCTCAAAATGTAGGACCAGTTATAAGGTTTAAAAAGACACCGCCCAGTCATTTATTTTTGTTTTAATGTCCTGATAGTAGTTGTGAAAATTGTGAGGATTGGTGTTAATATTAGGGGAATTAAACCCAAAATTGTTTACAAAGGAATAGAGCTAATGTTATAAGGGTTAAAAGGAATAGATTCTACAGTAGGGAGAGTTAATGTTTAACAGTTGCACAATTATGTAGCTATTCAATATGAAGCAAACATGATTGTAACCATTTAAATAACCAAAATTCTGCTAATAATCCTAGGCATAATTTGCGGGTGGGACGGGTGTAACATGTCCGCACCACTTTAGGAAACCTTTTGAGGCACTGATCTACCTAAAACAAAGTAAACATCTTCATTCGACTAGCAAATTATTATTTTCATTGGTTTGTGTTAAGAGGCCCTGGATGTGTTTAAATCATGAAAAGTGTTTGTTGCTCCTGTTATCAGTATAAATGGCTCATCTTCACACAGACCGGCGATTCACAGACAGTGAAATCACAAAACCAAATCCACATTAACGTGTCCCTGTTCTTGATATAGATTCACTGATGCTTCTGCATCAGGCTCAATGAAGCATGCTTTGATAGGCGTGGTAGCCAGTTGTGAGCGGGATAGAGCGGAACAAACTAAATATAAGCTGTGTCCCAATTCAGGGGCTGCATCCTCTGAAGGACCCAGCCTACCCAGCCTTCAAAGGACGCTCCGAGTTTAGCCTTCGTAGGATTTGTAATTGCGCCACCAGGTGTTCCCCATTATGATGTCGCCTAGCAACGCTGTGACAGGAGAGCTGCCATCCTACACGGCATTACTTGTTAAAATGGAGCAAGAACTCATCCTTTTTATTTTTTATGTTTTATTGGAGGAGATGGTGGGAATGTTTCATCCCTGGCGCCCCCGGGTGATGTATCTCCGGCTTGGTCTAGACCGTGGCCAGGTAAGGTAATCTGGTTTGCTGCGTCCCAATTCAGATGTTGTGTCCTTAATTGCTGGAGTACACTTTAACATATACATAAGTATTGGGTGTACTTGAGTAATGTAACGATACTTATGAAAATACAAAATACACATAAAGCTGTTCAAATGATCATTATAGCCTACCTTACGAAGATGCGATTTTTATGGAGTTTATTCTCTTGATCATAGTGATCTTATTTAGGCAAGTTTCCAGTGTGTTTTGTTTTAACGCAGTTAAAGCATAAAACACAAAACAAAGTCAAATAAACCTTCTTTTTTTTTTTAAACCAATCCTGCAACGGTACTTCCGCACGCCTTCGGATGCTGCCTTTGATATGGGACGCAGCTGTGGTTAGCAACAATTCCTTAATATTTTGACAATAAATTCTGCTTGTTTCATTTTCAAAATAACCTGTGGTTGACTGTATAAGCAAGTATACATTCGTTAAGTATTCACGAACAAATGTGAAGTAATGAGGTTTTTTTTCTCTCACACAGGACAGCAACACTGCCAAAAACATGGTCTTTTACAATATGATGCATTGTTTTATAGTAAACTACTCAACAGTAAAGTACTTTAAATATAACATCCTTCAACATATTCAGAATTAAAATGCAACATATACATAGCGCAGCAGTAATATTAATGCAACAACATCATTTTTTTATGCAGAATACATAACTTTACTTTTACTCTTGATACCTTAAAGGGATACTCCACTTTTTTTGGAAATAGGCTCATTTTACAACTCCCCCAGAGTTAAACTGTTCAGTTTTACCGTTTTTGAATCCATTCAGCCGATCTCCGGTTCTGGCGGTACCACTTTTAGCATAGCTTAGCATACATCATTGAAGTGGACAAGACCATTAGCATTTCTAAAAAAAAAAATGACCAAAGAGTTTCGATATTTTTCCTATTTAAAACTTGACTCTTCTGTAGTTACATCGTGCACTAAGACCGACGGAAAATGTAAAGTTGCGATTTTCTAGGCTGATATGGCTAGGAACTATACTCTCATTCCTGCGTAATAATCAAGAAACTTCACTGCCGTACCATGAGTGCAGCAGGCGTAATGATATGACGCAGCGCCTGAAAATAGTTCCGTTGTGTTGAAGGAAGGTGGCCTATTTTCAGGCGCTGCGTCATATCATTACGCCTGCTGCTCTCATGGTACGGCAGTGAAGTTTCTTGATTATTACGCAGGAATGAGAGTATAGTTCCTAGTCATATCAGCCTAGAAAATCGCAACTTTACATTTTCCGTCGGTCTTAGTGCACGATGTAACTACAGAAGAGTCAAGTTTTAAATAGGAAAAATATCGAAACTCTTTGGTCATTTTTTTTTTAGAAATGCTAATGGTCTTGTCCACGTCAATGATGTATGCTAAGCTATGCTAAAAGTGGTACCGCCAGAACCGGAGATCGGCTGAATGGATTCAAAAACGGTAAAACTGAACAGTTTAACTCTGGGGGAGTTGTAAAATGAGCCTATTTCCAAAAAAAAGTGGAGTATCCCTTTAAGTACATTAAGTACAAGTATGCAAGATAACACTTGAACATAAGTAAGGTTTTAAATATCACTAGTAATATTTCCACAATGTGCCATTAATATGTACTAAAAGTAGTTTACTAAAGTATCACAATATATCTTCCAACAATTACTTTGACATAACTTTAAACAATATCTCTTTTCTTTGTTTCTGTAAATCAGACCAGACCCCTGTACTGCAGGATAAACCTGAGCGTGCCAGTGCTGGACAGGTTTTTTAATAAACATGGACACACGGCCTGATTTTCAGCTGAGCAGGGAGGCCCTGGGAGTTCTGCTGGACCTGTTGAGGAGTGAATGCCAACACGGATGGGGTTCCACAATAGAGACCCTGGTATTTCTTTTCTGGCTGGCGTGTGGTACATCATACAGGGTCGTCTCCAGGGTGTTTGACATGGCTTGTTCCACTGTCCACCACATTGTCCACCGAGTCACTGAGGAGGTGGTGGCCATTCGCCACCAAGTCATTCGGTTCCCCAACACCCCAGAAGACCTGGAGGCAGTTTGCCGTAGTTTTGCAGGGCTGGCAAGACACCGAGCTTTCTTGAAAGCTGCAGGAGCAATCGACGGCTGCCATGTCCGCATCAAGCCTCCAAGCGGCCCTGATGGTCAGTGCTACAGGAACAGGAAACTGTTCCCGTCCATCATCCTGCAGGCTGTTTTTGACCATCAGGGCCGCTTCATTGACACCTACGTGGGCTGGCCCGGGTCAGTGCATGACGCACGAGTGCTCCGGTACAGCCCACTGTACAGGAGGTCAGTGTACCCTCCTCCAGGGCACTTCATCCTCGCAGACGGAGGGTACCCATGTCTCCAACACCCACTCCCCCTCATCACCTAAATCCAATATAGTGACACACATCAACATAATCAAAACTCACTGTTCAAGCTTCATGATATCATATTTGGTCACGATGACTGATATTACCATTTTAAATTTGAGCAGTTTTCATTGGTTTGATTTGACAATAAGTCAGATGTTATAAAATACATATGTATACATATACATTGACATATGCAATCTCAAAGCTCTTTCCCGTTTTAGATGTGTTTTTTATCTAAAACCAGACCAAATAATTCTAGATGCTTCAGAAAAAAGAAAAAAAAATTAAAGCTGCAAGCAGCATTTATCGGTGTTCAAGCAAGGCCGTTAAGCACAAAAGCATCAAAAGACATTAAGTTTTATTTAGCATACATTTAAACACTGATTGTGTTTTATCACCCACCGCTTCGGATTCGATTGGGAATTTTACTAGTCTTACAGTTGGTCGACATAAAATTCTGATTGTTTATTATGTCTGTGCGCAAATCAACTTGTTTAGTGCGTTTTGATTTTGCTCGAGCATGCGCAGTTGTGTACACGTACGTAATACGGCTAGTGCTGCACCGAAAGTGTTTATGGGATTTGTAGCGTAATCAGCGAAGACGACGAAGCAAGAAGCGACATCATGGCAAGTCCAGCAAAAAAACAGAAAACGGACGTTTCCGAAGATGAAAATTGTATCACAGGGTACATACATAATGTGAGTGCGGTAAGGGTGGGAGTTCGCAATGGCGGGAAATACCTGGATAAACCTGAATAACGCTAAAGAGGATTTATGGTAAGAGAAATAAAAATTACAATGAAAAGCACGGAGAAGACTGATCATTTTCTGAAGTGTGCCGACCTATGCCCAAGGTTTTTGACGCCGGGTGGTTCTCGAGGGAGCTTCCTGTGCAAACTGTGAGCGTTTTTCTTTGAAAACGCTCCACTCTTGTCTGGCCCTCTTCTCGATTGAAGAGGGCTCAGCATCTGGACCTCGTGGCAGAGCGGCGACGTGCATCATGGGGTTCCCAGATGGAGCTCGTCGATCGTCTTGAGAGGGGTGTAAACCTCTCAGATGGTTCGACGGCTGACGAGAGTGAGCCGAGTGTGCCGAAACTTGGCAGAGTGTACTCTTTGGCACCTCCGTAAAGGCGTCAGGCTGTCCTGGTGGCATTTCGGGTGGTACTTCCCCGAATAGTGACTATAGTGACATTCCCTAGAAGGGGACCCCTTCTAATTTGAAGTTGTGGTCCTAGGCCCTTGAGCAGGCCCAGGTAGGCCTTTCATTAAACTATGTTTATGGAGGTTTCCTGTGGAACATATAGCTTCTACTATGACCGTAGGGAACAGCCCACACAACCCAGTGTGACCTGAGGGTGAGTGGTTCTAGCGTTTCATTGAATTGCTGGTTCTGACAGTTGTCACTGCCAATGGGCATGCACTCCCCTTAGCATGGCGGCATGGGTATATCGTTCCCCTAGCATCATTCGACGCAGTGCGAGTTTCCTGAGAACAGGGAACGAGACACTGCATCTCCTTGCCATGCCTCGGGGCCTGCCTACCAAACAGTCCCTTCAGACAAAAGGATGATTGTCATATTTGCAAGGCGAATATACTTCCAGGTCGCATGTTAATCATTCACATTAATGATTCACGGGCTGTCGCCGGTCAATGTGATTGCCGTGATTTGATAGTGATTTCAGACACCTGTCACGCCTGCGTCATTCGACGCAGTGTCTCGTTCCCTGTTCTCAGGGAACATAGGTTACAGTTGTAACCTGAGACGTTACTATGGTTACAACAAATTTGAATTTATTGGCTCCAACGAATGGATGAAAATTAACTGCTGAGCCTGATTAAATTAAATTACCCAGATTGTGAAACAAGAAAAATTATTGAGCAATTCAGTAAGTATATGCATATTTTGGTATGCAAGCATTGGCATAAAATCTAAGAGAAATTAGCACCTGCAGTGTTGGGGAAAGCGCTCCGTTCCTGTATGTTACGTGTTGTAACTGCGGTGATAATTCGTTGATTAATTCTAACAATTCAACCCTGCTAAAGTGAAAAGTTCTCTGTCTCCATATCTAGAGGATTGGTGCAGTCTCTCATTACTCTATTCATGCCGGAAAGCCCGCTGATCGTGTAGCCTGTATACTAGATGTGCCATTGTCTCAACGTTTTTATTTATCTTCATTTTCACAATGGTAATAAGTCAAGACTTTTTACTTTACACCTACCTTTTACTAGGCGTAAGATTTAGTCTCAGACGTGCACTACTCCCAGATGGTGCAACAGGTTCTACGCAGGACTTAAAACGTCCATCAAGGACGTGCTTAGTCTTACGACCTGCTGTAGGTCCAGCTGGTACAACCAGACCCAGGTGTGCAAGGCAGCTGGGCAGATCCTGCACCTCTTCCACTTCGATTGGCCCTCCTTTCTGATGTCCTCCTGTGGCCGGGGTTTGTTTTTCATCCCACATCTTACCATTGCCTCTGTAATATGGTTTTGAAGGTGGAACGTGCCCTTCAAGCGCCTCTTCAAATGTGGCATGACACGCTCCATGACCAGCTCCTTGATGAATAACTGTCGTGCATTGGTCACTCCACCCATGTAATCAGGGTGTTGTGCAATGAAGTTGTAGTAGGCATTGAGGGTGGCAACATCCAGCACATTGTACCATAGCACCATGGGCCACCTCCGTATTCTCCACTTACATGGGTAGGAGCAAACCTAGAAACATACTCAGAACCTTCTCAATGTTGAACATATTCCAGGCATCTTTCGGTGAACCAGGTGCAGATCCTGGTCAGCTCCTCAGGATGTTGTGGCTTCTTGTTCTGCCCTGATTGGAGGGATGCTTGTTTCAAGACCCCTTTTTACTCAATCTATTGGACTGGGTCTGAGTTTCCTCCTGATTAACCCTGTGGCACATAGTCTAGGTCATCAGCATCAGATATTTCAAACTCTGAATCAGGACAAAGAATGGCCTCATCTTCCTCATCCAATTCTACAACCATTTCAGCCATTAATCTAGAATGACTGGGACCAGCCATACTAACACTCAGGGTAAAGCACAAGAATATTTTCCAATGCATATCAAACAGGTTACTTTTCAGGAGACTAAAAAAAACTGTATTTTTAAAAAATAATTTCCAATAGAGTTATGAGATTTAACACATGCATTTGAATGCTTTAGGTGTATCTTTAATGGTCATTGGTTAAATATTTGTAAAAACCCACTGACAGACGTAAAAGGTGACCAATAACATTGATTTATGACGAAATATGACAAGGTTTCCAGCCGAAAGCGACGATATATACTTAATAACGTTGTATTTCAACTTTTATTTTGTTGACCTAGCTAAAATTAGCTAGCTATAATACAATGTCAACAGCAAGCTAGTTAATAGCATGTTTATTTTTCTCACTATATATTTCCAGGTCAAGGTAACTTTAGCCTAACATTCAATTATTATATCCAGTTATCTTTCATAATATATAAAATAAGACTTGCATACATCAAATATACAAAAGCAGCCATGTTGAGTTTTTAAATGTGTGGCAGCAGGTCATTAGTTTTCTGCAGTAAATATGTTCCTACTTACAGTTTTTCTCGATTGCTAAGACACATTTCTTGAAAGCTGCTCTCCTTTTCTCTAAACTGTGAACACAAAACCCAATTTTCAAGCTATATTCACAAAACCTCAGACTCTTCTTGCAAAACCAAACTTTCACCTCAAAACAGTTCAATCTATGCTCAAAACTGAACTATGTTGTCAAATCGTGCCCCAAGTCAATCAAAATTAAAAACACTACTGAACAGTCACTAAACACTACGTAGAAAAATAGAAAACACAATGCTCAGGACATGAAGCTGGAGAAATAAATGTTTATTGTTCACGGCTAAATGCATGTTGCAAAACAAAAAAAACTGTGCATTTAGCACTTGTACAAAAAGACAAAACAGAAACCTTGTGCATTTACACGTAGCACTTGTAAAAATAAACAGAAATCTTATGCGTTTGCCACTTGTGTACAGTAAGCCCATGTAAAAATAAAGTACAAAAATATACAAATAAGTGCATAACTCATCCACAGCATCATGTCTCCGTACTGGGTCAGGCCACAGGACTTCATCCACATCACAGGCCACATTTTGTTTGGTCAGGCAACGGGGGAAAACCCCCTGGCATGCCGTATCCAGGCTTGGCATGCCTCCACACCTGTGCCACCACAGGCGAGTCCCATGGCTTGCAGGAGATTTACCCTGGTGTAAGGTTGGCGTTCATATACCTTCCACCGCCATGAGGAGAAGAATTCCTCAATGGGGTTTAGGAAAGGGGAGTACGGTGGAAGGCAAAGATTACTGTACAGTAATACTGTAAAACCTTGGTTCATATTGAACCAGTCTCTAACCTGGAGGGCTCTGTGAAAACTCTCTCAGATTTATATCCATTGTAGGGCCTCACAAACCAGTGCTCTCTGAACTGGCTTACTGTATATGTTCCCTCACATCATTAGCCACAAGTGTGATCAATTTTGAGTTGTTGTGTTCAAGTGGTGACAACTGTGCTTTAATTGTGTTTGACTTTTGTCACCTTTGCTCACCATTATGCAGCACGGGTGCATCACAATGAAAATGTGTTGGCAAGTTGTGTCTAAACAGGTGAAAAGTGCTTATGGTTTTGCCAAAAGAGTGATTGATTCAATCAGTGGGTTCAGGCAACTGAGCATTTGGTTCAGACAATAGGGTTTAGTGTTTTAGCAATTGAGAAAAACTGTAAATTTGATAAATATCAAAGGTTCCTATACGGGTCATTTTTGACCCATGTGTGTAAAATTGATGTAGAAATACAAAAAATAAAAACTGCATTTGTAAATAAAGGAAAATGACTTTTATTCAAAAAGTAAGAGAGGAAAAATGGGTCATCAAATGGTTAAATTGATAAAAACACCACCTAAATCCAATATAGTGACACACATCAACATAATCAAAACTCACTGTTCAAGCTTCATGATATCATATTTGGTCATGATGACTGATATTACCATTTTAAATTTGAGCAGTTTTCATTGGTTTGATTTGACAATAAGTCAGATGTTATAAAATACATATGTATACATATACATTGACATATGCAATCTCAAAGCTCTTTCCCGTTTTTTGATGTGTTTTTTTATCTAAAACCAGACCAAATAATTCTAGATGCTTCAGAAAAAAATAAATAAATTAAAGCTGCAAGCAGCATTTAGCGGTGTTCAAGCAGTTAAGGCCTTTAAGGCCGTTAAGCACAAAAGCATCAAAAGACATTAACTTTTATTTAGCATTCATTTAAAGGAGTCATAATGTAGTATTAACTTTGATACCCACGCTCTATTATAGTCATTTCATGCCCTTCTAAAAAAGAAAAATTGGAAAAAAATAAATACAGAGCTCGTTTGACACTTATTTCTGAATGCATTATTGTCTCGCGAGATCTGATGCGAGGTTTTGGCTGTCGTGGACGGTCATTTTAATAATGCAAATGAGGGGCGCGTTGATTGGTGGCAGGAAGGAGGGGGCTTGACACCGCAGGTAACTTCAGCATATCATTCCAAAAAGAGATCATGGCGCAAGTTGTTAAAGGAACACTCCGACTTTTTGGGACTTTAGCCTATTCACCTTATCCCCCAGAGTTAGAAAAGTCCATACATACCTTTTTCATCTCCGTGCGTGCTATAAGTCTGTTTGACGCACCCACCACTAGCCTAGCTTAGCACAAAGACTGGATGTAAATGGTTGCAGCTAGCATACTAATCCAAATAAGTGACAAAATAACGCAAACATTTTCCTATTTACATGTTGTGATTTGTATAGTCACAGAGTGTACAAAAAACAAAGTCACATGAGACACAGACATATTTTAACCGTATAAATACTGGAAACTATATTCTCTGAAGGCGACTATATTCTCTGAAGGCGAAGCACTGCTACTTGGGCGGAGTGATAACCGCAGCACCTGAGACGAGCCGTGGTGAGGAGCAGAGAGCGCGTCTCAGGTGCTGCGGTTATCACTCCGCCCAAGTAGCAGTGCTTCGCCTTCAGAGAATATAGTTCCCAGTATTTATACGGTTAAAATATGTCTGTGTCTCATGTGACTTTGTTTTTTGTACACTCTGTGACTATACAAATCACAACATGTAAATAGGAAAATGTTTGCGCTATTTTGTCACTTATTTGGATTAGTATGCTAGCTGCAACCATTTACATCCAGTCTTTGTGCTAAGCTAGGCTAGCGGTGGGTGCGTCAGATAGAGTTATAGCACGCACGGAGATGAAAAAGGTATGTATGGACTTATCTAACTCTGGGGGATAAGGTGAATAGGCTAAAGTTTCAAAAAGTCGGAGTGTTCCTTTAATGAACCCTACCTGGCCGCGACCTACGGGATTCAACCGTATATGTTTAAGCCAGACTCTGAACCAGAGCTAGAAACGGAAGAGGAACAACAGTCAATTGAAGGACGTCTACATCAACATGTCTCTGAATGGTAAAGACAATTTTTTTGACTGAGACATACATTAACATCAGTAACGAGCTAAAACGTTTTTTTTTGCTATTTTCTCCCACATAAGTTTAGCTTTAATTTAATGTAGATTACATTAACGGAGATGTAGTCTACTTTATTTTCAGTTTACAGTGGTTATAGAGATTAACGTTTGCTATAATGTGTTGTTTTTGCCTTTTTTGACGTTGTGGTTTTTTATATATTTAATAATTTTCATCTGCAGACATGTAACGTTATGTTTTTCTTTATGTTTATTAATTCTTGACTGTTTTTTAAATTTATCTATCCTTATCACATACATTAACCGCATTAGTAGTTAGCTGCTGTTTGTTACACAAAATATAGTAATAAAAACACAGTCTTACCGTTTCAAATTCAGGCAAGTCCCTGATTGTTGGAATGGCACCTTTTTCCAAACATAGCTTCGAGGCCAACTTCGCCTGATATTGCCCCAAATTTGTTAAAGATTCTTTTGTGAAATGTTTAGCGCAGACACCTAACGTTGAGCAAGTTGAGATGGTTGTTGGAACAGCGTCATTAAAAATAAAATTTCATCCACTTGTCCCTTGTAGTTTGGTCAGTTTTGGGTAAAGAAAAAACATTAGAATGTGGATTATGACAGTCAACCACAGAGCAACTCACGTCTGCACTACGTTTCTGCATCTTTCTTGACTGAATATGATGGGGAGAGGGGCAGGGCGGGCCTCCTCTGCGGTGTCCATATATGATGTTTTATTAACAAAGCTCGGGAGGAGCACGTTCAGATAATTAAACCTAATTAAACACACGTGGAGCACATTCAGATATTCAAACCTAATTAGACAAGAGTGGTGCTTAATCAACGAGTTAAGCGCTGTGTATATATACAGCAAACTAACCTCCGTTCATTGACAGTTTAACAGCATCCCTCCACCACCCCATCTCCTCACTTATAGTCCTAATACTCTTACAACAACGGGGGGAGTACTCTGGGTTCGGGCAAAATTCCCAGCTCGGAGCCCTCCCCCCGGACAGCACGCCAAATACGCATAATCTTTACTCTGTTTAATTGATGTAAGTGTGAACTCGTGAAATGGTATATCCGGCCCCGTCTTGACGTCAAGTCGGGGGAGAAATTGAAATCTCGTGTTTGAGTCCGCGTGCACGTGGGCTGGTTTACGAACCCTGGGGTAAACAAACGCTTCACTTTTGAATATCGGCATCCCGGCCAATGTATAATCGTTAGTCAATCATAACATACAGTGATTCTCATGGAAAAGTGAAAATTGCACATTATGACTCCTTTAAACACTGATTGTTCGATTGGGAATTTTACTAGTCTTACAGTTGGTCGACATCAAATTCTGATTGTTAATTATATCTGTGCGCAAATCAACTTGTTTAGTGCGTTTTGATTTCGCTCGAGCCTGCGCAGTTGTGTACACGTACATAATACGGCTAGTGCTGCACCGAAAGTGTTTATGGGATTTGTAGCGTAATCAGCGAAGACGACGAAGCAAGAAGCGACATCATGGCAAGTCCAGCAAAAAAACAGAAAACGGACGTTTCCGAAGATGAAAATTGTATCACAGGGTACATACATAATGTGAGTGTGGTAAGGGTGGGAGTTCGCAATGGCGGGAAATACTTTAATGCGTTGCTGCAAGTGAGTCGAGAAGAGTTCAGACATGTCGTCGTTTTCGCTGTCGAGAAGCGAACAACTTTCGCCCAGGCCGAAAAAAATAAGAGTCCAGTGAAGCTCATGAGAATCAAGAGACGCGTCAGTAAGTATCCGACGATGTTTACGCAAAGAATAAATAGTTGTTGAGATTGTGTAAATATTAACGAATTTGTGTTGTTAAGGTAATGAGGGAGGCAAGTTTGACATTCAATGCGGCAGGACAACAGAGCTGGTTGTGGTCACCGACGTTGGTTTCGCCTTTAGAGAGTCTCCACAGAGTGCCAAAAGGACAGTGTCTGAGGTTAAAGCCATGACAGCACGACAACAGGTAACTATAAAAGGGATGTAATTGTATAGTGTCGATGTAAAGGCAAAAATATGTGAAGCTTCATCAATTGACGCAAAACTGTTGGAGGGGGAGGGTAGAATGGACATTGGGCTATTGGTAAAAGTAGCATTGGTTACCATGTTCTTTTGTCATGCATGGGAAAGAGTGGGACTTTTTCTGTTATCATTTATCTACATTTACATACGAATACGCTCCTATTCGTGTTTTGCTTTTAGGGGATAGAAGTGCGTTTAGATTAAAGAGAATGCGCCGTTTGTGAATGTCGTGTAGTGTTACACACACACACACACACGCAAGATGCAGAGAAATATTAGTCAATATCAAGCGCACGCTGGAGCCCTTCCAGTTCTCTTTTGAACTTGAACTAACAAACACACACAATTATGTTGATATGGCCGTTTTTTCGAGTATTATTATTCGCGCAGTTTTAAATAAGTTAAACAACGTGTTAAATTAACTTGGAGAGAGCTGTTCTAAAATGAGGTGCAACTGACAGATTCATGTGTTGGAGATTTTAAAGGGACAGTAGCTATATAAAATAGTTTCTGTGAGGCTCGTCATCAATGTTAATGAAAGAACGAAGGTAATAGGGGAAGTTGTTGATTTGATGAGGATGAATCTATTTTAAGTTGATCATTTACCCATTTAAAACTGCAAAGTGTTTGATAACTCTATTCAATTTCTATATGATATAAGGCAAAGGATAAGTATATGACATCACGTTTATCTAAAGATTGTCTTAACTTCACTTAGATTAAAAGTTTTAAAGTTTAATAGTAGTTAAAATTGATATACCTTTCAATTATACTGTAATGTTGAATTGTCTCTGTTACCTTAAATTATATGTTTATCTCTGTAAAGCTGATTTGAAACAATCCATTGTTAAAAGCGCTATATAAATGAAGATGACTTGACTATCAGTAATATTAGAAGTTTTTCAGCAGAAGCAGATAACACCAACAGTCGTGTTCGGCAAAAGCACATAAGCGCACATTTCATGGTTCCGAATTAAATACAATCTAGTAATTGCTTTGTAACTGCATTTAGAACAAAGTCAAATACACGTGCGTGCGTGGCGGCTGATTTGATTGATTGATTGGCGGCTGCAATGCATGAAATTTCGAAACGTTGTGTGTCTTGAGACAGTGCTGACGTTGCGTGCTTGAGACGTATGCTTTCAAAGTACTTAGAGAGCAGTTGGCTGGGTCATTTTGTGCCGGAGTGGTTGCTTTAGTTTTGGTGACGACACATTTGTTTTCCGTGATTGGTTAGGTTGACCGCACCACAACGATCAGGCGTGCGTGGTTTTTATTCCAGATACAGGACTGTTCTTTTTAAAAAGCTTCAGGTTCAGTAATAAACCTAAATCTGTATTTTTTATAACAATAAAGGCTGTTTCATGTAGCTGCGATATTATAGTATCGTGTATATCAAAATTAAACCAAAGTATTGATCCCAGTTCAAGGGTATTGATGTTGAGCCCAGTTATATGGTTAGAAATAATGTGTATTTTTGTAATGTTGTGTTGTTTTCATGTTATATGAAGTTTTGTTATATAACTGTTTATGTGTTTTTCTGTTAGTTTGGCACAATGGAGGTCAAAGTCTGCCACGTCGAAGTGGCTACGGAGATGGTGGAGATGATGGGAGCGCGTGTGGAGACGCAGACGTGCTACATGCAAGATGCTACTGGACACATGAAACTGCAGTTGTGGGCGGGACAGATAGGGCTGGTGCTGTGTGGTCACTGCTATAGGATGCGCAATCTGAGCACACGCGAATATGTGGGATCTGTGTACCTGACCACAACTCGAAATACCGAGATTGTGGAAATGAAGGAAGTGGCTGGGGCAAGTTCCTTTGCAGAGTTTGAAGCCGAGGAAGAGCAGGTGACCACCTACAGCGGAAGCATCATTCGTGCCGAAATTGCAGTGTCAAAAAAGTGCACAAAATGCCAGGCGTGGCAGAGTGATTTCGATACCGCTTTAAAGTTCCATCGCTGCCAACGATGCAAGTTTCTACAGAAAGCGGAACATTATCAGCAGACAGCCAGTGGACGAGTCGCGCTCTTCCACGACGGGAGCGAGATGGACCTGAACATGTCAAATTCTGTCATCAGGCATTACCTGGAGAGCGAGGGCCTGGCGGATTTGCTTATCGAAGGGCAAAATGTTGAGGAGCATCTCTTGAGCGGTGATGCATGGAGAGTTCAAATCTAAGGTGACGTTGTTGTTGGGATTGCAAAGGTGGTGCAAACACCTGAAAGTGAGCCGTCTGAAGAGCAAGAGGTTGCAGGAGCCATGGCCGCTATAGAGAGTAAAGAGATGTAGGTGTGGTAACGACGTTGGTCACCACCAAGGATGACGGAATGCGTGCGTTAATAAACAAGCTGTAGGACGATTTGGTTTTTTATTTATTCAGAGCAACAAATGCACAGATGTTTGTCTTAGATTAGTTGATGGTTTTTCATGGCACTTGTTATTTTATTGTATCGTTAGAAGCGGTGAAACAGCTCCAAGACCAGAGATTTTATTTTATTTATTTATTTTGGGTGGAATTGTGTAGGTTTTCAATTGCAGAGAGTGCAAAATGATGTTTAATTTTGCTTTGATTTTATTTGATGGTGTATTTTTTATTTATTTATAATAGTTAATCTGGCAAAATGACAGCTCTATTTAAAGACCGTAGTAAATGTGTATTTGTTTACAGTGTCAAGTTTTTTTCTTTTTTTTTGAACTTTTCTTTTATTTCGTATTATCAAGTGCAGCCATACAGTATGCCACGAATGAACATTTGATGGTACAATAATGATGGTGCAGTAAAGTGTCATGGGCAAGTCTACAAATAGAACAGCAGTCCATAGATATCTTCCATCCCAACAGGAATATAGGTGAGGGGAAAGATCCTTATCTCTGCAGTACCACATATACACTTGGTAGATAGTACAGAATTTCTTACAATACATATGACCATTGGTAGATAAATGATAAATAAATGAAATAAAAGTAAGAAAAATATAGTCTGCATAATAGTCACATCAAATGAAAATGTTGGGCAATTGAAGACCATTTATTTAGAAAAACCTCTACTTTCAGTTGTAATAATGCCGTTGTATGCTCCATGTTATAAACATCCTGGATTCTTTCCCTTCATTGTCCAACCGTTGGAGGGTGTGGCTTCAGCCAGGAGGCTGTGGCTTCAGCCAGGAGGCTGTGATTCGCTATTAAAAGAAGGATTCTCAGCAAACATGTTTGGTTATTCTCTTCAAGGTCAGCTGGCAGTATCCCTAGCACAAAGTATGATGGTTCAAGAGGTAAATCTATACAAAGACATATTTTTTTTTTCTTTTTGTACTTTTTGCCAATATTCTGATATCCTTGGGCAGTCCCAAAATATATGGGTGTGATCTCCCACCAAGCCACAACCTCTCCAACAGCCGTCTGAATTATTGCTCCATTTTGATGTTGAGTGGAGTTCTAAAATATCTCATTTTAATGTTCCATCCAAATTCCTTCCAATTAGGGCTACTGGTTACCCTGTGTCCTTGACTGCATGAAGTCTCCCACTGCTTGTCTGTAATTATTGTGTTCATTTCTAATTCCCATTTTTCTTTAATATCTAAATTATTTCCTTTAAATTCTTCTTGCAATATTGTGTAAATATATGTGAAATGAATTTTGAATTTACTTTTCCTTCTGTTATTGATATGAAGAAGCGCTCTATTTTTGTTGGTAGGGAGCAGAGCCTTTCCCATTCTTGATGATTTTGGAGATAATGTCTAATTTGTAAATACCTAAAGAAATCTTGGTTCGGTAAATCATATTTCTCTTTGAGTTGTTCAAATGATTTCAAGGCTGCTCCGTCAAACAGTTGGTCCAAAACCACTAGACCCCTTTCTGTCCATTTCAGAAAACCCTTGTCCAGCCTAGCTGGGGAAAACTCACAATTATTTGCTATCCTTATAGCTCTGGAAATAGTCATGGGGAGTTGTAGTTTCTTCCTCACAATTGACCATATTTTTAAGGTGTTTTTACTCCATACATTAGTAATCTTCTTTTTCCCCCATATGTCTTGGTTTAGGAATGGAGTTGAATCTAATGGGAAATTTGGGCATTCACTCTGCTCCATTCCGACCCAAACAGTGTCAGTATCTTGGGACATCCACACAATCATTGATCTCAGTTGGGCTGCCCAATAATATGTTTTAAGGCTAGTCAAGTCCAGGCCTCCATTTTCCTTTGGGCAAAGTAGTCTTTTAAATTTAAGTCTGGGTCGCTTTCCTTGCCAAATAAATTTGGATAGCCATTTATCTAATATAGTAAAGGTGGAGGCAGCAACATATATAGGTAGTGATTGGAAGAGAAAGAGCAACCTTGGTAAAATGTTCATTCTAATAGTTTCTATTCTTCCCATCATGGAGAGTGGGAGAATTTCCCATCTAGTAAGGTCCATTTTTATGTTGCCCAATAATTTCCCGTAATTGGCTTTAAAGCGTTTTGATAAGTCTGTCGTTATGATAATCCCCAAATATCTAAATCCTTGCGACCAATGGAAATCAAGCCTTTCTGACAATTGGGTTGGCCAATGTCCAACTAGCATCATTGCCTCAGACTTCGATTGATTAATTTGATAACCAGAAAGTTCTCCATATTTGTTTAAGGTGTCTAGCAGTCCAGGGACAGAAAAAAACCGGATCCCTTATATAGGTCAGGATATCATCTGCATAAAGAGATACCCTGTGCTCCTTATTTCCCATGTCTTTTATAACTTTTATTTCCTCATTCTGTCTTATAGATGCTGCCAGGGGTTCAATATTTATAGCAAAGAGCAGAGGACTAAGACAGTCCCCTTGCCTAACCCCAATGTAGGTCAAAGAACTCAGAGCAGCATCCGTTTACCCTGACGCGAGATTTTGGATTTCTGTAAATAACTCTGACCCACTCTACAAATTTTGGGTGGAATCCCATTATTGATAGCCTTTTGTATAAAAAATCCCAATTTACAGTGTTGAATGCTTTCTGTGCATCAAAGCTTATTAACATTGATGTTTGTTTGTCTCTTTTAGCGCAAGTAATTATGTTTAGGGTTCTTCTTATATTGTTGGCACCCCTTCTATTAGGAATAAATCCGGTTTGATCTGGCTTAATCAGAGTAGTAATATGTTTTTGAACTCTATGTGCTAAAATACTTGTCAGTATTTTCTGATCATTGCATATCAGGCTGATGGGTCTATATCCTTCACAGAGTGTTGGGTCCTTTCCTTCTTTATGAATCACAGATATAATGGCCTGTGACCATGTCTCCGGAGGATTATTCTTAGAGAGAGAGTATCTAAACACCTTGGTTAGCACGGGCGCAAGGTCATTTATGAAGCATTTGTAAAATTCTCCAGGAAGCCCATCGACTCCTGGAGATTTGTTGCTTTTCAATCTTTTTATAGCCTCTCTTATTTCTGTTTCTGTAATTGGTGTTATCATCTGTTTAGATGTTTCTTCTGATAATGTGGGGAGATTTAAACCAGTAAGGAAAGTATCAGTATCCCTTCCTAATGTTTGTACTCTGGGTCAGTGTTGCCAACTTAGCGCCTTTGTCGCTATATTTAGCGAGTACTCAGACCCCTCTAGCGACACATTTTCAAGAAAGCGACTAGCGACAAATCTAACGACTTTTACTGGTGTTATTGGAGACTTTTTGACGTGAAACCGCACATTGTTCTTACTCTTCTCAACGAGCAGTGGGTGCTGCCGTCTGACCCATCCCCGTGTCAAAGCACTCACAGGCGGCCCAGTTCTCGCGCAGCAGCCCCTCCCCCAGCTGCCGTCAGAGCGCGGAGATGTTCACCCCTCCGTGTCCTGACTGAAAATGAATCGCGCATCATGTGCGTGAAGCCGCCGCTGGCTGATCCCGCCCTGTCTTGCATTCAGCAAAGGATTTAAAATGTAAAATGTACTTTGTCTAAAATAATTAAACCAGTTAAAAATAAATCGCTGCATTTATTTGACTCACACAGGCACACTGAGCCACACTTACTCTGGTCCACTTACTCATCTTGTCGTGTTTGTGCCTTTCTGTGACATAAGCTAAACTAGCTAACGTTAGCTAGCTCATCATGTCGAAACTGTACACACAAAAATACAGAAAGGAGTGGGAATCAAACCCTGAATTCAAAGGTTGGTTAAAGGCGTTACACGGGCATACTGTTTGTATTTTAAGGCTGATTTCTATGCCAAACTTAGTGATGTTAAAAAACACAAGGCAACACAAAAACACACTCAAAAGGCAAAGCCTTATTATAGTTCCACCCAAAAAAACCTGCCATTTATGATTAAAAAAAATTGACTCTGCTAAAAATGCTGAGGCCACCATGGCATTAGCTATCGCTGAACACTGTTCCATGCGGCATGTGATCATATTGGAGAAGCATGTAGAGCTGCTTTCTCAGACTCCACTGCTGCTACCCATTTCAAAATGCACAGGACAAAGTGCACAGAGATGATTAATGGTGTTCTAGCACCATACTTTCTCAAAAAGTTGGTCGCAGATGTGGGTGACCAGCGTTTCAGCCTCCTCCTCTGAGTCCACGGATGTTAGGGTGTATTCACACCTGCCTTGTTTGGTTCGATTGAATCGAACTCTAGTTCGTTTCCCCCTTTGGTGCGGACCTTTTGGGCAGGTGTGAATACAGCAATCGAACTCGGGTGCGGACCAAACAACCGAACCGAGACCCAGCTGTAGGGCTGGGTACCGAGTTCGGTACTTTTTAGGTACCGACCGAATTGCCTCGATACTACCGAGTATCGAAACATGTCTTGTTTTCCGGTACCACATTTCGGTACCTAAGTGGTTAATCTCGTCAACGTCAGTGAAACAATAAGCATGCAGCATGATTGGCTGTGGCGGAAAAACACTAGTTTACGCGGCTGCCCAGAGACGCGGCTCGTCGCAAGTGAGGCTGCAGTGTGTGTGTGTGTGTGTGTGTGTGTGTGTGTGTGTGTGTGTAAGCGTGCGTCCCAACCCAGATAGATAGAAAATATGTGGAAATGATCCAAAGTGTACCTATGTCATGTGCCAGACTCGATCCCAGATGCACGCGATGCAATATTTTCGACAAGATCATTGCTGCCAAGACCGGCAACACGGTAAATCTAGGCACTGAAGCGCACAAAATACACTTGAGAGTAATGGTGTTCACATCGAACGCGAATAGAGCGTCAAATACGCGTCTATCGCGTCTAGTTCGACGCTTGAATCTTCAGCTCGAGTTCAAATTTTTCAACTTGCGCGGAAGACGTTCGCGGCAAACGCGTCGCCCAATTCGCGTCATTCGCGACGCCCGGCGCGAATGATGCGTCTATTCGCGTCTTTGCATTGACTATGTATGTAATCTACTCGCACAAATAATTAAATTCGCGTTCGGTGTGAACACACCATTAGTAAACACTTGTTCATTAATAAACAATTAAAATATCTCCTTGCTATTGTTTCCACATCCATAATCATTAGGCTACTTTTGCCAGTGCTTTGGTGCAAGCTTCACGTGCAGGTATATATCCCGCCCCCCAGTAGCCTATATTTAATTTAATTCACATTTATTTGTATAGCATTTTTCACAATACATATCGTTTCAAAGCAGCTTTACAGAAAATGCATGTCTAAATTACAATTTAGAGTGATCTGTTATCAGAGGTGACAGTGTAATGCATTTCAATTAATTTTCATTCAGTTTCATCGTTAATTAATGCATTAAGTTAAAGCAGAAACAATGAGCTCATTGAAGTAAAGAATACATGTTGTTAAATGATTAGGAAACATAGAAAACTTTAGCATTGGTGCTTTTTTACATACTCAAAATATGAGTTTCAACAAACTGAAAAAAAAATTAGGTAATGTTATATTGTTAAACCTGGTTACATAAAATTGGTATCGAAAAAAGTATCGTTCAGGAACCGGTATCGAAGTCAAGGTATCGGTATCGGTACCGAACATTTTGTTACGATACCCAGCCCTACCCAGCTGAAGAGGTGGTCTCGGTACCGTTCCAAACGAACTCTGGTACGGTTCGTTTACGGTGTGAACATGAACCGACCCAATTGCAAGAAAGCACTGCGACTTTGAGTTAACAGGCTTCCGTAGTCTGAGATTTTGGCATAATGGTTTGTGTTATTGTTGTTCAAGTGCGAAAGAGAATTCCATTCCGGCGCGCTGTCTGGCCACACGATACTGTTGCGCGTCTTTCTGCGTGTCGTGTGTGTGCGTCATTGGAATGGAATGAATGAATGAGTGTGTGCATCAGGACATTCACATACAGAGCGTTCTCTTTAGTCTAATCGCGCATAGATGCAAAAAAAGCTTTTGCAGTTCATATAATGTAACGATAGTTAATACAAGGATGATGCTGCGTTAAACTGGACAAACTTAATCGCAAGCGTTAACATTGACAGCACTTGTTAGCAGTAGCCTATATACAATAAGAATCTCATTATTTGAATGTGTGAACATAGCCCTTCTCTATGAATGAAAACTTTATACCTTATCCGTCTTCTGCGCAGTTTCTTCATATTGCGTTTGTACAGAATAACACAAAATTAGTAAAATAACAAATATTGCAGTACGAAATATCTCCATGCTGAGCCTTTTTTGCACTTCCTGATTTCCCTACTTGAGAATCCTTGTCCAATGAATGGACGACCTTAGCACACGTGTGGTTTTGTTTACAAATTTTGGTTCACTTGCAAAAAGAGCAGTGTGAAAGCGAACCGTACCAAAAAAAAGAAAAAAAAAAAGAAATGTATTTGGTCCGGACCAAAGCAAGTGAACTATCGGACTTTCCTGGTGTGAATACACCCTTAGTGTGGGACACGTACACTGAGCAGTAATTTTTAACTGAGAATTTTGCTCTGTAGTATGAATGTTTTTAATAATCTTGTTTAATATAATAACAAGATGGAAGTTACTTTAATATGTTGATTACAATGTATTAAACTGAATCAAATATGAGTTACAACTATAAAATCAATATTACTTTCACAAAGATGCATATTTTCTGGTGCCATTTTAAATTATCAAGCCGTTTAAAATGCATTCCACACAAACACACAGGGTCTCACATCTGCACGACCTGCTGTAAGTGTGATAACAAAATATTATTTATTACACTGCTCAAATTAAATGGTCTTCCTCCAGAGTGAATGTGTATTTTGAAACTGCTCTATTTTGTAACCTCTTGCCACACTGAACAACACTACAACTTCTTTCCAGAATGAGTTTTCAAATGATGTTCTAGGGTCCGTGTATCTTTTGGTCATTTGATTTCCTGACCGGAATGGAATAACGAGAAATGAAATCCAGCTCGTTTATTCGTTTTTTTTGTTTAGTTTAAAAAACGAAAAATTAAGATTTTGGCTCGATTTTTCATTTTTCGTTTGTGGTTTACAAATCGGTTTATGGGTTCGATATTTCATTTGCACACGTGGGCGGCGCTGAAACGCCCCTTTCATCTGATTGGTCAAACCGCTCCGCCTTCAGTACAAGCTTTTCTTTCTGTCGGGCAGAATAAGAGTATTAATAAATGCACTTTAATAAAACAATGTCTGAAACCACCACTCACTGTTAACTACGCACAATATTTGAAGCAGAGATATTGCTGGTCACGTAACTCGTGCTGCTGCGACTTGCAAGCGACCCCAGTAATGTGAGCCACAGTAGACCTATATGAGAGATTACTTTAGCATGATGTATTTCCCATTGATAAATACAGTGCAAATAGTTCCGTCTCTTTGGATAAAAGGGAAGTGGAAAAAAAAAAATCAATAACTGAACTGTACCATGATAAAATATGTCCGTAACATTAGATGTCCGTAGATGACCTACCCATAACGGTTACATTAGAGTTAGGGGATAACACAGTTTGTACAGTATAAAAATCATGATGTCTAAAGTTCCCATAAAACATGAAAACCCAATGGGAATATATCCTTGTTGTTGTGTAAAACATCCGTTCATAATCTGTGATTACACAATTCCAATACGAATAGCACCGGGAGGCGTCTGGAATAACTGTGCAATGATCAATCCGCATTTTTACGTAAACCAGCTAATTTTACAGTAGGCTATGTCCTTCTCGTATAACACACAAATGGGCTTCCTTTGTGAAATATAGCAGACCACCTTTTTTTAAACTGTTCTTTAAGATATATTTGTGCATAAATGTTTGCATTCAAGTTTTTCATATAGTCAGTCCGATAGATAGATAGATAGATAGATAGATAGAACCTTTGTAAGATATTGTAAGATATGCGCTCGTCTTCACAAAAACTACATGCAGGGTTTTTAAACATCTCGTGTGGAGAAAATATAGTTTATTCTGGGCAGTATGGCAAGCCATGGCAAAAAGCAGGCTAACTTGTAGGCTATAGCCTTGAAAGGAAAACACATTTGCCGAGTTAAAACAGAGTTTTTGTTGTTGAATCATATTTTTTCTAGTACATCTTAAAATATAGAGCTCATGACAAATAAAAGTTCCAGATGGACTAATATTAAATGCAAAAACTAACAATATCTTAAAAGAAACTATAGAGTGGCAAACTTTGAAGTAGGGTTCAAGTTTTAATTAGTTTTACAGCTTGAAATGTAAAGCTTGTTCTCATACACAGATATGGCCTATTTATGAATGAAATTCATGCTTTTATTTGTCATTTCAACTGATGCAAACAGGAAAAGAGTAGAAAGACGTATTATCCTGTCGCCCCCTCTGGTGGACAGCATTAAGTATTACGCCCATTGCTCAGATAACGCAAGTCAATGGATTTTTTTGGGAAAGTAAGTCTGACCAGTTAGAAAAAGATATAAGCGAGTCAGACCAGTCTGAAGGTCTGAGCTGAGTTTGGTGAAGCATTAAAGTTCTAGGCGGAGTCAATTTCTCATAATAATAATAATAACGTTTAAATATATGCTTTCTCAAGCCAACATAATACACAGAACTCAGAGAAACATCGACCAATTCCGTATGTAATAAAATTGTATTAGTTTTATAATAAAAATAATAACATTTTAAAGGTATGCCGTGCTCTTCAACTGTCATGATTTTAATTAATCCCAAACCCTGCTAATTTTGAAAGTAGCCTAGCCTACGTTCTGTACGTTCACTGATTCTAGCTTCTCTCTTTTCTGTCTCTTTCTTTTCATGTGAACCGAGTAGGCTATAGCCTATGCTTACATTTATAAATATAAACTTTATTTCTATTCAATTTTCAAAATTATTTAGGCATATACTGTGCATGTCACACACACACCTTTTGATGTAAATAAAAGACGAGAGTGGTAAATGTTATGAACGTATTATAATGTTACAGTTCAGCCTATTATTGATTTTTATTTCCACTTCCCTTTTATCCAAAGAGACGGAACTATTTGCACTGTATTTATCAATGGGAAATACGCATGCTAAAATAATCTGTCATAGGTCTACTGTGGCTCACATTACTGGGGTCGCAGAGCCCCCATTACCAGCAACATTTCTGCTTCAAATATTGTGCGTAGTTAACAGTGAGTGGTGGTTTCAGACATTGTTTTATTAAAGTGCATTTATTAATACTCTTATTCTGCCCGACAGAAAGAAAAGCTTGTACTGAAGGCGGAGCGGTTTGACCAATCAGATGAAAGGGGCGTTTCAGCGCCGCCCACGTGTGCAAATGAAATATCGAACCCATAAACCGATTTGTAAACCACAAACGAAAAATGAAAAATCGAGCCAAAATCTAATTTTTCGTTTTTTAAACTAAACAAAAAAAACGAATAAACGAGCTGGATTTCATTTCTCGTTATTCCATTCCAAACAGGAAATCAAATGACCAAAAGATACACGGACCTTCTAGGTCTCTTTGATTTGTAAAAAAAATCTTCTTACACTGAAGGCAGGTGAAAGGCTTCTCACTGGTGTGAATTTATTACATGATTATTGAGGTCTTTCCTGGCTGTGAAACTCGTTCCACATTGATGACATATAAAACAGTTCCCTTTGATGTGACTCCTCATGTGGTTTTTAAGGTATATTTTACATTTAAAACTCTTTCCACACTGATCACATGTGAATGGCTTCTCTCCAGTGTGAGTTCTCATGAGGGAATTAAGGGTTGGCTTACGTGAAAAACTCTGTCCACATCGAGGGCAAGTGTAAGGCTTCTCTCCAGTGTGAATTCTTATGTGGCTTGTAAGGCTTCCTTTTTGAATAAAACTTTTTCCACACAGTTTGCAGGTGTTAGGCTTCTCTCCAGTGTGAACTCTCATGTGGGCATTAAGGATTAACATATGTGTAAAACTCTGTCCACATTGAGGGCAGTAGAAAGGCCTCTCTCCAGTGTGAGTTCGTGTGTGCCGATTAAGGCTTCCTTTTTGAATGAAAAAGGCAGCCTTTTGCCTTTTCTGCAGAGCATGTCGCCTCGTATAAAAGAAACTGTTACATTTTAAATTTATAAATTGGTCGATGGAAAACTCTTTCCCTTCCGAATTCCTCATGAAGTTGTGGAGAACAGTGGCGTAGGTTTGATTTTGAAATTGGTGGGGACGGGGACATCAATATAAATATATTTTAAGTTTTGATCGAAATTATTGCTAGGGATATATATCAGTGTCACTGGATATTGGTAGGGACACGTCCCTAGCGTCCCTACTAAATTCTACGCCCCTGGTGGAGAACACACGTCGCCTTCACACACTTCTCCGCAACTTCATGGTTGACCTCGATGAGACGGCAGTACATCCTCCACTGTGAGGAGAGGATCTCCACCACCAGCCGGGCTCTGGAGAGACGGTAATTGAAGACACGCCTCTCTGGAGGAAGGGTGCGTCCAGGGAAGGGCCTCATGAGGTTCCTCCGCAGCGGGAACGCCTCATCAGCCACGAAGACATGGGGCTGGGGTCCTCTTTCTTCAGCACCAGGTAGAGGGTGGTCAGGAGGCAGATGAAGAGTGCCAGCCCGGAGAGTCTGTCCAAAGGCGGAGTTCGCCAGAATCCCACCATCGCTGGTCCTGCCGTACCCCCCAACATCGATCACCCGGAAGCAATACTTCCCATCCACAACTGCAAGGAGAATGATGGAGAATGTTCCCTTGTAATTGTGGAACTGGGATCCTGAGTTGGGGGGTGCCTTCATCACCACATCCTTCCCATCCACCGCTCCAACGCACAGAGGGAAGTTCCACCGCTCCTGGAATCCCTGTGCGATGGACCTCCAGTCATCGGTGGTGGGCACAGCCATAGTCCTCCACAAGGCAGTCCCAGATGGCAGTCACTACCTGGGCGACGATCTGGCACACTGTGGAGACACTAACCCTGTAGCTGGATGCTATGGTCCTGAATGAATCCCCAGTTGTAGTTACATATTTTACTATATACAATAACCAGTCTGTTTTACTTAAATGCTCCATATTTGTTTGTTTGCTAGCAATTTTGCAAGCAATTTTACAAAGTTTTGAATCTCCAAATTAAAAGGGTATATGGTGTATTAAAATCACTAGTGTGCCAATAACCAATAATCAAGCACTACATATTGCTTACAAGTAGAGACATGACAGTATCACGTCTGCCAAGAGAATATTTTCATTTTTAGGTTATAGCAGTTAACGGAGTAACACTAGAAAGCACCAACAGTGGTATCCGTACCACAGTTTGAAAATCATTGATAGCATAGCGTATATTAGCATATATTTAATATACTGTATTTAAAATTTAAAATACATTTACTAACCGAAGACAGATGGACAGGCGCAGCTGGGATAGAGTGCCTGTAGTTGGTATCCTGGAGGGTGATCCTCACTCCGATGAAGGACAACAGGTCATCAAACTGGGCGCGGGACAGGCGGAAATACAGTTGAAAGCGGCCGTCATCCAGGCGCAGCTCCTGGAGCAAATGGTGAAACTCGCCGAACTGGGTTCGCCTCCGAAGGGTCTGGTGAACCCAAATACGGCGACGACGACCGCTATGCCTCTGTTGTGCTCTACAGAGCTAATACAGAGCTATAACTCTCTCAATGAATGCTCGATCCACATCAGCCATCTTGCAAACAAACCGCCTAGCACTGGCCCCTCCCACAAAAAGCGCATTTCGTCTTGGACAATTTTGCTTTGGACGCGCGAATGGATTCAAAATGTTCAAGCGTCCAACTAGACGAAAATTTTACGCTCTATTCGCGTTTGGTGTGAACGCAGCATTACACTCTCCAATTCTGAGGCACTAAAGAAAGAAACAAGGGGGCAGAGCAACAGAAAGATCTGGCACCATATTCGGTCCCAGCGTCTGACTTTGAAATCAAGTGCTCTGATGTAGACAGTGTCCTAGAGTGCTCTGATGTAGACAGTGTCCTAGAGTGCAAGTACCTTTCTGTAAGAGCAGATGCTATGCTTGCTCTCAAAACCAGAAGACTGGACAAATGGGAATCACAGGGATGATGAAGTTTAAAGTAGACTCACTAGCTTTAAGTCAGACATTTTTTTTATAAGAGAAGTTTGAAATAGTGTAATAGTGTAAAAAAAACAACTTGCATCACAATAGGTGTAATTGTGATTGTCAAAACATTTGGTAACTAAACAGAATTTTAATAAGTTTAGTGACAACATATTACAATGTTTATGGTACAATGACTGGAAGGCTACTGTTTGTATTATTGCTTAACACAATTTTAACGATTTCAATTCGATTCTTGGGATTTGATTTTAATCTTGCTTCAATATTGACTCATTTGGATAAATATTAGGTAGGCTACAGTAGATAACCTACATGTTAATTTGTCTCAAGAAAAATTATATCTCACATAATGCTGTAAACATACAGAGCCCTATCAGCTGATATTATTAAAGATGATAAATTAAATATAATGCGGTTTTCATTAAAATAACAATTATTTAATGACTCAAGTAAAAATATAATAAATATGTAATATAGTGCACATATTTAGCAAAATACTACTCTCTATAGATATTTTTTCTAGTCAACTAACGTGCTGGTCATTAAATGGCTTTCCTGAGGTAAATGTAACGTTCTGTAAGCCCACGCTCAATCGGCCCAATGGAGGCATCCGACCAGCGGGGAAGGTCTCTGCGTGTTACTGTCTTTTCTCGTGGCAAAGTATTTTGATTAAATTAAATACATTTTCATATATAACTCCATAAATGAAAAGGGTTTAATGATATCTGTGCATCATTAAATTAATGTTTGACTATTCCTCTTAACTCTTTACTGCAAATAACGAGTCCGATAGAATACAATCAAATGTTTACAATTTATTATGTCAGGTAAATGTATTATGCCAATTACATAATCAATTCAAAGATAATCGATACAAAACATCAAATGCTCAGGAATAAAGAGAAGAGATGCCAACCCAACATTACGAAATACATTTCGTCTTGAGATCCTTCAACATCATGGGCTGATCTGAGGTACAGAATCGCCCTGATCCTCTAGTTGCATTTCATTATACAGACAGAAACCTTTTTCACATG
This sequence comes from Rhinichthys klamathensis goyatoka, assembly GCF_029890125.1. Classification (NCBI taxonomy): domain Eukaryota; kingdom Metazoa; phylum Chordata; class Actinopteri; order Cypriniformes; family Leuciscidae; genus Rhinichthys; species Rhinichthys klamathensis. The sequence goes on from NW_026606944.1 coordinate 810,797, forward strand.
GAAACATCTGCTAACAATGGGAATTTACATTCAGAGTTGACATCTTTTGGGAGTAGGAGACCATTTGTCTAAAGACCCACCCTCCTCTGTGTGACAGTTATCTATAAACTCTTAAAAACCTTACTTCTTTGGGAATGAGACCTTTGTACCAGTCGCACTGAGACATTTCAAATGATACCAAACATGTAAAATACTGTATGATAATTGTTCATATTAAACCATATAGATTTTTGGGTGAACTCAGGTAGGGATGGGTGAAGGGAATGATGTGTAAATTGGGAGGTGGTCAACTCAAGTGTGATCGTGTCTCGAATGGGGACGGGCAAGAGAGATCAAATGTTAATTTCCAGAAAGGTCCTTGTCTTCTCGAGGAGTGGTCGTTCCTCAACCAGTTCTTCCAGTTTCTCCAGCTTACAGTTCTGTGCCATAATTGTTCTCCTGCTGTTTTATTGACCACTTTCCGTGGTTGAAAAACACTGATTGATTGATATTATGTATGAGGCATATACATTTCGGTAAATTGTACTGTATCTTTAAATAAAAAGTAACACATGATCGGTTTACTTAAACTGAGGGGCCAACAATCTGTCACGTTGCATTTACAAGTGGCAAAACGGTATTTATTGTCTGAATTTCGTAATAAAATGGTCATAACCTGAGACTTTTTTTTTTCATATCAAAAGTAACCTGCTCTAGAGTTCTCAACGGGCCTGAAAATTACAACCCGACCCGACCCGGCCCGTGGCTTTTAAAGCCCGGACCCGATGTAACCCGACACATCAACATGAATTATCTGCCCGAACCCGACCCGCGGCCCGACGCCACCCTTTTGATCGGTGAGTGGTGTATGTAGAATGACTGCTGCGCTTGACGCAGAGAGAGAGAGAGAGCCCCGGCCGCGCGCACTCTCACGTCTCACACATTCCGCCCATCCAGCTGACATAAACCACATTTCAATAAACGAAAAAAACGATCCAGTGATTAAATGTTTTCTGTATTGACGCAAATCTTGTGCGATGTCCTAAACTGCCGAGATAATCACACAACGTGTCGCGCCGCCCCTGAGCAACGGTGATTTGACCTGCAGCAAGATTACTTTTCACCAACTCCATCTTCTTCTCCGGGCTAAAGGCGTGCACGCAGCGGCGTCAGGTCTGCCCTCGCGTCGCGATGCACGTTGCACGCAGCAGCCAGACTTTCTTTACAGTGAACAGCAGCGATGAATAATAAATGTGTTTTTTTTTCTTTCACTGTACAATTCAAAAGATTAAGCCCGAGGTCCGACCCGACCCGAGTCATTTGCAAATATTTTCGACCCGAACCCGGCCCGAACCCGCGGGTCCCGTCGGGTTTGTCGGCCGACCCGACCCGTTGAGAACTCTAACCTGCTCTGTCTAGTCTGTCAGTGTTCTCTTTACTCCGATTTTGAGTGCGTGAAAAGTGTCAATTGCGCTGAATGCGTGAGAGTTAGTAGCCCTGCTTTATGCTGAAGATGTTCTCCTTTTCCTAATAAAGAAATATCGTCAAAATGGTTTGTAATCCTCTACTGAGATCTTGAGAGATGTAATGCGTTATATTATTTCCAGTTGATTTCATCTAAAGCCCAATTTATACTTCTGCGTCGACCTCCCGCCGTAGCTACGTCGTAGGCTGTGTGTAGCGCGCGTACCCTTCGGCGTACCCTGATGTGCACCTCTCCAAAAATATAACAACGCATCAATTCTACGCGTACCGCAAGTGCTTTGATTGGACCGCTAGAACCGCTCCCCGGGTTTCACATGCTCCCTCTGCATGTGTAATAGCTTGTCAAGGCAGACAACGACGCAGAAGTATAAATGAAAACCAACGCGTAGTCTATAACGAAGAGGCTCCGGCGTAGGTCCGACGCAGAAGTATAAATCAGCCTTAAGGCTGTGTAGCTGTAAATCTGTTATTGTTTCCATCTCTTCTCTTTTTCTTTTCTTGTTTCTCTTTCCTTCAGTGATTTTGCTTGTTAACAGCAGGTGTTCATCACTAATGCTCACTCATGACTCGATTAATCAAACATCTCATTATCTTAAACACTGGTTCAGTGTTATTTTAACACTCTCTTAGTGTGGGACACGTACACTGAGCAGTAATTTTTAACTGAGAATTTTGCTCTGTAGGTTATGAATGTTTGTTATGATGTTGTGCAATTTAATAACAAGATGGAAGTTACTTTAATTTGTTGATTAAAACTACTTTCACAAAGATGCATATTTTCTGGTGCCATTTTAATTTATCAAGCCGTTTAAAATGCATTCCACACAAACACACAGGGTCTCACATCTGCACGACCTGCTGGAAGTGTGATAACAAAATATTTTTTATTACACTGCTCAAATTAAATGGTCTTCCTCCAGAGTGAATGTGTAATTTGAAACTGCTCTATTTTGTAACCTCTTGCCACACTGAACAACACTACAATTTATTTCCAGAATTAGTTTTCAAATGATTTTCTAGGTCTCTTTGATTTGTAAAAATCTTCTTACACTGAAGGCAGGTGAAAGGCTTCTCACTAATGTGAATTTATTTCATGATTATTGAGGTGTTTCCTGTCTGATGACACATAAAACAGTTTCCTTTTGTGTGACTCCTCATGTGGTTTTTAAGGTATATTTTACTATTTGAAACTTTCCACACTGATCACATGTGAACGGTTTCCTCCGGTGTGAGTTCTCATGTGAACTTTAAGGTTTCCTTTTTAGCTGAAATGCATTCCACACAGTTTGCAGGTGTAAGCCTTCCCTTCAGTGTGAGTTCGCATGTGTGCATTAAGGGTTGCCTTACGCGAAAAACTATTTCCACATTGAGGACAAGTGTAAGGCTTCTCTCCAGTTTGAATGCTCATGTGGCGTGTAATGCTTCTTTTTTTTTTGTGAAAAACTTTCTACACTGTTTGCAGGTGTTAGGCTTCTCTCTAGTGTAAGATTTCATGTGAACTTTAAAGTTTCCTTTTTGAATGAAACTTATTCCACACTGTTGGCAGGTGTAATCTTCAGTGTGAGTTTGTATGTGTGCATTAAGGGCTGTCTTCCGTAAAAAACTCTGTTCACATTGACGGCAACTGAAAGGCTTCTTTCCAGTGTGAGTTCCCATGTGGTATTTAAGGCCTCCTTTTTGAGCGAAACCCTTTCCACATTGAGGGCAGGTGAAAGGCTTCTCTCCAGTGTGAACTCTCATGTGGGCTATAAGGTTTGCCCTAAATGTAAAACCCTTTCCACACTGTTGGCAGGTGTAAGCCTTCTCTCCAGTGTGAGTTCTCATGTGAACTGCAAGATTTTCTTGTTGATCAAAACTATTTCCATACTGAAAGCAGGTGAAATAACTTGTAGTTGTTGTCTTTTCAGTCTTTGAGGAATTTAAAGATTTTTCTCCAGTTGCGAAATCATGATTGTCGTACTGATTTCGTATTTCATTCAGTTCTTGACTCTCTTCTTTCAGCGCCATCAGGTCTATGGTGAAAAGTGACAAATACAAGTTAAACCCAGTTTAATGACACAAAGCAACAGACATAAAAATATTGGCCTAAAATAGCATCCTTTTATTCATGTTCAGTTTTGCAGAGTAACCGTTTTGTTTTCAGTTTCTATTCTCATTAGATCTTGTGGCAACATAGACGACAACCTTCTCTTGGATAACTTGAGAAATATGTTTGCATTTGTGGACAAATGTATATTTGTATATATGACACCTGTATATTTTAAGTAGAGATGCACCGATTGATTGGCTGGTGACTGGAATTGCCCGATTTTCACTGGCGACCGGCCAGTCAGTCTGACATATGCCAATTTTATGCCGGTCAAATGCACTCGGGCGCCGCATGATTAACATCGCGCAACATCAGCATCACGTGCACACGGAACGCATATGTAGGCCCGCAAGCGTGAGCGGCGCGTATTTTTTCCGGCGTGCATCTTAATCAATGAGTACATTCACATCGGGAGCAGGAACAGCGTATGAGCGTCGAGCAGGAGCGTCGCGTGACCAGCAGTGAAGCGGGGGTTTTGGCGCAGAGTGTATTTTTGCTGCGCTGCTCACGCTCAATTAAAGGGTTAGTTCACCCAAAAATGAAAATTCTGTCAGTAATTACTCACCCTCATGTTGTTCCAACCCCGTAAGACTTTCGTTCATCTTCGGAACAGAAATTAAGATATTTTTAATTAAATCTGAGAGCTGGATCACTCCTCCATAGGCTTCTTAAGGGATCGAAACTGACCGGCCCAAAAGTTATGAAAGACATCGTTAAAATAGTCCGAGTGACTACAGTGGCTCAACCTTAAGTTTATCAAGCGACGAGAATACTTTTAGTGCGCAAAAAACAAACAAAAATAACAACTTTATTCAGCTATTCATTTCCTTCTCTGTGGGCCTCGAGTGAGTTCACGTAGTGATATTGTGCAAAGCTTCTAGGTTGTACGTCACACGCATCACACACATGACCAGCGTCGGCCAATAGTGAACGTGTAACGTGCAACACAGAAGCTTTGTGCAATATCACTACGTGAAATCTCAAGGCCCACAGCGAAGGAAATTGAAAGAAACTGCAGGGAGTTCTTGCCCAGAACAGAACCATACCGCCAATCCAAACTGTATGCTAATTGTCAATGGTATTCGACGATAGTGGTCCTACAGAACCAACCTGTTTGTTCCTCTGTATCTTCTTGTTTCGCTCCGAAAGCTTCTTCAATCTTCAGGTCTTCACTCTCCTCTTTCATAATCACCATATTTGTTTGTTCCTCAGTTTCTTCATGAGTCACTCTGAATGTTTCTTCAATCTTCATGTCTTCACTCTCCTCTTTAATAGCCGCCATCTTTATAATAGTGTGACGTGGATCTCAGTCGCTTCACCAGGAGTTTTTCTGTGTGTTTGTCCTGTTGAAGATGAGAATAATGAACAGAAAGAAAAATAAATCCACACTAAATCTCTGTGTCTCAATCAGCTCTAGTTCAGTGCACTGGTAAGAGAGTCAGTCAGAGAGAGAGAGAGAGAGAGAGTTAGTTAATGGACATAAATCTCCTGATTAGACTAAAACACTCAAAACTGGCACTACAAATTAATAAAATAATTAAATATTGGACGTTCATATTTAAGTATTTATGATTTATATTTGGTATTTAATGATTTGTAGATCACATTCAATCGATTAAACAAAAACATTTGTGATTTGTTTGTAAAAGTTGTTAATACACGTTTGTGTTCTCATTGTATTTACACTGTTTTGACCAGCTCTCACCACCAAGCACAACCTAGTTACCGTAGTGGGCTTACGGTAGTTTCTTTCTTCTGCTGAACACAAAGGAAGTTATTTTGAAGAACGATTGAAACTTTGGCACCATTGACTTCCATAGTATTTTTTTTTTCTACAATGGAAGTCAATGGTGCCAAACAACTGTTTGGTTCCAATCGTTCTTCAAAATATCTTCCTTTGTGTTCAGCAGAAGAAACTCATACAGGTTTGCAACAACTTGAGGGTGAGTAAATAATGACAGAATTTTCATTTTGGGGTGGAGTATCCCTTTAAGGTAGGGCTGTCGCGGTAAAGGAATTTCCCTTGCGGTAATTTTGAGTGGCTCAATAGCGCGATATGTGGTATTACCGCCATTTATTTATTTATATTTATTTATTGCTATAAATACGTGTTATGATGTGGTCAGCATACAAAAAAACAATGCAACCAATGTAACCGAAACTAAACAGCGTATCTGCGCATTGAAAGACTGTCACTCAGCGCGCAGTTACACGCCAACGGACTGTCTTTGAGTGAGTCATTAAACCGTTCATTCAACGAAAACGTTCAAAAAAGCTGATTCCTTAAATGATAGATATAATGAAACAAGGTGTTAATTATTTTTTAACTTTGAGCTCCACTTTTCAAGGCTCAGCTGGCCAGCAATGCTTCACTTTTGGGCAAAGCTGAAACAATGCTTCACTTAATAGAGACCAATGGCATTGATTCAATGCGTGACTCGCTGCTTTCCCCCCACGGCTTCCTCGCACTGTGTAATGCTGACGCCATTCATGGTGGTAAATACCCTTACACGTTAAAAGGATGATATGACAAATATTTAGCTTTCCTTGGAAACGGCAATCTTTTCACAAATATACATGACTTGCCTTCAAAGACAGGTAATCGCACGCGCTCAGGCGATCTCATTCACTGTCTGTTTAGGCTTAAGTCCAAATCCACGAAGCCTCTGTACAAATCACCATGATAAACAGTCTTGTTATCATTATTAACTTATTTAACATTCAATACACATGGTACGAACTACGAAAGGTGGCCTTATGAAAAAAGAAAACGTGGTTCGCGGTTGCTTGCATTCCTCTGGGGTTGGCCTGTCAGTAGCGCGGTACTGCAATATTGCGGTTATCGCGACAGCCCTACTTTAAGGTATAAATATTGTGAAATATCTGGTCCATTTAGTCAGCCATGAAGATGAAGAGCACAGGGAGAAAACAAATGAGTCAAGAGCAGGTGAAGAGAACATGTAGGAACTGTCACACAAGACAGTTTGACTTTAAGGGGTCATGAGTCATGACATACTTTTTTTTTATATAAATGTTCTCTGAGGCACACTTACAATGCAAGTACAGTTTTTGTGCACCAGAAACTCATAATATTGTAAAATAATAACATTTTTCACCCTGTCTCCTACTGAAAAGGTTTGTTTATGAATGAGAGAGAGAATGAATGAGAGAGTTTATGAAAAGCAGGCATCTGTCTTTCTAAAGATATGTAAATGTATTTTGTCTCTTGTCATCACACAATGACCTCTTATTTATCAAAACATCAAGTAAAATTGGATTCCTCATATAATGATCAAAATAATAGTGAGAAACGTTACATATTAGGGATTGCTTATTTAAGTTTTTTTTTATCTGGTCCATTACTCAGCCATGAAGATGGGGAGGACAGCAAAGAAATGATAGAAAATGAGTTCAGAGCAGGTGAAGAGAACTGGCAGGAATGGACCATACAGGATTTTATGAGTTCCAGAACATTACAGATTAGGGTTGCAGACTTAGTTATTGGTTTCTCTTGTAAAACATCAGAGGAGAGGAGATAAATATAACAGGATAATGCAGAGATGCAACAGAGGAAAGACCTTCCTCAGAGGACCCATCAGACTGGCCTGCACCCCATCAAATTATTGACACTTTTACACACAAATTGACTGAGAAAGGGCCTTTGTAATGTCCTACAATACAGGGTTCACAATACAGGGAGCGAAATGAGATGCACTTCTGTTACTAATGTGTGGATGAGCTTTTCTAAAAGTAAAAATAACATTTATTAATGTTAGATTAATCATTTCAAATGTATATCAATAATAACAATTAATATAAACATCGCTTGTATAAACTATAAAATAAACTGAACCGTTTGCAATGATTTAAATGCTTAAAAACACAAACCTTTCTCCAGCAGAATCACAACAGACGCAGGAGCGCGACTCTATGACGTCACATCGCCACGCCAAAATAAAAGTCCTGTTCACGTTGTTGTCTATAATAAAGCAAGTATTCATATTTAAATTACATAAGTACATGTTTAATAATGTGCTGAATAACTAATATGTGAGATTATTTTGTATGTGCAGTAATGTTTAAGTGCGGAAATCATTTCTAAAAAATAATTATACAAACAAACCATTTTTCTTTATTTCTGTTTAATGAATTTTTCTCAAAAGAGCCATATCAAAACATAATATTTTATAATACTATACAATAAATAAGGTTGTCAATAAAATTTTATAGACACAAAATCTGTCTTTTAGAAATGATTATTTATAATAATAATTGCATATAATAATATAATATAATAATATAATAAACATATTATGTGGTCTACCCATAATCCATTACACCTGTACAATATTAGTTTATAAATTATTATTAAGCACTTAGTTCAAATGAATATAAATATGCAAAGGTAATGTAAATAATCTTTAGAATCAATGGACCCTGTTTGTTCAACTACCATCATAGTCCCTGATCCTAAATGAGTTCAGAATCATAAAACAACTGTACATTTCAGACAGGTGTTGACTTTCTAGGCAAAACGTAGAAGTCTTTATTCCACATATACATGGTACACACACACACACACACACACACACACACACGCACACACACACACACACGCACACACACACACACACACACACACACACACACACACACACACACACACAGACTGGCAAATAGTACTTATGAGGACAGTTAGGATTAACCATGGTTTACAAGGACACTCCTTTCCCAGCATCAGGGTATCAATACAGTTATGCAAAAGGCTTCATTTATTGATCAATAAGATACATCCGACTTCATATTTAGAATATAATGTATATCATCGAGAGGAAGTGCTACAGAAATTTCACAGGTTTATAAGGTCATCATACAATCATGGTTTAAAGGGACATCATGGTTTATGAGGTCTATAATACACACATTTGACCATTTGCCTGTCTACAAGGACATAATTGATCAAGTTACAGTTTTTTTTTCGATTGCTAAACGACAGTGAGCCCAACTGGAACTACATGTGCAAAACTAACTCCAGTCTGCACAGCAGCAGTTCATGTGGGCCAAACTCTAGTTCGTTTTTTATTGCTTGAACACAGTTTTCAAAACTCTACACACTTATCCCATGACTTTAACCACAACCTGCACAACACTGTGGATTTACAGCACTTTGTTCAAATGCTAACACACTGCTGTCAAAACTGTGAACCACACATTCAAAACAGAATAGATTTCAGCCTTGTGCCTTTCAAACACTGCTGATTGCAATTTCAGCTGAAAGGCTAAGCAGGGGTCTTGTTTTAGTCTTGTTAGTGAACACACATACACACACACACACACACACACACACATATATATATATATATATATATATATAGGCAGAGCTCAGAAAGACTAATTTTGGAAATGGAACAAGAAAGACGGGTTCGTGGAGGGAGAAGGGTGGCAGGGAGAGGGCAGATGCGTGGAGGAAGACAAAGAGCTGTTATTTCAGATGAAATAAGGGCTATGCCGGATGTGAGGACTGCCAGGGATGGATAAGGCACTCCAGAAGGTTCTTCCCCAGGTGCATGGCAAGAGAGAACATTAGATGTAATGTTGATGAACACCTGTGGCCTGATGCTAGAGAGAGGCAGGATTAGCCCCTCAATTATTTGTTCGAATTGTACTTTTAGTTTCTACCTTTTTTTTCTCATTACTGTAATTTCATAAATTATTACAGACTATTGAAGCAAACTGCTAATTTTCATTTACCTTAAATAATTGTTCTGTTCTAAAATGTAAATAAATCATGTGAAAGAATGTCACTCTTCTTTGAGGAAAAGTCTTTGTATGAACTCACTGAAATTTTTCAAACTGTAAAGATGAAAAGTTTGTATTTTCTGTATTGGTGTTTGATGCTAGTGTTGTTACTCTCAGTGTGTTCTGAGTGACAGTGTGTGTTATCTCAGTGAGGGTTGTGTGCAGTGTTGTTACTCTCAGTGTGTTCTGAGTGACAGTGTGTGTTATCTCAGTGAGGGTTGTGCAGTGTGTGTTATCTCAGTGAGGGTTGTGTGCAGTGTTTGCTGCACTGAGCCTGTTTTGAGCCGTGTGTTAAGAGTTGTGTTGCTTGGAATGAGTTTTGCTGCTTGAAATGAGTTTTGCAGGTGATGTGATTGTGAACTGTTTAGCTCAGGTGACTGTTGGTAGTGCAGACTGTAGTTAGAGTTTTGCACATGTAGCTCCAGTTGTGCTCACTGTCGTTTAGCAATCGAAAATATTAATATTAAATTTAAGATGTAAATAGTTTTTAAGATGTAAATAGTTTTTAACCTTTTAAATAGTGATATTTCATACAATTTTAATTGTGCCATCTTTATGTTTTGAAATGTTCCTGCGATCATATTCTGATTTTCTTAAATCGTGATTTTCCCTAATTCTATATGCAACCGATCAAATAAATTATCCAAATCTTTATGCAAAAACACAACACATTAGACAACATATGTTTTTATTTCAACGAATATCTAAAATCTTAAATACAACAGTATTTTGGGCTAATTAATTACTTCATCTTTTAAACACATCTTTTAAAATAATAAAATGTATGTATACACAGTCACTATTTCATTACACAGATAATTAAACATTAAACATTAATAACAATAAAAATTAACAATAAAAACATTTAAATTTAAAATAATCACTTGTCACATAAATTAAAACAAGTATATTCGTAAATTACTATTCCATAGATATTTAAGAATTCATTTTAAATATTTAAAAAAATAACTCATTGAACTTTAATAAGTTGTTGCTTAACACCGCTACCTCTCAACTGTCAAATATTTATGGAGGACCAAACCTGCACAAATTAATAAATAAATGTGTGTGTATATAATAATATAATATACTATATATATTATAATAAAGGAAAGAAAAGGGTAATTCAGGATTAAATTAAATCAAAAATGTATTTATTCATATTTATTCATAATTTCTGCAGATTTGGTTCTCCAATATTGGGTGTAGTGTCTATATCACAGACCTTTCAAATAAAATTTTAAAAAACCTCAGTTCTTTTTCCTTTGGATCAAGTTTTTTTCTGAACAGATCAAACGTTTTGTAATGCATTTTTTCGCTTTAGATGTATTCCCTTGTTTCGGACAAAGTCCCTGATGTTTTGGGTTGTCCGTCCATGCAGCATTTTTTTCTCCGCATTTTTGCAGGATTGGCACTCCTTTAGAGAGGCAAGATGCCCCTTGGTTATATGAGTTTTAAAATGCTTGAACACTGCTTCTACTTCTTGCTTCACCCATGGCTTTTTGACATAGTTTGACCTGACTGCTAAAAAGAAAAAATACAAATAAGATCAAAATATGTTGTTAATTATCCCTCCACCTCAAATTAGTTGCATGTGTATATAACTGTTTTGTTTTAATTTAAACAATTTATTCTAAAGGATCTTACAAATTCCGCTTATACCTTTGTGTGTAGTGATCACAGTATGATTAACTGCATCATTTGTTTCCATAGATTCACCTGTAAAATAAGAATTTTTAGAGAAAAAAAACAAACAGCTTATTGCATGCATTTCAAAATAATAGTTTGATGACCAGCCAAACAACCTCTTACATTACCATTTATAAGCAGCATGGAAATAACTGGTGTCTTACAAACCAAGACACCATTTCATGCAAATTTAACATGACAAAGAACAAGATGTCTTGATCTTTTGAAATAAACATTTTAATGAGCAGCAAGATTCTGTATTTTTCTATTGAAATGCGTTTTTAAAAAACATTGCAAGCACATTTAATTTAATATCATTTCAGACTTAAACTTTCATTACATACCAGAAGTGTCATCCAGATGTTGCTCATCTTCACATGAATCTTCACTGTCACTCTCATTGACTACTGCAAATTCTATTTAAGGGGGACAAATGCAACACAAAATTAAATGGTTATAAAAACATTGGTCTGATTTACTCAATTATAAAGTTTATTGTTACAAACACACCCAAAAATATTGTTCTGGGCTGAACAATATTTGCATGTAATTTGCATGTAACAGCCGCGCTTGTTCCATGGCGGATTGTTATTACAACGGTGGATTTGCCAGGCACACGCCAGGAGCGGTTCACAGCCGAAGAGACCGACGTTCTCATCAGGGCCATTAAAGACAGAGAACTGACATTGTATGGGGATGGAGAAACCCACCCAAATTAGCTTCGGTTAAACAGCCGTATAATAATTTGGGTAAATGCGTGAGCTAGATTTATGCCTTTTTGGGGTTTTTTTCCACATCTTTATGGAGACAACAATGATTTCCCTCGTGTGTTCATATTTTTCCTTGTAATGATGTATGATTTGCAAAAATGAAAACTGCTGCGTCTGTGTAGATGAGAGAATTAAAGGGGTCATAAAATGCCATTTTTGTACAAGCTAATATGATTCTTTAGGGTCTAAATTAAAAGTTTGTAATATACTTTAATTAAAAATTCTCATTAGTATTGTAAGAAAACACTTATTTTACCTGGTCAAAAACAGCTCTGTTTTCAGCACGCCGTTTCAGTGCATATGCCTTTAAATGATCATGAGCTTCGCTGACTCCGCCTCTCTGTTCTGTGTACACCGTTTGTAACACAATAACACAATAACCACGCGTTGTTCATTATAAAAGTGGGATTATGAATTATATTGAGAACGTTGTACATAGAAAACATGCTGTAATGTACCCTGAGTGTAAACCGACGCATTCATCGTGAAGCGTGCAGCTAGCGATTTGCAAAGATTAATATAAATATTAATATAAAGATTAATAAAACGTTACACTCACTTTAGTTCTTCTGAAGGTTCAGCAGGAACACGAATAGGTTCCGATCCTTTATTCAGGTGCAGCTTCTCAGCAAAACCAGCTTTACACTGATCCTCGTTTATAAAGCAGTCCACTGAGAAATGATTCGGCAAACATGAGAGCATTGACGTTGCTCGTGGGGAATATTCCCTTCGAAAACAAACTCAGCCACTGCGTCTTCAGCGGTTCGGATTTAGGAACATTAAAATGACTGTGTTCGTTATTGCACCCAAGAACAGAACACCACAATCGCTTAGACGCCATTCTGCTCATAGACAGTGCTCCAGCATATCAACAATGACCGCGCCGGTCCGCGCAGACTATGATTGACAGGACGAGCGAGGGCGGGTCTGTGTTGAATCACAAGCTGTCAATCAACAATCGTGGGAGGGGCGTCCGTTTTATTGACGTCACAAAAACGAACGGCTCAATTTGAGGCAGGGGAAAACATATAAGGAGATTAAAACAAAAACACTGGATGGATTTTTATCATTATATGATGGCTGTGTACAGGCACTGCCAACACACATTTCAGTACACTCAACTTGTAAAAGTGCATGTACCATTATATGACCCCTTTAAAGTGTATGCGTGTATTGCACACACTACATTATGGCCAAGCATGCCCCCTTAAAATAGTATATGAATAAAGCGCAAGGCACCACTGACTTTAGACTAGGTTTTTCCTGGTCAGTGGCGGAATTGTTTTCTGAAACTGCAAAATAGCACCAGGGAACGTTTGCGCCGGAACACGCCTCCTCTTTGCGCTGAACCGCCCCCGCGAGCGCAAGTTCAAGTTCATTCCCTAATTTACAGACGTACGTCTGTGGAGGGAAAAGTCTGCTGTGCGTGGGTGCAAAATAGGAATGATACATGCGTAGGTGTACAAAGTCAATTGCGCTGGGTGCAAGATAGGGCCCATAACGTTTTAAGTCAGTTTCTCAAATCCAACCGGAGGCTCACTGCCCTGCAGAATATCAGCTTCAGCCTTAAAGGGATAGTTCACTCAAAAATGAGAAAATCTTAATGAAAGATGACTGAGAGAATGCTACATGTGAGTTTGGTCAGGGTTTCAACTAAACTTTGCAGAACCCTGCGCTGATACCATGAATGTCTGTAAAGGTGCTTTGAAACCTGTATTGTAAAAAGCGCTATACAAATAACATTGACTTGACATGCTTAAATAAAATAAATTTGTTTTTTAAATACCTTGAATTTCATCGAGAGATTTTCCCTGAAGGTCTGCAACAGTTCCTTTTTCCAATGCTAAAAGAATTTTGGAAATTTTTGCGACCTGAACTGTTGCATCAGGCAGTCTGTAGTAATCTCTGTGAACCCTTATATCATGGCCCAAAAAATCAGCGAGTTGGTCCATCTCATTGTTTTTCAGGTTAAGCATCTGCGATGTTGTTGCAACCTGTTTCCGCAACTGAGTGGATCTCAAGTATTGAGGCTGCCTTGTTCCAGATTCTTCTGCAAACTTTCTAACACAATCATTTCCTCTGAAATATGTCAGACATTTTGGAACTGCGAACAAGTATCCATTTTCATCCAGGACATTGCAATCCTTTCTTTTTTTTACCAGCAATCTGAGTGCGTTTACAAGATCTGGTGTCAGCAAAACAGCAACTTTCCGGTCTTTCTTTCCCTTTAGTTCAACCCTAGTCAGATAGGAACATAGACGTTTCTCGTAGTTTGATAGTCCGAATTCTGGAAGAGTAGATGAGGCATCCCTTTCAGTAAAATTACTTAGTTGCATTCTCGAAACTTCTCCAGAACGTCGTCGGTTGAAGGTAATTATTCTTGTGAGACAGACTCTGGCAAGATCAGAATAATTCTGAATTGAAGCAGCTTTTTCCAGTTTGTTGTAGGCTGATCCTACTACTACTACTACTACTACTATTACTACTACTACTTCTACTACAAAACAATCACATTTTAGAGTAAAGTCTCTGACAAAGTGTTATTGTCTGTATTTGTAGTAATGTTAAACATGTCCTCCTATACCATGATTGAGCTGACACACAAAATTACTTATCATTATTAAATATTGCTCATTGTAGGTATTTAGCATTAGGGTTATTATTAGTACTACTACTACTACTACTACTACTACTACAAAACAATCAAATTTTAGAGTAAAGTCTCTGACAAAAAGTGTTATTGTCTGTATTTGTAGTAATGTTGAACATGTCCTCCTATACCATGATTGAGCTGACACACAAAATTACTTATCATTATTAAATATTGCTCATTGTAGGTATTTAGCATTAGGGTTATTATTAGTACTACTACTACTACTACTACTACTACTACAAAACAATCAAATTTTAGAGTAAAGTCTCTGACAAAAAGTGTTATTGTCTGTATTTGTAGTAATGTTGAACATGTCCTCCTATACCATGATTGAGCTGACACACAAAATTACTTATCATTATTAAATATTGCTCATTGTAGGTATTTAGCATTAGGGTTATTATTAGGGATGGCCCGATACCGATACTGGCATCGGGGATCGGGCCGATACTGTCCTAATATACTCGTACTCGTACTCATAAAAATTCGCCGATACCACGCACCGATACCACGTACATTTTGCATAACGAAACTGGCCGCCGCGAGTGCTTTGTCGAGGTGAACTGAGGCATAGGAAAGTATAGGCTAATGTCGGCGGTTTGGGCTCATTTCAAGATAAGGGATGATGACAACAGCAAGGCAGACTGTGAGTTATGTTCAGCTAAGGTGTCGAGAGGAGGGAAAGAAAGTACATCGTTTAACACCAGCAATCTAATTAAACATCTGAAGACGCATCATAGATCTGATGGCCGAGCGCGCGCGCGGGCGGTAATGCACTCACTCTGTGTGTGCGGGTTACGGGAGAATAAAACGATTCGCGGGACTCCCGCAAACTAGAAATATCTATGAATAAAACATAAAAACTAAAAGATTTTTATTAATCTCTTGCAGAAAAGCAACAAGAACAACTACAACAAAATAGAAACGATTTACAGGACAGAGTTTCTATTCATAACATGGTTACAGCGTTGAGCGATGTAGCCAATCACAGACATATGTGTTGATTTCTGGAACGCAGTGGCCAATCAGAAGCATTTAAGATAGACTCCCCTCACCGCTCAAAACGGACTTTTTTGTTCAGTGCTGAATTCTGCATGCTGGCAAATCCTCTAATTATAACAAACAAAGTGTGGATATTATGAAAGATTGATTGTGCAGTCAGCTTCATTGATAATAACAGAGATGTGTGAGATCGCGATGAACTGTCAGCTTTTAGGATTTATTAAGGGAGCGCACTTTGCGCGCATTCAGTCATGCCAGACCATGCACGCAGTAGCCTGCTTGCTTTTATGTTAAATTAACAGTGGTTTGTGTGTTAATACATTTATTATTTTACTAATTTTTATTTATTTTTTAGACTTGTTAAAACAAGCAGAGAAGAAAATAAAAACAGTCTTCTAACCTGTGTTCTAAAATAGTCGTCTTCTTTTCTGGGAGCCTATTACTTTTGCGGTAGAAATATCGGTATCGGTACTCGGTATCGGCAAGTACACAAATGTAAATACTCGTACTCGTATCGGTTTGAAAAAAAATGGTATCGGGCCATCCCTAGTTATTATTAGTACTACTACTACTACTACTACTTCTACTACAAAACAATCAAATTTTAGAGTAAAGTCTCTGACAAAAAGTGTTATTGTCTGTATTTGTAGTAATGTTGAACATGTCCTCCTATACCATGATTGAGCTGACACACAAAATTACTTATTATTATTAAATATTGCTCATTGTAGGTATTATTTAGCATTGGGGTTATTATTAGTAATACTACTACTTCTACTACAAAACAATCCAATTTTAGACTAAAGTCTCGGACAAAAAGTGTTATTGTCTGTATTTGTAGTAATGTTGAACATGTCCTCCTATACCATGATTGAGCTGACACACAAAATTACTTATCATTATTAAATATTGCTCATTGTAGGTATTTAGCATTAGGGTTATTATTAGTACTACAACTACTACTAATACTTCTACTACAAAACAATCAAATTTTAGAGTAAAGTCTCAGACAAAAAGTGTTAGTGTCTGTATTTGTAGTAATGTTGAACATGTCCTCCTATACCATGATTGAGCTGACACACAAAATTACTTATCATTATTAAATATTGCTCATTGTAGGTATTTAGCATTAGGGTTATTATTAGTAATACTACTACTACTACTACTACAAAACAATCACATTTTAGAGTAAAGTCTCTGACAAAAAGTGTTATTGTCTGTATTTGTAGTTGTTAAACATGTCCTCCTATACCATGATTGAGCTGACACACAAAATTACTTATTATTATTAAATATTGCTCATTGTAGGTATTATTTAGCATTGGGGTTATTATTAGTACTACTTCTACTACAAAACAATCCAATTTTAGACTAAAGTCTCTGACAAAAAGCTTTAGTGTCTGTATTTGTAGTAATGTTGAACATGTCCTCCTATACCATGATTGAGCTGACACACAAAATTACTTATCATTATTAAATATTAATCATCGTAGGTATTATTTAGCATTATTGGTATTGTTATTTACAAAACAACCCCATTTTAAACTAATGTCTCTGACAAAAAGCGTTTTTGTCTAAATTTGTAGTAATGTTAAACATGTCCTCTTATACCATGATTGAGCTGACACACAAAATTACTTATCATTATTAAATATTGCTCATTGTAGGTATTTAGCATTAGGGTTATTATTAGTACTACTAATACTACTACTACAAAACAATCCAATTTTAGACTAAAGTCTCTGACAAAAAGTGTTATTGTCTGTATTTGTAGGAATGTTAAACATGTCCTCCTATACCATGATTGAACTGACACACAAACTGACTTATCATTATTAAATATTGCTCATTGTTGGTATTATTTAGCATTAGGGTTATTATTAGTAATACTACTACTACTACTACTACAAAACAATCAAATTGTAGACTACAGTCTCTACTACAAATACAGACAATAACACTTTTTGTCAGAGACTGTAGTCTACAATTGGATTGTTTTGTAGTAGTAGTAGTAGTAGTAGTATTACTAATAATAAACCTAATGCTAAATACCTACAATGCGCAATATTTAATAATGAGAAGTAATTTTGTGTGTCAGCTCAATCATGGTATAGGAGGACATGTTCAACATTACTACAAATACAGACAATAACACTTTTTGTCAGAGACTTTACTCTAAAATTTGATTGTTTTGTAGTAGAAGTAGTAGTATTACTAATAATAACCCCAATGCTAAATAATACCTACAATGAGCAATATTTAATAATGATAAGTCAGTTTGTGTGTCAGCTCAATCATGGTATAGGAGGACATGTTCAACATTACTACAAATACAGACAATAAAACTTTTTGTAAATGTTGAACATGTCCTCCTATACCATGATTGAGCTGACACACAAACTGACTTATCATTATTAAATATTGTGCATTGTAGGTATTTAGCATTAGGGTTATTATTAGTAATACTACTACTACTACTACAAAACAATCCAATTTTAGAGTAAAGTCTCTGTCAAAAAGTGTTATTGTCTGTATTTGTAGTAATGTTGAACATGTCCTCCTATACCATGATTGAGCTGACACACAAAATTACTTATCATTATTAAATATTGCTCATTGTAGGTATTATTTAGCATTAGGGTTATTATTAGTAATACTACTACTACTACTACTACAAAACAATCAAATTTTAGAGTAAAGTCTCTGACAAAAAGTGTTATTGTCTGTATTTGTAGTAATGTTGAACATGTCCTCCTATACCATGATTGAGCTGACACACAAAATTACTTCTCATTATTAAATATTGCTCATTGTAGGTATTTAGCATTAGGTTTATTATTAGTAATACTACTACTACTTCTACTACAAAACAATCACATTTTAGAGTAAAGTCTCTGACAAAAAGTGTTATTGTCTGTATTTGTAGTAATGTTAAACATGTCCTCCTATACCATGATTGAGCTGACACACAAAATTACTTATCATTATTAAATATTGCTCATTGTAGGTATTTAGCATTAGGGTTATTATTAGTAATACTACTACTACTACTACTACTACTACAAAATAATCCAATTTTAGAGTAAAGTCTCAGACAAAAAGTGTTATTGTCTGTATTTGTAGTAATGTTGAACATGTCCTCCTATACCATGATTGAGCTGACACACAAACTGACTTATCATTATTAAATATTGCGCATTGTAGGTATTTAGCATTAGGGTTATTATTAGTAATACTACTACTACTACTACTACTACAAAACAATCAAATTTTAGAGTAAAGTCTCTGTCAAAAAGTTTTATTGTCTGTATTTGTAGTTGTTAAACATGTCCTCCTATACCATGATTGAGCTGACACACAAAATGACTTATTATTATTAAATATTGCTCATTGTAGGTATTATTTAGCATTGGGGTTATTATTAGTAATACTACTACTTCTACTACAAAACAATCCAATTTTAGACTAAAGTCTCAGACAAAAAGTGTTATTGTCTGTATTTGTAGTAATGTTGAACATGTCCTCCTATACCATGATTGAGCTGACACACAAAATTACTTATCATTATTAAATATTGCTCATTGTAGGTATTTAGCATTAGGGTTATTATTAGTAATACTACTACTACTACTACTACTACTACAAAACAATCAAATTTTAGAGTAAAGTCTCTGACAAAAAGTGTTATTGTCTGTATTTGTAGTAATGTTGAACATGTCCTCCTATACCATGATTGAGCTGACACACAAAATGACTTATCATTATTAAATATTGCTCATTGTAGGTATTGTTTAGCATTGGGGTTATTATTAGTAATACTACTACTACTACTACAAAATAATCCAATTTTAGAGTAAAGTCTCAGACAAAAAGTGTTATTGTCTGTATTTGTAGTAATGTTGAACATGTCCTCCTATACCATGATTGAGCTGACACACAAAATGACTTATTATTATTAAATATTGCTCATTGTAGGTATTATTTAGCATTGGGGTTATTATTAGTAATACTACTACTACTACTACAAAATAATCCAATTTTAGAGTAAAGTCTCAGACAAAAAGTGTTATTGTCTGTTTTTGTAGTAATGTTGAACATGTCCTCCTATACCATGATTGAGCTGACACACAAAATTACTTATCATTATTAAATATTGCTCATTGTAGGTATTTAGCATTAGGGTTATTATTAATAATACTACTACTACTACTACTACTACTACTACTACTACAAAATAATCCAATTTTAGAGTAAAGTCTCAGACAAAAAGTGTTATTGTCTGTATTTGTAGTAATGTTGAACATGTCCTCCTATACCATGATTGAGCTGACACACAAACTGACTTATCATTATTAAATATTGCTCATTGTAGGTATTTAGCATTAGTGTTATTATTAGTACTACTCCTACTCCTACTACTACTACTACTACTACAAAACAATCAAATTTTAGAGTAAAGTCTCAGACAAAAAGTGTTATTGTCTGTATTTGTAGTAATGTTGAACATGTCCTCCTATACCATGATTGAGCTGACACACAAAATTACTTATCATTATTAAATATTGCTCATTGTAGGTATTATTTAGCATTAGGGTTATTATTAGTAATACTACTACTACTTCTACTACAAAACAATCAAATTTTAGAGTAAAGTCTCTGACAAAAAGTGTTATTGTCTGTATTTGTAGTAATGTTGAACATGTCCTCCTATACCATGATTGAGCTGACACACAAAATTACTTATCATTATTAAATATTGCGCATTGTAGGTATTTAGCATTAGGTTTATTATTAGTAATACTACTACTACTTCTACTACAAAACAATCCAATTGTAGACTACAGTCTCTGACAAAAAGTGTTAATGTCTGTATTTGTAGTAATGTTGAACATGTCCTCCTATACCATGATTGAGCTGACACACAAACTGACTTATCATTATTAAATATTGCGCATTGTAGGTATTTAGCATTAGGGTTATTATTAGTAATACTACTACTACTACTACAAAACAATCCAATTTTAGAGTAAAGTCTCTGTCAAAAAGTTTTATTGTCTGTATTTGTAGTTGTTAAACATCTCCTCCTATACCATGATTGAGCTGACACACAAAATGACTTATTATTATTAAATATTGCTCATTGTAGGTATTATTTAGCATTGGGGTTATTATTAGTAATACTACTACTTCTACTACAAAACAATCCAATTTTAGACTAAAGTCTCAGACAAAAAGTGTTATTGTCTGTATTTGTAGTAATGTTGAACATGTCCTCCTATACCATGATTGAGCTGACACACAAAATTACTTCTCATTATTAAATATTGCTCATTGTAGGTATTTAGCATTAGGTTTATTATTAGTAATACTACTACTACTTCTACTACAAAACAATCAAATTTTAGAGTAAAGTCTCTGACAAAAAGTGTTATTGTCTGTATTTGTAGTAATGTTAAACATGTCCTCCTATACCATGATTGAGCTGACACACAAAATTACTTATTATTATTAAATATTGCTCATTGTAGGTATTATTTAGCATTAGGTTTATTATTAGTAATACTACTACTACTTCTACTACAAAACAATCCAATTTTAGAGTAAAGTCTCAGACAAAAAGTGTTATTGTCTGTATTTGTAGTAATGTTGAACATGTCCTCCTATACCATGATTGAGCTGACACACAAAATTACTTATCATTATTAAATATTGCTCATTGTAGGTATTATTTAGCATTAGGGTTATTATTAGTAATACTACTACTACTACTACTACAAAACAATCAAATTTTAGAGTAAAGTCTCTGACAAAAAGTGTTATTGTCTGTATTTGTAGTAATGTTGAACATGTCCTCCTATACCATGATTGAGCTGACACACAAAATTACTTCTCATTATTAAATATTGCTCATTGTAGGTATTTAGCATTAGGTTTATTATTAGTAATACTACTACTACTTCTACTACAAAACAATCAAATTTTAGAGTAAAGTCTCTGACAAAAAGTGTTATTGTCTGTATTTGTAGTAATGTTAAACATGTCCTCCTATACCATGATTGAGCTGACACACAAAATTACTTATTATTATTAAATATTGCTCATTGTAGGTATTATTTAGCATTAGGTTTATTATTAGTAATACTACTACTACTTCTACTACAAAACAATCCAATTTTAGAGTAAAGTCTCAGACAAAAAGTGTTATTGTCTGTATTTGTAGTAATGTTGAACATGTCCTCCTATACCATGATTGAGCTGACACACAAAATTACTTCTCA
This sequence comes from Rhinichthys klamathensis goyatoka, assembly GCF_029890125.1. Taxonomy (NCBI): domain Eukaryota; kingdom Metazoa; phylum Chordata; class Actinopteri; order Cypriniformes; family Leuciscidae; genus Rhinichthys; species Rhinichthys klamathensis. The sequence continues at coordinate 832,541 of NW_026606944.1, forward strand.
TTATTAAATATTGCGCATTGTAGGTATTTAGCATTAGGTTTATTATTAGTAATACTACTACTACTTCTACTACAAAACAATCCAATTTTAGAGTAAAGACTCTGACAAAAAGTTTTATTGTCTGTATTTGTAGTAATGTTAAACATGTCCTCCTATACCATGATTGAGCTGACACACAAACTGAAATATTATTACAGTTTTTCTCGATTGCTTAAACACATTTCTTGAAACTATGCCTCATATTCTCAAAACAGTAAACACAAATCCATAACGTCTCACCCAATTCCCCAAACATCCTATTTTCAGGTCAAAATGAAGCTCTACACTCAAAACCATTCACTCTTGCTGAAAAACCAAACTTTGCCCTCAGACAGGACACACAAGCCTTCAAAAATACACACACTACAACATAGTCTTACACACTGGTGCTATAAATTCAAAACAACATTTCCAAAACTGGTAAGTCATGTTGCTTGTGCATGTTGTGCTTGTGCCCCCCCCCCCCCCCCCCCCCAACCCCGCCCCCCCCCCGCCCCGCCCCCCGCCCGCAATAATCTTTTTTTTCCTCTCTCCTACTCTTACGTAAGATGTGTGTGAGCATCATATGACAGCAAAAGAGCACACACAAACCTTATTCAAATATGGAATTGTATTGGAATGGTAAAGAGTGTTGGTACATGCCTCCACTCAAGGATACAATATGATGAACAAGTCTAAGAATGTTCCACGTATGGGTGAAATACCATCATTGGCCTAGCAAGATAACATTCTGGGAAGGGGATGGAAAGGAGAAAGGTTGCCCTCCCTTCACTGTCACACTCTGCAGCCACTCTGTGTGACTGTACGACTGCTGGCCTTTTCTTGCAAGAACATAAACCTCATCAAAGACAATTGAAAATGATTGTCTCTTATTCAGTGATAGAAATATGTTTGCCACCACACCTTCCTGAAGGTTCTGATGATGGAGGCGACGGTGAAGCGACTCAAATTTGGCTGTACTCGTTGCCCAGCCTCCCTCATAGTCATAGCATGGACAAGTACACGGCCAACTAAAGTGGCTTGAATTTCATCCGAGACTGCTTGTCTTCTTGCCCTTGCCCTTCCTCCTCCTTCTTCTCCTCCTCCTCCTCTTCCTCCTCTTCCTCCTCCAATTCATCTTCCTCCTCCTCTTCCTCTTCCTCCTCCTCCTTTTCCTCCTCCTCCTCCTCTTCCTCTCCCTCCTCGACCTATTGCTTAATTTCTCTGTGGATCCATTGTTCCAAAACTCAGTAAACTGATTTTTATCTTTTATAAAAGATTGTATAACCTTTTATCTATCTATTGAAGGATCTGACTGATGTGTGTTCAATTTTGACTCTTAGTGTTTTCACCTGGGTAATTGTGTGCTAACTGAGCTAAAGCTGTGCTGACTTGAGTGAACAATTTTGAATGCTAGTGCTTTCTAAATGACCATGTGGTGTAGGCAATGAGAAATGAAGGGATTTGTGTGTAGAGTTTTGCTTTGACAGTTCAACAAATCTGACTAATGTGTCAAAACAGGGGAATAGTGTTCATAGTTCAGTGAAATGGGTGTGCTTTTTGATAAATGGCATTATGGTTTTGAAATTTTAGTTCAAAAGCCTGGTTATAGTGTTTAAGCAATCGAGAAAAACTGTATTATTAAATATTAGGCATCGTAGGTATTATTTATCATTATTGGTATTATTATTATTAGTAGTAGTACTACTTCTACTACAAAAAAGATATTTTTTTTAGAGTAAAGTATCAGACAAAAAGCTTTAGTGTCTGTATTTGTAGTAATGTTGAACATGTCCTCCTCTACCATGATTGAGCTGACACACAAACTGACTTATTATTATTAAATTTTAGTCATCGTAGGTATTATTTAGCATTAGGGTTATTATTAGTAGTAGTACTACTACTTCTACTACAAAAAAATATATATTTTAGAGTATAGTATCAGACAAAAAGCTTTAGTGTCTGTATTTGTAGTAATGTTAAACATGTCCTCCTATACCATGATTGAGCTGACACACAAACTGAATTATTATTATTAAATATTAGTCACCGTAGGTATTATTTATCATTATTGGTATTGTTATAAATAAAACAACCCCATTTTAGACTAAAGTCTCTGACAAAAAGCATTATTGTCTGTATTTGTCATGTTAAAGGATTAGTTTGCTTCAGAATGACGATATTCATGTCTTTCTTTCTTCAGTCAAAAATAAATATGTTTTTTGAGAAAAACTTTCCAGGATTTTTCTCCGTTTAATGGACTTCAATGACAACCAACGGGTTGAAGGTCCAAATTAATATAGTTTCAATGCAGTTTCAAAGGGCTCTACATGATCCCAGCCGAGGAATACATCTTATCTATTGAATCATTTATTTTATATATCATTTTTAACCACATATGCTCTTCTTGCACTGTTCTGCGGTAGATGACATATTACGTCATCACGGCGGAAAGGTCACGCAGGTGGAAATACCGACCCAGTGGCGAAAAACTCGCTGGCGACATTTCATTTTCTCCTCCAACTTCAAAATCGTTGTTTTACCGATCATTGTTTTACCTTTACTTTTGTAAAGGGCATTTGATTTAATCTTTGCACATTCGTTTGAACACTGGATCGGTACTTACACCTACGTCATGGGCATGACTTTTCTGACAAAGTTCGGGAGGAGTATGTTCAGGTAATCAACCAATCAGCACAAGAGGAAGCCTGTAGCCTTCCCTCACCTCTGTCCCATGACAGTTTCAGAGCATCCCTCCACCACCCCATCGCCTCACTCTTGGCTGGTTTATATCCCAGTCAGGGGGAGGAGGGCATGTGGGGTGGGACGGGACTCTGGGTTCTGGACAAATTTCCGAGCTCAGTTTCATGTACGTGTGAACTCTTGAATTAGATCTCAAATGCCACATTTACTCACAATATTTCATTAATACATTAAAATGAATACATCACATAAAAACCAAAATCAAAAAAAATTTTATTTTACCATAGGGTCGGGTTGGTCTCAGTTTAGTTTTGTCGTTTTATTTCACTTACTTTATGAAAAATATAATTATATAGGTTTATATTAATACAGCACTTATGTGCAGATTAATTTAGTTCACGATTATACAGGAGATTTGTTGAACTTGACCAATTGCTCTTAATGAACTGGACTTTTGTGAAGAAAATTGATGATTGGATATGTATTGAGTTTAAGGGATAGCATCAAATATATTTTTTGCTCTCAAATAAAATGTAATTCTACTGTATATAGCCTATGTTACTAAATCTTTTAAAACAACATGTTCAGTTTTTGATAAATGAATACCAAATCAGGTTTCAAGCTGTGACCATATATTTATTTTGTCAGTAATATATTTGAGAAGAATATATTTAACATCTCAATCATTTTAAGGAATCTATGTATAATCATGAAATACAATGAAAAAACTTTCTTGTAACTCTGAACCAAATTCTCAATAGCTTAAACCAATTTGTGAAATAAATCACTCTTTCTGTAAAACATTAAACAAGTTCAGGTAGTTAAATCACTGTTTGCAAATCTCATGCACTCTTATTGCAAAACTCTAAACACATTCTAAATCACTAACACACATTTCTCGCTGTGTTGCAAAATGGAAAACATCAGCGGCAAAAGTTAAACACAACTAAAACACAGTTGTCATCCTTTACACACAACGACTCAAAAATTGTTCACACTTGTTTCTAATGATGTGATCAAACCAACTGTACGAAATATAGGCCAGTTCAGAGTGCACAGTTGGCAAGGGTGCGCTGAATGATGGAAACAATCTGAGAGGGAGACGAGGAAGAGTGTGTGTAAGAGGTGGTGGATGAGGAGGAAGAGCAGGTGTGGAGAATGTTGTCAAGACTGGATGCCTGTGATGTCCTCAACAATATTCAATATTATTCAGCAATATTATTTATCTGACTGCACTGACACTATTGGATGAGAACTGAACTGAGCAGGGATTCTTTTCCCATAATATGACAGAATTTGCTGGTTCACTACCATAGTACGATGCATTTTTGAAGAAGTCAACTTGCTAGTCACGACTGTTACGGCGATACTTTCGGGAAACACTGACTCGTTGATCTATGCTGATAACGACGGAACTTGTGACCATAGTTGGCTAACGATGCTTTTGGGAAACTCACCCCTGGATGATGACATCACTGTTTTCTGCTGAACTGCATTTATAGATAAAATAAACTATTTTATGTAATAATTGATGATCTTAGCAATGGAACTAAATTAACACGGATCTGACTTCAGCTGAACAATGACAGTATTTTCTTTTTAAGCTGCTGTACAGCTGAAATGAAGTATTTGCATTACTGATCATCATTTTCCTGTCATCACTTGAAAAGTTGCTTTGAAACAATCTCCATTGCATAAAGCACTATAGATATAAAGGGGACTTGACTTGACTCAGGTCAGACCCAACATGAAGACATGATGCTAAGGCAGAATGAATCTCTCACTGACTTTGAGTTTGCAGTTGCACAACTTCTTTGAGTGTACTGTAACATACTTTTCATTTAGATTTTTTTTTTTTTTTTGGACCTTTAAAAAAATAAGAACTCGGCCGTTCTTATTTTTTTAGAACGGCCGAGTAGTGGTGATGTTATTTTATTATTTTATTTTGTGACTATGATGGCTGGTGAAAAAAAACAACAACATAGAAATAATAACCTGGTTTGCGGGGACAATTTACACATACACAACATGGTTTGTAAGGTCATTTTTTGAAAATGCTTAAAACTCCATATGGTTATCTATTTATGCTTCAAAATAACATATATGGCCTAAGGTCTATGAGGACACTGAGATGTCATCATAAATCCTCCATATAATCATCTATTTATGCTTGAAAATAACATATATAGCCTAAGGTTTATGAGGACACTGAGATGTCCTCATAAACCCAAGTGTCCTCGTAATGCTGGTGAGTAACCTGACATTTTGTCCTTGTAAACCACATTTGCCAGTTCACACACACACACACACACACACACACACACACACACACACACACACACCTACTTAACCACAATGTGAGGACATATGACTGGGAACCCTATCTTTAGGGACACCCCTTTCTGAAGGGTCTAGAGACTAAAGAAATATATGACTGCACTTCTGGAGAAGCTGTCATCACACTTATTACTTGATTTTATCAATAAAAGTCTTCCTTAAAGACCTGACATTTTCCTTCACTTTAGGGAAAGTATTTTTTATGTCCATTTTGGGGACATTAAAAAATGTGGGAACACACAGCCTTCATTTTTCCCATAATAATGAAGCAGTTGAAATACTGTTAACTCAAACAGAATAATGTGATTATACCTCTGCCTTCTACTTTTGAGGGATGGGAGGACGACCTGAAGAAGTGTCCTCAGATAACTTACACTAGTATATTTAGCTACTTTATTGACTCTGTTGCTACGGACGGTGAAGCGATGAACAATCTGAAAAGCTCTGAGGCTTATCAGTACTTCCACAGTAATAAAGTAATTCGCATTTTGTTAAAGGAAATGGGACGCAATCTTGTCTACCTTAAAGCGGATCAGTGCCTTAAAGTCCCACATCACCGGGCCTGGGTTTTAGTTTCATCGTCAGGTGAAGTACAGGCGGCTGGGTGCTCATGTGTTTCGGGACCAGGGCGATCTTGCAGCTACACAGCTGCAAAACTTTGGAAGGTAAAATGTTGATACTTCTGGTAGTTTTGTAATATCAGTTTGCCTGTTACATCCTAATAATTTGTTATAACCTAATCATTTGTTTAGCAAACGTGTATTCATTACTTAAATGAGCTCATTGTTTCTGCCTTATTATTAGCTAACTGTGTGAATTGTATGTATACGTACGTTTATGAAAGACATTACTTGGATACAGTCACCTCTGATAAAATGATTTGTATTGTGAAAGGCAAATAAATAAATGTGAATATAATTGAATCAGTTTGCAACTGCTGAGTGTATTTTATAATGGGCAATGTTCTGATGTAGGTTGAGAATGCAGTCAGACAGGGAAACACAGGGATATCATGTACGGATTTGCAGAGGAAGTGAGTAGTATTAACATAAACCATGTGTCAAAAAATGTGTTTTATGACTTTGATTTATGGTTCTGAGGTTCCCCTGTCTCTGATTTATGATGGGTCGCTGACAGGCTCCGGTATGTCTAGGCTGCGCGACGCCATGTGACATCCTCCTGCGTTGACATCCTGGCCAGAGGTGTAAAAGAAAGGTGTCTGGCCCTTGGCCTTCCGGGGTTTATTGGCCGTCTACCTGCGCGATATAGGTGTTATGTCGTTGTGTATTCTGTCTGCTGGGGAGGCCCGTTTTCACACTTCGCCAAAAGCTGCGTGTATAAATGTGTGTTGAACGCGAGCACAGTCACTGAAGCGTACTAGTGTGTCGTGTCTCGTGTCAAGCATCACCGCTGTTTATTCTCGTTCTCAAACTATTTTCCAAGCCATATTGTGTTGTTGGAATCGCGAGTGCAAGAAGATGGAATCCAGTCTTAACAGTAAGTATTTTTTATTATTTAGTAACATTGTTAAGGATGATTATTTATTTATATGAGTGTCGCTGTTCTATTGCGTTACTTAAGGTTTTATCTGCCCGCTTCAGATGGTGATAGTTTGAGTCTCTTCGATCTTGTTGAGGAGATTAATTTCCTAAATCAAGCCGGCGGTACGTATAATTATGTTTAAATGTTGCATACGTTGTGTGTGTGTGTGTGTGTGTGTGTGTGTGTGTGTGTGTGTGTGTGTGTGTGTGTGCGTGTGTGTGACGGATGATGTTTTGTTTTGTTTTCGCCAGGAGGCGTGGCTAGACCTAGCACAGCTGCTGCTACGCACAACGCTGTTGCCTCTTCACGAGCGATCACGGAAGTACTTGTGCCAGGTATTGTTAAATGTTGTTACACCCGTGTTTAAACAGTGTTGTGGCTGTGTGAAAATATCTTATCTTCTCTGGGTTTTTTTGTTTTTACCAGGGCCGAAACGCGTAACTATCAAGGCCTTAGTACACGGACCACAGCGAGGCAGCGAGTCTGCTAACGTTGGAGTTATTCCCCTGGGTAAGTGCATTGTAATTTGGCTTTATCAAACAATGTTATGCTGCTATGGTTTGTTGATTTTGTTTTAAAACTTTAACACATGTATTTACAGATGGTTTATCAAACGTTGTGAGCAATCTCGGTGTGTCTGAACGTGTGAATGATCCAGATAAGCCTAGTTTGAAGGGCATAGTGGCGAAACCGAAAAATAAGTTGAAACGTAAAGCTGCAGTGGTGTCCCATGCGGACGCAAAAGCTTCTGCTGATGGGTCATCGAGAGACGTACCACAGACATCTGTCCCAAAAAAGCCAAGACGATCAGCTGTTAAAAGTAAGTAATGAACAAAAGCTGATGGATTGTTTTCTGTTCACACTAAATCAGAAAGATAAATATTGTTTATTTGAATGTGATAGTGAGAGGTCGAATGTGTTTGTGGATGTATAATGTGCCAATACGCTAGTTTAGAACTGTTGTTATCATACATTTGCATTAATTGTTGGAAAAAAACATAAAACACAAAACCTGCATATCTCTTAGAGTAGATGATTATTTATAATTTTAGGTGACACCATTGGAGAACTGTGTGTAAAAAAAAAGTGTAGACATGATGATTTTAGGCTGCTGCGCCATTCCATATTAGCATGGTCTTGTTTGATTGTTTGTTTATATATATATATATATATATATATATATATATATATATATATATATAGAGAGAGAGAGAGAGAGAGAGAGAGAGAGAGAGAGAGAATTTGACACTACGTATTGTTTTTTAATGTTACATTAGTACCAGACTGATTTTTATTTTATTTTTAGTCTTAGAAAATATAGTTAATATTAATATTACTGTTATCATTATAATATTAACACACATTTGTACTAACTTTTTTTGTTTGCACCCTTTTCTACTTCTTAACAGAGGTGGTCGTAGTTCCCGATATAAATGATGTTCAGAGCTGGAGTGAGGGTCTGATACAATCGTGGGACGGCTGCGTATTTACAAACGACCCTAAAGAAACACCGCAGTCTGTTCCATCCAGCGAACGGGTCGTGGTCGTGGAAGAATCCGACCCTGAACAGCTGCCTTCAAATCAGGAGGCTTACAAACAGGAATCACAACCCGTTATAGACAATCAGCACATAGCCGGACTGATACAGGACTCTGTCAAGACCGCATTGAATGCCTTCGAGGTACGTTTTGACAAACGCCTTAATGCCATTGAGAGACGTTTAGATGCTTATGAGTCAACACAACAACAACAGGGAATTTGGCTTAAACAATGCATAGCAGCGCAACGGTTGCATAGTGGTACTGTTCAAAAAGTAGCCAGAGAACAATGCCTGACTACAGAATTGTTAAAGCAACTGGTGCTCATGCTTAAAAAGAAACTTGGGTGAGTTGACAACATTTTATATATATATATTTTGCATACTATGTTTTTTTTGTTTTGTTTTTTTTTCTTCAACATTTGTCACAGTTTTTCATTCTATCTTTTTTACTGTATGGACACATGGTTTATTATCCATAGTTTTTAAGGTGTTGCTACATGTGATTTAAATAAATAAAATAAAAAAGATCTGATTTAAAAATGCCTAAACGTTGTCGGGAGCCAGATGGTTTTGATCAGGGTCCGGTAGCTAGGTTTAGACGAAACGATGGTAGCGTGGTGCCCCTCGAACAGTGCAGTAACACAGAAACATTGCTCTATTTAATACAGACTGTGGAGGATATGAATAGGTCTGAGTCTTCAACTGATACGTTGGTAGAATTATTAAACATCGTGAGATCAAAGTCCGATGAGGATCCTGACCCAAATAATGATTTTGAACATGTTGTAAATACCCAACAAGCAGGAGAGGTGTTAGAACCTCGTCCAGAACCAAATTCTGCATTTGATCATCTTGTGTCTTTTCACCAGTCAGGCGAGGGCCCAGGTACACAGACACATCGCACACTCAACCCTGAAGCGCCCAATATGGGTCTCACAGATAGAGATATAGAATCACTTGTAACAGTAGGTGGTGATGTTAGTGGGTACACGGTACTGCCCCGAGCACGGTTCAATGGTCTGGAAGTCCACAGGCTTATAAATTTGCGAGAGATATCTTCGACAGATTTAGCACCATACACAGTATTTTTACATGACACACTTTCTGAAATTGTGGAGTTTTCCAAACTGTTAGGCGGAGACGGGTGTTTAATCAGCATCACGTTGAGGGGATCGAGTTTGACATCAGATGTTAGTACACTTTTGACGGGTAGCAATGGTTATAGTGTAGATCTATTTATAAACGACCTTGAAAAAATAATGCAGAGTAACTCTGACGTACAGTTTGATGAGAGATTGAATTTAAGACTGTCGATAGCGAGAAGTAAACACGGCGGTGTTTATCGAAAGATCCGTGATCTTGCCCACAATGAAGTGATTACCAAAAACAGACTTAATCTGTTCTGTCCCACGAACATTTCAAACAATCTTTGTTTTGCAATCTGTCTGGCACATTTCCTAAATCCACAGAAACCACACGTAGAGCTTGAGTCTGTAGCATCTTCAATACAGAAGTCAGCTGGCTATGGTGATCAATACAAGATAGCGTTTAATGACATCAGACGGTTTGAACAGATGCTGAGCGTTAAAATAGTTGTCTTCTATCGGTCTGATACGGGTGTTTTGGAGAAGTATACAAACACAGACGATCCGCATCCTAAAACAGTATTTTTGTACCTGCATGACAATCATTATTTTATGATTAAAAATCTACGTGCATTTATTGGCACCCCCATACGTGTGTGAGTTCTGCCACCGAGGATTCACCTGTAGGAGAGATCACAGATGTCGGTACATCTGCGATGTCTGTAATGACCCGGAATGTCATAAACACCCCAAAAAGCCAAAACATTGCGGCGACTGCCTGCGCTACTGTAAGTCTAACTATTGTTTCGAGATGCATAAAAAACCACCTCGGGGTATGCAATACGCACAGTGCGACGTGACTAAATATTGCGGTAAATGTAATAGACGTTACCATGTCAGCGGTACTAAACCCAAACCCCATAAATGCCCTGCAGATCGTTGTGTGCACTGTGGTGAGAGTTTGGTCACCGATGGTATGCATCAGTGTTTTATCCAACCAGTTAAGCCGGAGATGCCGAACGATCTTTACATTTTCTACGATTTTGAGACCCGTTATGAAAATGGTAAACACGTTGCCAATTTTGTATGTGCTATCACGTTTAATGGCGAGGAATTCGTGGCTGAAGGGGCCGATTGTGTGGATCGTCTCGTTAAAAAATTCAGACAACCACGTTACCTTAATTACACATGGCTTGCGCACAATGCAGCAGGATTTGACAATTTCATAATTTTGGAATTCTTTACTAAGATGGGGATTGCTCCTAAAATCACAATGCAAGGTTGCAGGCTAATCTTAATGTATGACACAGCTTTCAAGCAACGTTTTATTGATACATATTCCTTCATACCCATGCGTCTGGCCAAGACACCCGTTGCATTTAATCTGACTAATGCAGAGAAGGGGTATTTTCCGCACCACTTTAACTGCGTTGAAAATGACAACTACATAGGCCCGTACCCTGACAAGAAATTTTACGGGTATGCAACAATGTCGAACCAAGACAGGGCTGCGTTTGATGATTGGTACAATACCATATCTGACAAAGTGTTCGATTTTAAAAAAGAACTCGCGCTTTATGGTAAAAACGATGTCGTTTTGCTGAGGGAGGCATGCATGAAGTACCGCGACGAATTCATTTTGTGTACAGGCCTTGATCCATTTAATTACACCACTTTGGCAGCAACATGTATGGCCACATATAAAACACACTACATCCCAAAAGACACAATAGCTCTGACACGTAACAATGCGTACACCAACCAGAACAAAACATATTCGAACATTTCAATTGAATGGCTCGAATTCATGCGAAAATCACGGGGCATAGAAATTCAACATGCTTTAAACACCGGTGAGGCGTCATTTGGGAAATACTATGTGGATGGTTTCTACGACGATGGCTACGTGAAAAAAGCATTCGAATTTCTCGGGTGTTTCTTTCATGGTTGTGAACGATGTTATAACCCCAATGACCTAAACCCTTTATCAAAAGTGCCTTCTGGCGTTTTGAGAAGACAATGCGACGACAAGATTGAAATTTTGGAGCGTGCGTACGGTCTTCAGGTCGAGGTGATTTGGGAATGTGCTTGGATGCGTGCTAAACGGAGTGATGTTGCAGTTATGGATTTCATGTCCACTTACAAACACACTGAAAGATTGAAACCCCGTGAAGCTCTATTCGGCGGCCGAACTAACGCATTAAAACTGTATCACAAAGTTGCGGAGGGCGAGCGGATTAGGTATGTTGACTTTACATCACTATATCCCTACTGTCAGGCTCGAAAATGTTACCCAATTGGGCATCCGGAAATAATACACAGGGATTTTCAAAACCTTGAAGATTATTACGGACTCGTCAAGGCAACAGTCCTTCCGCCACGGAAGTTGCTTCACCCCGTACTGCCTAGGAGTTACCGACAACCGAAATACTAACAGACCCCGAACAGTTTGCCCGATACATTTTTGGCACTGAGTATGACCTCAAGCATTTCTCATTTGTGTCAGACACTGTTGCAATCGTTCAGTGGGCTTACGCAAATGGGAAAGGGACCCAGACTCGTGACATTAACGTCTTTCTCGGGGCTTTTACAACGGCCCACGCGCGGTTAGAACTTTATGATCTTATGGACAGGTTGGGTGATAGACTGCTTTATTGCGACACAGATAGTGTTGTGTTCACGTCTAAAGAGGGTGAATATGAGCCCCCACTGGGGCCATATCTTGGTGACCTTACTGATGAAGTTGGGGATGGAGACCATATTGTGGAATTTTCGGCAAGTGGTCCGAAAAGTTACGGGTACAGAACTGCTAAGGGTAAGGTCTGTATGAAGGCCAAAGGCATTACACTGAATGCTGTAAACTCCGAGACCATTAGGTTAGACACATTAATTGGGCTTGTCGATCAATATGTGAGGGGGCGGGGTGACAGTAATCACATTCTCGCGTACACCGACAGTATAGTGAGGAACAAAAAGCAGTTCACATTGCACAACAAGTCAGTTGTGAAAAAATTTAAAGTCGTATACAACAAGCGTGTACTGCTACCCGACCTAACTACGCTACCATATGGCTACTGACAACGTTTTTGGGCACCGGGGTGTGGTAGACCCGGATGGTTTTGATTTTAGATTACAACATCCTTTTTCATGTGTGTTAAGCGGTCCTTCTAGCTCAGGAAAAACATTTTTTGTAAAAAAGTTGTTGGAAAATGCTAAAAGTGTAATTTCTAAAAAAATTGAAAACATTGTGTACATTTATGACTGCTGGCAACCTATGTATGATGAATTGTTGAAACTGTATGATATTAAATTTATTGAAGGTATACCGCAGACTCTGAATGATGATCGCTTGTTTCCCACCAACAAGACCAATTTTGTGATATTGGATGATGTTATGAAAGATGCTAGCAGCAATTCAGAAGTTGAACGTTTGTTTACCAACTATGTGCACCATAGAAGCTTGAGTGCAATATATATCGTACAAAACTTATTTTTTCAAGGTAAATCCAGTAGGACTATCAGTTTGAACACTAATTATTTGGTATTGTTTAAAAACCCTAGAGACAATACCCAAATTAATGTCTTAGCGCGGCAGATGTACCCCAGGAACACAAAATACTTTATGGAGTGTTATGAAAATGCTACCAGCACCCCTTTCGGGTATCTATTGATTGACTTTAAAGCGAAAACACCAGAACAGTACCGTCTCAGAACAGATATTCTGTCACAACATCCAGTTGTGTACATTCAGAAAAGAAAACATTGACAGAGAGATTTGAAAATGTCTGCAAGACTTTTAAGAAACCTACCTCTTTTAAAATTGTTATTAAAAGCCACGCCTAAACAAAGACGCGTTATTTTAGAGGCGGCTGCAGACGAACTCATTGTGACATTGTGTGAAGTAGCTCTTAACGTAGTCCACGGTAATATTCCGCTAACACCACAGCAATATCAGAAACTGAAGAGAAGAAGAAGTGAGATCAAAATTGTAGCAGATAAAAAGGTTGGAGTTAGACGTAAAAGACGGTTAATCAACCAACAAGGAGGATTTCTACTACCTTTGCTAAGTGCGGCAATCCCGTTTATAACCAGTTTGGTTACATCTAAATAAGTTTGGTGATGGAGTATGCCGAGAAGATGTTTTTAGTACCGCAACACCAGTTGGATAAGCTGAAATCCTCTTACACCCGTGAGTCTATACAACAGGTTGTGGAGAATGACCTGGACATGACTATAAGAAATATTTTGCACAGGTCTGATCTGGATCACCATGAAAAAGCTAAGATGTACATAGGTGTTTTGCAGCGGTTTTTAACACTCACTAGACAAGGGGATAGAGAATCCGGTACATTAACATTAAGGCTACCACAGCCTAGTAATGTTGAAAAAGAAGACCCACCCGCACCAGGCCATGTGCGTGCCCATGACGATTTAGGTGATTTTGCAGATGAGATTTTAAAAAATATTCCACAGAGGAGTGTGAAAAATGTTCGTTACATTTTAGATAAAATGTCTAAAACTAAAGATGTTACTTCATGGACTGAGTCGGGAGAGTTTGTGTTTAAAGGCAGAACAATCCCTGGTTCACACATGCTTGACTTAGTTAAAAGCGTCACGGCTCCACAAAAGATTGTTGACGAGCGGAGACCTGGCGGGTGGCGTGAATTTCTGGAGGCTTTTGCTAGTTTAAATTTGCCATACTCTGTGGTACCAAACCACAATGTCAGACATGCAATTAACTCTTTCAAAACCAAATCGACCACGTCTATAACAGGATCATCTAAGAGGAGTAAGAAACAGAAAGACCCTAGTCGGTGGTTAAGTTTTTAAACTAACAGTTTGTATGTATTGTGTTCTCAATTTCTCTCTTTTTTTTTTTGAGAACTTATGATGTGATGTATGTGTAATAAAAGTGGGGATAAAGAAACAAAATTCCGTTCTTTAGTTGTTTTTATTAAAATATTAAGCATGAGACATGAACATTTCACCCATTTGTACACACTGAACACATTTGAAAACATTTTCACTACATGGTGCTTGTTTTAGTTTTCTCACAAATGCTGACACCTTTTTGTCATTTTTAATAAAATCGTTGGTATACAATTTCATCACATAATCATAATCAAATCCCTTTGCCATGTGGTAGAGAAAGAACACACAATGTTGTCCACATGTATCTGATGAAAAATCTTGGACTTGCACAGTTGAATGTAGTACTTGACTAGAGTTGAGCTTTAAAAAGTTTTTGATAATCGGCGGAAAACCATGATAATCTGGTTTATTACCGAAGCTGTCGAAAAAACATCCTACACCATCCTCATTTATGTAGATAGCCAACCAGTGTTCCCCTGGGAGTCCTGAAGGATGTGTATTGCATCGCACTGCAGAACCATTTTCATATTCAGGTTGCAGGGGCTTCGCTGGGTACTGTTGCCCATCCAGATAAATGGCCAGAAATTCTAAATCATAGTTTTTAAACGCAAATGGGTTTTTATTATAGGCACCCACAAATGCATCATTATCAACCATAGCTAGAACCAGAGATTTTGGCAGAGTTCCTAAGAACAAGTTTTCTTGATTGCAGACACGTGAGCCTGCAGGTATTGAGAAGTTTTTCAGACACACTCTGTCGATGGGGTATTTGGCTGTGGTTGAGAGTAGAGCTTGTGCATGCCCCAGTCTCACAGCTGGCGACACAGACACTTTTTTCACAAATAGCGACGCAGACAGGATGTTTAGTTTATAGGCTGTAGCGTTGCTCCTCATCAGGCAGAATTCATCCTTACCTCTAGTCATTCTAATTTTAAGATCTAATCCATTAAGTAATAGTTTTTCCTGAAAGAAGATATCACTGTGAACAGGCGCGAGTAGTTCGACCACATTACTAGCGTTGGTGAAGGCTGCTCTCTTTGTCAGCCCGCGATTTCCCCCAGCCGGGTCAGCCACATCCATATGGCCCGCAGTGTCCAGGTAAAAGAGCCCTGCTGAGAAAAGCGTTTCAAGGGCGTCTTTACCATAATTGGTAAGACATTCTATCATACAGCGGTATGGGTATGTGCTAGAACTCTGTGATATAAGCCGATCTCCAAGCGACACATCCACTTGTGAAAAAATCGTAGATCCAGGATAGTTCACAAGACCTACGGGATCTCCGTCTGCAATATCCGTCCCATCAGCATTAGTGATTTTGAGGCGCAAAAAAAGTAATGTGCTGTTTAGATCTATGTAATCCTCCCCATTCCCCGCAATAAAAAATTCCAGCGGAGATGTGTCGGATATCGCTGATAGTGGTGGAACTTCTATATAAGTGTTTTTTTCAATTGCTGTTTGAGTTAGTGGTACAGTAAACAGATCCAGTTCAGTCTTTAAACACTCTTCTGACATGTTGTGTAGTAACGCCATGATTTAAAATATTGTTTTAACAGAGCTCCTTGATCTTTTTGAAGCAGTACGCTTAGCTGTCTCCTTGCGCTTGCGTTTTACAACTGATGTTTTCTTGGGAGGTTGTTTTGTTTTCTTCTGCTTCTGGCCACTCCTCCGCACCCCTGGCGGCCTAGATGCTCTTTTGCGAGCCATTACCATTAGTCCGGATCCGTCTTGAGCATCATAGTTGTTGTTAAAAGATCTTGATAACGTATTACTAACAACGTCACTTAGTATGTTTTTTGCAGCTGATTTAAGATGCGGCTTGGCTATGCTAAATCCTCGTCTTAGTAGGGGTATAGCCATTCTAAAGAGCCCCCGAAAAATCCCCCCCAAACCAGCCCCATACATGACTCCACCTCCTGCATACCCGGGGAGCCCGCTGCCTGCCTGATTCTGGTAATAGGCAACGTAACGCATAGGGTCAACATTGTGATTGTTGAAATATGACATTTTAAACAAAGTGTTTTACAGGCCTGAAGTGAAGTTTGATGCACACTTTCCCGTAAGAAAATGGGACGTGCTGGTTCTGATCGTCCTTCACTTCTATAACAATATCTGTGATGACTGATTTGTTGATAGACGCGTAGTGAGGTTTGTCGTATCGAACACTGACTGTGCTATTGTTGTCCCCTGTTATTTGTACACACTCCAGGAGCGGTACAAAAGCATCACCCACTGATTGGTAACGGATAATGTCCGTGTAGATATAAAGAGTATAGAAACCACCGTGTATGTCCGACTGATGCATTGCATATGTTACAATATCCTTTTCATAATTAGTTTTTTCAGGGTTTGTTTTTTGCAGAATAGAATCTCCTATAGGGACGCCTGGTTTCAATCCTAAAATAATGGCTAGTTTTCCATGGAAGGTCATTGAAATGTTAGGTTTTGCTTTCAGAAATACTTTGTTTTTTACGCGGTCATAACCGAGTTCCCCATGAGGCGCTACTAAATCATTTATTACACTAACTAGAGATGGGACATTGTCGTAATACCCTGTTTTTATTGGTATGCGTAGTTTCGATAAGCTGGTCTTCTTCACATCTACACCATGGCGTAAGCTGTTAGTGTACTTTTCACCATCGGTCGTGGTGGGTCCAATGTTTATCTCGAAAACGGCGTCATTGCTGTTAAAGGTGTACCAGCTTCTAGGATATTCAATTTGAACAAGCCCCACCTCCCATTCTCCTTTTATATTTATAGTGGTAGCCAGTCTTGTTCTATAATTAGAGATTTTATTATTAGGGTATACAGACTGCGAAGCGTTGCAGGGTAGTGTGACATAAAATCCACCCTCAGCCATGTCTGGTTTTTATACAACTGTATGCATCCTGTGTGTGTGGTTTGTATTTATGGCTTCTGTACATCAACTAATTCTTTCTGGTCGATCCATGACGCAAACTTCGCTGGCCATCCGACCCACTGCACCAGCACTAATGTTTTGCGACCCTTCGTCTTCTTATCTAAAATTTTTTCAACTTTAAATGTCTTGTTTTTACTAACAAATATTTTTTGCAATTCTTCCGCATAAAAAACGCCGTCGATAACATCCCCGTCGTAATCACTCAATCTGTAAACAGGGGGTTCTCGTGGGATACACGCTGATATAGTAAAATACTCTTGTGTGTAGTTTTCCTCATACACTTTTGCAAACGGTCCTCTGACTTTAGAAATTCGAACCACGTCACCAATCTTGTATTTAAATACGGGGTTAACACTATGAGGTCTGGTATCACCATATAGGTTATGCAGCACCACAGACTCGTTTTCTTTCCCCACATCAATCGGCCTCATCTGGATGCTTCTGTGATGGCTCGCATTATATCCTTGTGTAATGTCTTGAAGTATGTCGATGTAACGTTTGGAGTTTGTAGCAGTTAAATATCTCCACATTCTACCTTTTAAGGTTCTATTAAACCGCTCGACAACACATGCCTTTAATTCTGTGGCTGTTGCGAAATGGGCTATATTGTACTTTTTTTGTTACATTTTGAAAATGTTTGTTAAAAAACTCCTTTCCTTTATCTGTCTGTAATTTCTGTGGTACGCGCCCCTCTTTCAGTATGGATTCAAAAGCTTTAGAGACCTCTACACCACTCTTGTTTTTTAAAGCCCTTGTCCATGCATATTTACTAAAGAGATCGATGCATGTCAGCAAAAAATGGTTGTTGTCATTTACCGGGGCATATGCAGACATATCGACTAGATCGGCCTGGAACTCCATGTCGATACCGTAGACAAAAACCCGATTCCTTTTGTATTTTAGTGGGGCCGTTCTGTGTAGTGTATATGCATCCTCGCCAGCGAGCCAGTCTGAAACCTCTTTATCGGTTAAACGAACACCCGTTTCTTTTAAAACAGCTTCTTTTAAGCGTTTTTTCCCCCCTAAAGAACCAGGGTTAGAAGGTGTGTAATAAGTCTTTTTCATTTCTTCTGACATGTTTCCACTTCACGTTCCACAAAAAGAATAACACAGATGGTTTAAGTAATTTGGGTTTTTATTTCTTAAACAGTAAAAGGAAACAAAGGTATCATACAGCATCAATGTAGTGTAAAAAATGTATACACATCACAATGTTTTTTTCAAGAATGTAATCAACCAGGGTTTCAATAATTTCACAAACATCAGCCTGATTGTTTCTTGTCAATATGTCTACACATAGATCAGTCACATATGTACACAAGCACAATATATCAGCTATTCTAATACAGCTGCCGCATTCAGTCATCAGGTCTAAAATCTTTCTGATAGTCACACAAATTGGTTCACCAGCATTAACGCATAAACGCATCAAATCTGTCCATTCATTTGACACAGTTCTTACAACAGACATTTGTTTCATGAGGTTTGTAAAACGATTGGTATCTACAGCACATCTGTTTACAGTAACAGATACATTGGCACATTCATTCATAATCTTATACAACAAGCCGGTCATCTCACATCTAATACGTTGTTTAAGTAGACACTTTGCCAGACCTGTTGCAAAACACGTATTCCCCATGTCGGTGTTACAGTCACTCAACTTGGACAATACCTTTCCAGCTGTCCACAGCGTCATAGACAATTTGTTCGCTGCTGACGTCCACAACTTTCTCTCTGACTTCACGAAGCTTTTCCACAATGAAAACTTCGTCACGCAGTTCATGTAAAATAGCCTCCACTGAACCTTGAATCCTCTGGGGGTGAACCCTTAAACCACAACGGATCAATGCCTGAGCAACGATGTGCTTAAGGTCCGGTTTCACCAGATTACGTGTCAGTTCCTCAAAGTAGGCGTCAAAGAAATAGGGACCCGGTTCAAACAGGCAGGAATGTCTAATCTGACTGGGGTGATCCACTTCACAACCCAAACAGATTTCTTTCAGCTTTTTGTTGATGACGTGTTCCAGAAGGACCACAACAGTCGCTTTTATGATTTTGAATCCGTCCGAGCGGATACAACTGTCTGTGTTGTCGATTCCAGCAAGGGCCGCAGCTCCAGCTATTGCACCAGTGTTGCCGTATGGTGTTGTAAGGAAGGTCATGTTGTGATATCCAAGATCCATGCAAAATTTATCCAACCAACTGTTGTCGCAAGTTTGTGGGTGGGGCTCCAGCGGCGTAGCATTGTCATCAGGCATCGCTGGGGGAGCCTCAGGGTTGTTGGTGTAGCAGTAGACTGTTGTAGATTCTTGAGACATGGTGAATGAATGTAGCAATTGTACCGATCTGCAGGCGTTTTTAATGGCTGTAATACGTGGGTGGGGTTAAGAGGCGGTCTTCAGCGTTGGTAACGCCCTGCTCAGGGTGAAACAATTTAATCTTTACAGAACTGTAACGGTCATACATGTCGCACCATCTAAACATCTTGTCAACGCATGTAAATACGTTGTCAAGCGTACGAACATCTTTCCACTGAAACAAAAATTTCATGTCGTAGCACAAGTGATGCTCAGATTCACGAACAGGCCACGCACGTTCGCAGAGCTTTGTCTTGTCGTTGCAGCAGAAAAATATAAACACAATCGTCTGGTAACTTTTTACTATGGTCCCCGACCACCCGAAATCTTGTGTCAGGAATTGAGCCATCCCACTCGGCTACGTACAACGGATCATCACCACAGTCGTTCAAATCTCTCCAAACGTAGTTGAAAAACAGAAACCAGTCCTTCTTGTGGAAAATCACACATGGGGTCTGTGATGTAAAATCGTCTTCAACATCTCCTGTGTAGAGTTTCACAGTACGCATCACCTTGTCAAACACATACCTCACCACACGACCACCAGACATTGAGAAATCCTGTTTCACAAGAGCACTGTCTTCATGAAGAAATCTTGTCAAGCTAACATTTAGCTTTTTCCTTGGAGCAAAAGTTAGATCTTCTCTCATTTCAACAGGTCCTCTTGTCGGCGAAATACACATAACCTTTCTAGGGGTTTTAGGAGTTCTCGGAGTAGCCATTGTATCAGGAAAGTCGTAGAATGTCTTCTGTGTTCAACAGTGTAACCCCTAACCTTATTTAAAACCGCAACAAAAGACGTAGGTAGTGACGTAGTTGTGAAAAAGGCACACCTCATACCATAAAAACTACAATGGCAAGTTGCGAGGTGTGAGTTCATTAACCCAGTCGTAAAAAACAGTCAAAAATTTAACATCTGTTTGATCTGTTTGTTTGTTTTTTTAAAAGTACCCGGACATCGGCACGGAGGATGTCACATGGCGTCGCGCAGCCTAGACATACCGGAGCCTGTCAGCGACCCATCATAAATCAGAGACAGGGGAACCTCAGAACCATAAATCAAAGTCATAAAACACCTTTTTTGACACATGGTTTATGTTAATACTACTGAAGTGGAATGCAGGCACAAGGCAGAATGTAGAGCAGAAAAAGGTTAAGCACATTCATTTCAAACGTCATAAACCAGACCACATTCATCCAGGCTCATCAGCACCAGATCCCATAAGTGTGTCATCCACCGAAGTTCCTCTGTGATGGCCCCACTATTTCATCTACAGGCGGACGTCCTTCAGCGGTGTTATTTACAATTTACAATGAATGTAGCCAATTTGATAAACTCCTAAGCTTTCAAATGACACCTATTTTAAATTGATCAAGGTAATATTTGTGAAAAACATGATAATTATTTTTTTCGCAGCTCCGGGCGGTACACTCCGTTTTAGAGGGATTACTCAGCACTCGTTAGGAGTTGATCAAACTGATTAGATGCATTAAAAAGCTGAGATTCTAAGCTTTAAAATAATACATATTTTGGTGTCTAGAAACGTCGGGTATAGAGCATCACAGTCCCGCCCACAGCCGTTGCCGGAAGTAAGAATTCAATACAATTTCTCCATTGACAGTTGGGGTATAAGCCATAAAAACGTAACCATACATGGTAGACTTAAAACCACCTACGGCTGTACTAAGCGATTGTATATGCTCATATAAACGCCAAAAGTTCATGGGGCACTAACCTTGTTTTAAGATAAATGCCTTTTATTCGCGATGTCTTGGATAAGTACTTCATTACCCACAATCCTGAACAATCCCACAGTGATGCATCTGATTGGTGGAAGTCGTGTAACTGTCTGGTTAAACCCCGCGAAGGTCCGTGAAGACTGAAGATCGTGTAATTACGTAGGGCTAGTTCATGGTCGCGCGTCAGAGGCGCCCACGCCATTGGATGTGCAGTTGCCACAGCACAGCCTATGAGCGAGCCAGATGCTCAATGTGTTAGCTGTGCAGCTGCAAATGCGTTTTACATATAAGCTTCAGTAAATCGAGGAAAAGGAGTTTCCCTGCACATTCACTATATAAAATTCACTGGAGGAAAAAGTTCACGTGGCCGTCGTCAGATTTGGAAGTCGCTCAAAAGGCTCTTTCACAGTTGCAAGTCGACTTCAGTGAGGCGCGGTGGTTTATGGGATGAGTAGTTCCTTCGCTCGGAAATGAAAATATGTACACAGTTTTGTACCTTTGACTTTTTTGGGATTTTCTCTTCGTTTTTTCACTCGAAATGATATGTTGTGAGTTCAGCCGTAGCTGGTTATCCTCAGACATGCTCTAAAACTCTTTAGATACGGATTTTCCAAAATGTCAATGGGAGAAATGAATGGGAAATTTACTTCTGACACCAAGGCTCTCTCGGGCTGTGGGCGGGACTGTGATGCTCTATAAGGGGTTAATTGTTTAATTGATCAGTAATTTGCCAATTTGGTGGTTCTATTCAGGTACAAATAACACTGGAGTTTGGTTTGAAGGTCAAATTCCTTTTTTTTAAATCATAATTGAGATTTTTGTCAATCTCAAATGTGCGGGTTATCATCAGTCACCCAGAGCTGTATGATTCAAGTTCATATTTCTACAGAGACAGGAACAAAAATGACCTCGCTTGGAAGAGGGTCAGTGAGGAGATTGGGCAACCTGGTAAGTTGTAAATACAAATTAATCTTTAATATTTGGCCACTTCTTTACGATAGAAATGCTACAGTCACTGTAATTTCTTGAACAAGAACATGTGAACCTCAAAACATGCAAACTCAGAGCGTGGGTTTAAAGTTTTATTGTGATGAACAACAATTCGCATATTTAAAAACATATTAATGTTTTGTCCTGTGTTGTATTACTCCTGTAATGTGTATAAAGACGTTGCAAAATAAAGGTGTCTCTTTATATATGGGTATATTTTTTACACGCGCAAATATATATATATAATTACACATTTCACTTTTGAGTCACGTTATTGACCTACTAACCAGCTGCCTTGCCGCTATTTTACAACTATTTTCCCCGCTAATATACAGCTACTTTTCGCTAACAAGATAATGTGTTTATTCAGAGGATGTCTGCAGAAAAAATGGAAAAGCCTCAGGGACACGTACCTGAAGGAAACGGACAAGAGGAGTGGGTCAGCAGCAGGGTCTGGGAAGAGGTGTAAATACTCTAAGATCTTGGGATTCTTTGACCCCTTCGTCACCACATGGGAGACTAGCGGTAACATGGAGGGGGTCGAGGCCCGGATCGGACCAGGGACACCCTGGAGAAACAGCATGGGAGAGGGAGACAAGTCTGTTTCCAATGAAGCCACATTACAAGGCATATATGCTGTCATTGTTTACAGATGAAGAAATGTAATCTCTCTATGCCTATTGTTACCAACGTGTTGTATTAACATTTAATATTGTCTTGACAGAGGCAAATGATCAGAGGGGGGAAGAGGATGGTCTATGATCCCCTGCCTCTTCTCCTGTCTCCTCAGCCCCTGCTGTTGAACCCACAGGTGTGTGAAGGCAATAGTACAAACACTATTTGAACATGTTACGTGGTCAAAACATTAGTCCCCTTACTAATAATCATTGTATTTGTAAATGCAGACACAAATCCATTGCAAAGTATGCCACCAATCATCTGCATACGTACTTTTTAGCTACGGTTCATTTGCATGTTTATCTATGTACATGTCTGAAGTATAACTTTTAATTACTTAATATATGTTAAAGCTGTCACGAAGGTGAGGTTGAAGCAAGGAGGAGGCAGGATCCAAATGCAGCACGTTTATTTAAATACACTTAAACTAAACAAAGACTCAGACAAGGGAACAAGACTCGGGAACAGATCAACCTACAATCAACGTAACAACAACAAGAACTCACAAGGACTGGACTGAAACACAGGGCTTAAACACAAGGACAACCAAGCTAAACAAGATAACAAGCTGGCGTGGCTAATCAGAAACACATGGGAACAATGATCAGACAATTAACAAGACACATGGCAAACAGGGAATCACATGACAGACAAGAACAAGGAACAAGACACAAAACCCACACCGTGACAAAAGAAAGTTCAAAACCAGGGCGGAGCAGGAACTGCAGACAACCAGGGCGGAGCAGGATGAGGCGCAGACCATGGTGGAGCAAGATGCGCAGGCGGCCAGGGCGGAGCAGGATCTGCAGGCGACCCTTCGGGCGGCCGCGGCGGTGACGGTGACCTACTGCCCCCTCCAAAAAATTTCTTGGGGGTAGCTACGGGGTCATAGGGTGGAGCAGGCGCCGGCTCGGGAACAGGAACAGACCGTGGCTCAGGAACAGACACCGGCTCAGGAACAGGAACAGACCGTGGCTCAGGAACAGGAACAGAGGGGATGTGAACAGTCTCTGGCTGGGCAGACGGGACGTGAACAGTCTCTGGCTGGGCAGACGGGACGTGAACAGTCTCTGGCTGGGCAGACGTGCCAGGTCGCTGGGGTGGCGCCAGCAGGGCGAGCAGCTTGAGCGGGGTCGGCAGAGCAGGACGCCTGGTCGGCGCGGGCAGAGCAAGGCGCCTGGGCGGCGCGTCAGGGATGGCAGTCACCTCCGGGATGGTCTCTGGGTTAGGAGCCACCCTTCTCCTCCTCCTCCGTCTCGGGACCACCAGGCTCAGGACCACCGGACCACCGGAACTGGGACCACCGGACTCGGGACCACCGGAACTCTAGGATCTCCTCCCCTACGTCCTCCACGTGTTCCCCTAAACTCGACCAGACGGGTTCCCCTGAAAGGCTCTCTGTTCCAAGTGGTTGAGGAAAACCCGAAAAACTCCATACTGCTGGATCTTGGTGAGGTGAGTTCTTCTGTCACGAAGGTGAGGTTGAAGCAAGGAGGAGACAGGATCTAAATGCAGCACGTTTATTTAAATACACTTAAACTAAACAAAGACTCAGGCAAGGGAACAAGACTTGGGAACAGAACAACCTACAATCAACGTAACAACAACAAGAACTCACAAGGACTGGATTGAAACACAGGGCTTAAATACAAGGACAAACAAGCTAAACAAGATAACAAGGGGGCGTGGCTATTCAGAAACACATGGGAACAATGATCAGACATTTAACAAGACACATGGCAAACAGGGAATCACATGACAGACAAGAACAAGGAACAAGACACAAAACCCACACCGTGACAAAAGAAAGTTCAAAACAATTTCACACTTGCATTTAAGCACTGTCTATGTCACTCACAAAGACACAGATTTTATTCTCACAATATCTAGACAATTGTGTTGTTTCAATTAAATTGTTAACCTTCACTGTGAACATAAAAATCAGGTATCATCTTTCTGCCTTCTCATTGCACCTTGTGTTGTATTTTCTTATTTCACAGGCCAACAGAGGAGGAGAGCCCACCGGCGCCCCGTGAGCGATCCCACGATGGTCCGTTGGAGGTGGAGCAGACACTGTTGGAGCTTCTGGCACAACCTCCGGCTTGACCTCCAGCCCCACCGCCACAGTCCGCTGATGGGCACTTCCTCCTCAGCCTTCTGCCTTTTCTGCAGAGCATGTCGCCTCGTATAAAAGAAACTGTTAAATTTCAAATGTATAAATTGGTCGATGGAACCCCCCTCCCTCCCTAATATATAAGTTATAGCAGTTAACCGAGTACAACTAGAAAGCACAAACAGTGGTATCCATACCACAGTTTGAAAAACATTGATAGCATAGCGTATATATTTAATATACTGTATTTAAAATTTCAAAAACATTTACTAACCGAAGACAGATGGACAGGCGCAGCTGGGATAGAGCGCCTGTAGTTGGTGTCCTGGAGAGTGATCCTCGCTCCGATGAAGGACAACAGATCATCAAACTGGACGCGGGACAGGCGGAAATACCGCTGAAAGCGGGCATCATCCAGGCGCAGCTCCCGGAACAAATGGTGAAACTCGCCAAACTGCGTACGCCTCTGTTGTGCTCTCCAGAGCAAATACAGAGCTATAACTCTCTCAATGAATGCTCGATCCACATCAGCCATCTTGCAAACAGACAACTGCCTAGCACTGGCCCCTTCCACAAGAAGCGTATTTCGTCTTGGACAATTTCGCTTTAGATGCGCGAATGGATTCAAAATGTTCAAGCGTCCAACTAGACGCGATAGACGCGAATTTGACGCTCTATTCATGTTTGGTGTGAACGCAGCATTACACTCTCCAATTCGGAGGCACTAGAGAAAGAAACAAGGGGGCAGAGCAACAGAAAGATCTGGCACCATGTTCGTTCCCAGCGTCTGACTTTGAAATCAAGTGGTCTGATGTAGACAGTGTCCTAGAGTGCAAGTACCTTTCTGTAAGAGCAGATGATATGCTTGCTCTTGAAACCAGATGACTGGACAAATGGGAATAAAAGGGATGACATGGTGTGACTTTTTGACTTCACTTTGATGGAAGGAAATGGGAGTCAGTAAAACCGAAGTTTGAAGTAGACTCACTAGCTTTAAAGGGTCATGAAACCCCCCTCTTTCAGCTCAAGTCTAGCTCACAATCTTTTTGAAAAATGCAACTTAAATGGGCGTGGATGGCTGTGAGAAGAAGGGAGGGTTGTGGGTGTGGTATGACACGGCAGGGAGAGGGGAGGGAAGGTAGGGGGAACTGTCATCGCCAGTGGCCCATGCATATCGACTGTCACTAAAAATCAGTGGTAAAACGTGAGGAAATGCTAGATTTTTTTTCTAGCTGGCAAAGTTAAAGTCTAATGAAATACACGGATACTTTATTATTGTCCTTTCAAAAGTAACTGAATGCCCTGCTAAATATATTTTAGCCTACAGTAATCGTAATTCTATTTTAAACATATTAATATACATGTAGCCTATAATTCTAATGTCATTATAAAATATATAGTTTTTTATACACACTATAAATGCATATATTTGAATATAATTAATTTTCCGCTTAAAAAAAATCGTTACGTGCATAGCCTATACTCAGATGTAGTACGCGCCCCCTGAACCCCAATAATAAAGATGGACAGTGACTAGTAGTGGGAAGTTCGGATCATTTTACTGACTCGGATCTTTGAGTCTCGTTCAGCAAAATGAACGAATCTTTTTTCGAGTCATTTCGTTCATTTCAGCATAATATAATTAAAATGGCATGTTAAATATCCCAACACATCTAGAACTTACGAAAATGTTGATTACATTTGTAAAAAGAATAAAAATAAATTATAGGGTAATGCAGCCAAAGCCAAATTATAAGAAACCGAAATTTTTATGAATTGATTAGTTGTTGGGTTTTAAGTTCAGGCTATTGCAGTCTGATTCTGTTAGTTCACCTCACCTCCTCATCCGAGACGTTCTTTCCTTTGCAACTTCATATTTATCAGGTTTGTTCTCCTCCTCTTGTGTCTCGAGACGTTAGTTGTTGACTCGTCAGAGTCTGACTCTGATCAGTCTCCTGGGCCGTGCCGTGTGTGATACAGCAGGGCCGGAAAGAGTAATGATTAGTTCATCTTTCGAGTCTCGAGTTCGGGTTCGGCCGGGTCCGAGTCTTTCGTTCTTCCTGTCAGTCCCATAGAGGCTATGCTGTCAGTACCGGAAAGAGTAATGATTAGTTCATTTTCTTCGAGTCTTCGGGTTTGAGTCCTTCGTTCTTTTGTCACGTGACCGCTGGTATCTCGCATCAAATACAATATTAGATTCGTATTATTGACTGCGTCTGAATGTATATTGTTTTATATTTAGGAATTAAAATACAAAATATGTGAAATAAACATTATCTGAAAAATAAAAGTTCCATCTTATTATTGTCCCTGTCCATTTTCTTTAAATGTTTCTTGTGCATCTGTGGTGTGTTTTATTATATATTATACATTAATTAACTACTATTATATTATACATTAACTACGTTCTTGTTTGTAAAAAGGTTGTGAATTAGTAGGCTATTCAATACGGTGACAAGTCACGTGACAAAAGAACGAAGGACTCAAACCCGAAGACTCAGAAGATGAACTAATCATTACTCTTTCCGGTACTGACAGCATAGCCTCTATGGGACTGACAGGAAGAACGAAAGACTCGGACCCGGCCGAACCCGAACTCGAGACTCGAAAGATGAACTAATCATTTCTGTTTCCGGTACTGACAGCATAGCCTCTATGGGACTGACAGGAAGAACGAAAGACTCGGACCCGTCCCGAACCCGAACTCGAGAGAGATGAACTAATCATTTCCAGTACAGATTCAGAAACCATATGTTGCGCAATGCGCATGCGCGATCAACACAAAATGAACGAATCACTCTCTGAGACAACTTGGTAGTCCCGAGTCATATTAAAGATTCGTTCAAAATGAACGAATCGTTCATGAACGACACATCACTAACAGTGACATCGAAATTTGCAGTGGCAGCAGTACGCATGGCTCTGTGGAGGTGGAGGACTTCTCTCCTCCTGAATCCCCAGGCTTAAATAGTTGCATAATAGATGGCGGTGCAGGTCCTCTGCCCTATCTCTTTGAACCATTAGCCCCTGCCGCGACTGTGGAGGAAAACATGGACGAAACGGAGGCCGCGCGGATGGGGGAAGTGTCAGAATGGTAGCTAACTAAGTCCGATCCTGGAATTAGCATAACGTTTTTATTCACAAACGTATAATTTTGCAACAGGTGTACTTGTGGTCACTGTACCAGGCTGTCTCCAAGAGAAAACTTGTGCTGTAGGGAGGTGGCACAGGTAAACGCAGCTTGACACTCATTCACTGTAATTGCATTTCAGTATTTAATTAGTAAAAATACACATTTTACCATATGTAGGTGTTGGGCATGTTTACATTCTATATGCATTATATATATATATATATATAGAGAGAGAGAGAGTTGTATATGTCATTATAAAATATATAGTTGTTTATACACACTATAAATAGTTGTACTATAGATAGATATAATACTATAGATAGATAGTGTGTACACATACATATGCATAAACATATATATATATGTTTATGCATGTGTATGTATGTATATATACATATATATATATATATATCTTATACACTTTTTATTTGGTTATTACTTTAACTTCCTGGCATGTAGGTGATGCACAGATGTGAGCAGGTTGGTGGGGCAGCATGCATAACTGCTCATCCAGGTTTTGAACCTGTCGCCCTAAACGCATTTGTTTTGCAAGCTGTGTATGGCACATACCGTCAGCTCTTCGGTGACATGGAAAACACAGTCCTCAATAGGTTAGTAACAATCTTATCTGGTGTTAACTAAACATATAATATCACAAATTACCATACATTTACAGTATGTTTCAGTTGCTACAGACACCTGGCCTATAGGAATTTTGTCCGTTGGTGCTGGGGGTATCTTGGGCGACACATTAGGGTGGTGATTCCCTCGTGTGCTGTTACCCGCATTAGAGAGCAGTTCCCTGACAATACTGGAACCTATTCAGGTTTTCAACCACCTCCCCTTGATTGAAATAAAGAATTTAACATTCCAATTTGTCCATGTAATTTGTTTATTTACATTAGATCACAACTGATCACAGACAGAAGGTGGTCTAAATCGTGACGTGTGTTGTGCAACAGCTTCACTCTTTTCAGGTCTTTGAAACTGTGTGCAGAGGTGGTCAGGAACTTCCAGGCCTTTTAGAGATTCCTGAAAGAGTTGTGGCTGCTCCAACACAGTTTCAAAAAGCAGATCCTGCAATCTGTCAACGTATTCTGCAGAAGATAAAAAAATAAAAAATTACTTTACAGATAGATAATAGATAGAAAAAGACAGACAGACAGAGAGATAGATAGACAAAGACAGACAGAGGTTTATATAGATAGATAGACAAAGACAGACAGAGATAGATAGATAGATTTAGATAAAGACAGACAGATAGATAGATAGATATGGATAGACAAAGACAGACAGATAGATAGATATAGATAGATAAAGACAGACAGATAGATATAGATAGATAAAGACAGGTAGATAGATAGATATGGATAGACAAAGACAGACAGATAGATAGATATAGATAGATAAAGACAGATAGATAGATAAAGACAGACAGATAGATATAGATAGATAAAGACAGGTAGATAGATAGATATGGATAGACAAAGACAGACAGATAGATAGATAGATATAGATAGATAAAGACAGATAGATAGATATAGATAGATAAAGATAGACAGATAGATAGATAGATAAAGACAGACAGATAGATATAGATAAAGACAGACAGATAGATATAGATAGATAAAGACAGGTAGATAGATAAAGAAAGACAGATAGACAAAAAAAGACAGAGGTACATATAGATAAAGACAGACAGATAGATAGATAGATAGATAGATAGATAGATAGATAGATAGATAATACCAAATGTGGGATTTCTTTTCAGAAGTCGTAGTGTGTACTCTCCTCTTCTGTAGCGTGGATACTGTATGTGCCATCGGAGCTCCCCTGCAGCTGTTGTTGCTTGTAGTCTTCCGCTATTTTCGTTGTAGTGCATGGCTGCAAGTTGAGTCCTAAAAAGTCAGAAATAAAAGTCATAAAAAGTTAGATCAGGTATGAACCGATAATAAACTGTAAGAAAAATTAGAATGCAATTCAAAGTAATTTGAATAAAAACCAGAATATACCGGCACAACATCCCCACAAAAGAGAATGCCACGCTCTTTGGTGCAAACCTGAGGATCAGACTGTGATATGACTCCAGTCCTGACGTCTGGAAGTCAGAACTTAGGTTTTCTAAGTCTTTCAGCAACTTGGGTGCCAAGATGACCTGAGTGAGCTTTTCACATGCAGCAGTACCTAATTGTAAAATAATAAAGTAAAAACATAAAATATATTGATAAATCAATAGTTTAGACATTATACAAAAATTAATGAATTAAACTACAATAAATGTTAAAGGTTCATTACTTGGTTTAAGCCACTGTCTTGCCTGGTCACCAACAAGAGGAGGATGCTGGCATCTTTGGAATTCCCCATCATGCTCATGGATATCTTGTACATGGTTGACAACGGATCTCCATTTTGCAACGATTTCCTTTCCTGAGGATGAGGAGGCTCCACACCAGTAAAGGTGATTCACGATGCTTTTTTTCCAGGGGCCAACCTCTTTGCAGCTTCTCTGCTTTGCAAGCTCATCAATTTTTCTTGCCAACACCTAGAGTACGCAAAAGCATTAATACGATGATAGACATAACACATACATAACACTTAATTATGAATCCTTGTTTTTCTACTCTTAGTTAGCTATGGCTATTATTAGAACTTGTACTAAATTATTAACCTTTTGCCATGTGCCATGCATCATATCTGTGCAAAATGCTTGGTCTACTCTCTCTGAGGAACTTCATCACACCAGGATGCCTATCAGTGACAATCATTCGCACAGTCACTCCTCTCTGCTCTAGCTGTCTCAGGCTTCTTTCAAAACCTTCCTTCTCCATACGCTGACTGTTGCCGACTTCATTGCTCTGAAAAATCATATCAAACTTCTTAAAAAAACTTGAAGCATGCTTGGGTTATAAACAAAGGCTAATAAACAAATCACTACAACCTTACCTGAATGAGCTGAATGTCCAAGATCTTGTTTGCTCTGAGGTCCATCAGCGAGTATGTTCCATACTTTGCACTGTGTCCTAAACAATGTCATATTAGCATGTACATTTTTAGTGCTTGAAATAAACTCTGTAGTAGTCATTTATAATGGCACATTTCTATGTGCAACTGAAATGGCATATTATCAACACAACTGCACATACCAGGGGAGTCAGCACGCATGTCCCCACCCAGAATTACATTCCTTCCTTTGAGTGTTTCTGCAATCACAGCATTTTGATGCTGTTTCCACTGCCAATTGATTGTTGGGAATAGGAAGGCCCTCTGGTGTTTCAGGTACGTAGTGTGGCAAATCCCCTGAATGTTGAATGCCTGCATAAACTGACCCAAAAGAAAAAACTTTAAATATACAAGTTAAAACTGATTAGTATGCAAATCACATATTATCGGATAAAAAAAAAAACTTACCTTGGTGACTTGCAAGTAGGATGAGCCACTAAAGAACACAGCAGCAGCAAGCTGCAGATTTCCAGCTGGTATGTTCTTGACATACGGCTGGCTGGCCCAACGTTTGTGATAGTCACAATGAGCACAGGTCTGGTCCACATGTAGAACTGTACCCACTGTTCTGCTCTTTATTGCACAGTGTCTTGAGCAGACAGGGCAATTTTTGAACAGCTCCATGAGGTTTTCCTCATAAACAATGAATTTCCTCATTATATGGGGTGGTGCTGCAATTACGGTGCTACAACAAACAGCAATATTAATAAACATTATTAAAAATAATTAATTATTAATGTCTGTTTCAATAGAAACTAAATACAAAAAGTATGACATGTCTATGAGTACCTCTCATTATAGATGCTGCTGTCAGTCATTCCTGGTTGGAAACTACAATCAGAATCCTCAGCCTCTCTTCTGGGCCTTTTCGAGGGGGTAGAGGTAGCAAGAGGGCCTTTCTCTAGTGGTATGAATGGCGTGGAAGTGTTGCAACCAACATGCCTTTTCAGTTGCTTCACCTGAGTGCCTATGACATTACATATATTTTAATACATTGGTGCCTAATACACTATAATCTAAAAAACTATGTAACTGATAAATATTTTTGTTGCTCAATACTGTAAAGTGTACAACATACTCTTGCTCCTTCGTTCGGGTTTCCAGCGATGTTGGGTTGACATGTGCTTCATGTCTGGATGGGTTTGACACGCAGCATCTTTTTTGGCGGGCTGTTCTTTCCGACACGCCATCTCGCAACACAGTGTAGGCTGACAAATACAGACGTATTCATTTCCAAATAAATATTTGCCAAACAAATTTAAATATATGACATATATTTAATTACACGAATTAAGCATACAATTGATGTATTATTGAAATATCGAAAATTTTGATAACGAACGCTTATTTAACAAAAGGCAAGTAAAATGACCAGGGTTATATTTTAGACACACACATACCTCTGAAGGGATAGAAAAGTCTTCGGGACTTGGTACCGCATTACTCGCAAGACGTAACTTGCATTGGTCGTCAACAAGGCCGAAGTCCACCATTCTCCAGTTCTCGAAGCTCTCTCGGGGAAAATGTTTGCGGCACACGTACAAGTTAGATATGTCCGTGGTTGATGGCCAACCAACCGCCCGGAGCCAGAGTCTAGCCCTGGCAGCATCGCGGGGAAACATACTCAATCCACTTGAACTTCTGCACCACGAAAATATACACTTGCGTCCCATGATTGTCTCTCTCCTCTACTACGCGATATCACAGTTTGACATGTCTGTAATTGGAAAGATCCACGTGGTGTCATGAATAATTAAGAGACAGTGTCTTCTCATAGGATATGAAAACTAAGTCTCATTAATAATTATGAGAGACTGATGAGTCATCAACGCACTACGCTGTGCTCTGCCACGTCACAGCCTGCGATGAAGATTTTAAACCCGGAAGACGAAAATAGCGGAAAGAAACTAAAATTTAACCATTTTCTCCCTACTATTAAATCTAACAGATGCTAACATTGTCTTCAATGGTGTTCAACACACATACCTCTGATAAAATCTCAGAAAATTTGGTTTAGGGTTTCATGACCCTTTAAAGGGGAACTTGGTAACTTTTTTAACTTAATAAAGCTGTCTAGAAATCATTTGGATGGTTAAACAACCTGTTATGGTGATATTTTCACAGCTCCCCCCAGCGTTCCCAGGCGGAAAACCAACCTTGCAACATGGGGATTACCGTCCCGGCAAGATGAAAATTGGAAGTCTCGTGAGAAGCGAGACGAGAACGAGAACGAGTGAGAAACACGAACTGCTTTTTATTTATTTGGTCATGTGTTTATTGTTATGCTTGCAGCATGCATTCCCTGGATATTAGTAAACAGGATAACCAAGATTCACAAGATGAATGAAGATGAATTCACCATTCACCAGATGAAGAGGAGGTGAATGATTTGAGGAATACCTAGTAAGTAATGTATATTGTGTATCATTTAGATTCACTGATTTATACAACATTTCTAAGGTGATTATACATGTTTAATTCTCAGCATTGTCATGGATGCTTTTTGGGCTCACCCAAAAAATTTGGGCTTGGAAGATGGGGACAGCTCCGATGAGGATTTTGTCCCATCTCTTCATTTGCGGTAAAATCATTTGTTCATAGTAAACTAGGTGGTGGCCTGCTCATACCACCGATTAAATTGATTATGTAATGGTTAATAAGAATTTGATGTGGTGTACATATTTTTCCTCTTTACACAGCACTGTTGGTGCCATAACAGACAAGCTTCCTGAAATCAGCGTGGACGAAGCTGTGTTTAATTTTGTACTATCTGATAGTCCAGATGATGAATCAGAATTAGATTCTGTTCCAGACCAACAGAGAGTAACTACAGAGGAAGACCTAGTTGGTAAATGTGCCAACATTACTTACAATGATAATCTCCTTCAACTCGCTCGGCACCTGAAACTACCCATCAAGAAGTGCAAACACATGGACAGACTGTCTGTTGTCCCATGCACTGGTGTTCCACCATTGCAGGTCACCCTGAAACCTCGGGGGACTGGAGCAGTTTTGGAATGGGTAAGATGGTCCTGGACAATGTGAATGTACATGTAATTTAGATACTGTTCTTCACATTTTATTCAGACCCATAGCAACAATTGTCTCCGGTTGATTATTGATGATGTTTTTTTTTCACATGTACATTAGTTATGCCCCTTCGGACACAGCCAGTGGAAGTGGAACTCGCAGCCAACATTAAAGTTTGGCATGTAGGGTGGTGAATTCATGCTCTCCACAAATATACTACTGTCTGGCAACAACTACAGGCCATGGGGGTGGTTACAGCATCAACTTACTACCGTATCCAAGATGCATACTGCATAGAGCCTGTCCAAGACTTCTGGGACAACATCAATGCCAAAGTCATGGAGCGTATGCGTCAAAAGGACCATATTGTTGTTCTAGGTGAGGCATACTTTTGTGTCTTTGCCGACCAATTACGTAGAAATCAATGTTTAGCCAAGAATTATATTTAATGTGAGACTTGTGATTCTAACTTTTATTCAATTGTCTGTTGGATGTTGGAGATGGCCGAATGGACTCTCCTGGTAAGTTTTGAGTTCATACGTTTATTATGTGTGAGTAATGTTCATTTGCTGACAGCTGTGTTATGCTTCAGGACACTGTGCTCAGTATTGCACATATACAACAATTGAGCAAGACTCTAGAGATATCGTCCACATCGTTTCTGTCGACAAAAGGGAGACTAGTCGCAACTCCGTGATCATGGAGAAGGAGTGCTCTGCTCCCAAATGTCAAAATAAAAGAAGTGGTTACTGATGCTCACCCTCAGATCATTACTGAGTAAGCAGAACTTATGTGCTGTATTATTTGAAGTCTTGACTTTCATATTGTAGTTGTGCCTAATTTTTTTTGTTATTTGCAGATCC
Organism: Rhinichthys klamathensis goyatoka; assembly: GCF_029890125.1. Lineage (NCBI taxonomy): Eukaryota > Metazoa > Chordata > Actinopteri > Cypriniformes > Leuciscidae > Rhinichthys > Rhinichthys klamathensis. Next base: position 867,462 of record NW_026606944.1, read on the forward strand.
TGGATGTTGATGATATAAAGCATGGGGTTTACAGCATTCACTTGCTGCTAAAAGTCTTAGCAAAAGGCTTCGAAAGGTATGTTTCCATCCACACTATCATACTGCCAGGGTACTCAACAATGCCATATGAACCAATGTTTTACCTGTAACATAGTGGCAAGAGAAGAGTTTGTTTATAGCTGTATATTGACACTGCTATTGATGTGCATGGATGTTCAGGCTGGAGCAGTGAAAGGGCCAAATCAAATTCACGTCTGGACCCGGGACATTGTCAACCACTTTTGGTACTGCAGCAAACAGGCCTCCACAGAGGAGGAATTCAAGGTATGTTTGAAAGTAGTTTTTTTAGTGTAAAAAAATCAAACAGATTGTGGCAGATTGGTTTTTAGTTTTATGTATTATAAAGGTGAATTTTTCTTGCAGTTGATGTGGGTTGGTGTGATGGATCATGTCTGCAACGAACATTTTTGGGCAACAGGTTGCTGTCAGCATGAGCCGCTGGAGGAAGGCAGCCAAGACAAGCCTTGGATGGAGCAAGGTGACCAAATAAGAAATAGAACTGAAAAAATGAATATCCTACATGACTGCACTCATTTCACTCATAATATGATGCGTTTACAGGTTCAGCAGCTCACCGGGCCCTGGCTGCAATTGTGTTCGATAAGAGATGGCTGAACCAGGTGAAGAAGTTCATAAGCTTCAGGTAATCATCTGCTCTCACCTTATTATTTGCAATGCTTTTAATTGTGCACTCAATCAAGTGTCATTTATTTACTTATCAAATTCAATATTTGACATACTGGGATGAGGTCCTTATTTCATTTGGACGTAAGGAAATGGTTGCAGTAGATTTGTATACGTGTGGTGAGAGCTGAGATAATCTAACTTACATTTTTCTGCCCCAAACACACTTTACAGGACGACGTCGGATTTGGAGAGTTTCCAAAATCACATTCTGCTCTACGCATCTAAGCGCATGTCGTGCACCCCATTTATCTACAAGACCAGGACACTGCTGGCTGCAATTGATTATAATCTGCACAACCAACGCATGCCAGCACGTAACAAGGATGGCCACAAAATGTAAGTACTGACATTTTGAATATAGTGATTATTTTTGTTGTTGTTTTTTTACACCTTGCCATGTTATATATATTTTTTTCAAACTTTTGTGACTGATCATATTACAAACTCCCCTTGCTCTCCAGGTACAAAAGAGCGTACAATAAAAAAAAAGGTTACACTTTATTTCGATAGTCACTTTAAACCTTCTACTAACTATAAGTAACTTTTCCACTACATGTCAACTAACTGTCATTAGCGTATTAGTAAGCTGTAGTAGACTGGTAGGTTATGGTTAGGTGTTAGGGTTCGGGTTAGGAGAACAAGTTGACTTGTAGTTGCTAAGTTACTTATAGTCAGTAGAATATCTGTTGGAGGACCAACAAAATAAAGTGTTAGCAGATATTAAGCAGACAGTCTACTAATACTCTAATGACAGTTAGTTGACATGTAGCTGCAAAGTTACTTATAGTTAGTTGAATGTCTAAAGTGGACTATTGAAATAAAGTGTTACCAATTTTTTTTTTTTTAACTGGTTTGTGTATACAGTCAAGGAGAAAAAGGATTACAAGTACATCCCTGACCTCCAGAAGGCCATTCTTGGTAGGAGGCTGAAAAGTGGGACCAGCCTTCCCCACAAAACCACTATAAGGGCAGACGATCCAAGGCGACTTGGTTTGCTTCCCTCTGCACAGCCACCACCACCCACGTCAGAGCTCGTTCAAAAACGTGTGTCACGAGGGGACACTGCACCCACAAACCCACAAGAGGATTGACACTATTCCCTCTTACAAATTTCAAATTGTATATTGTTTCAATGATGGATACTTTTAAATTTATTATATATTTTATTATACAAATAAACACATTCAATGAAAAAATTCAATGTCTTTATTCAAATGTACAATTAAATATTCTAAGTTTGAAATAACGATTTACAATAAAAGATGTTCAATTCTGAAAATGACGTGTCACCCTAAATCCCGTGTACTGAGCCCTTGGCCATGCTGCCACAGCACAAACTGGCGGTAGGCTGAATGTCGATACTGTCGCTGCTCCTCCCCTGGCTCCTGGTGATCATTTATTGCAAAAATGTCATTCCAAGCTCCACAGCCCAGTCGCAACACCCCCTCGTCTAATACATAGTACGCCATGTATGCCATGTTTCTGATACAATGCTCGTGGGTTTGGCGACAACAGACCTTCTCGATGTCTGTTCCCATATCACAACAATGGCCACACATGCACCAGTTAAGTCCTTCTGGGTCAGGGTACGGTGGTTGTGTTGTACCTCCATTAGAGATGTCAAACATCAACCCAGGTAGTCTTGTGAGTACTTTCTCAAGGAGTACATCCTTCTGGCCAGGGTTCAGGGAATTATTTTTTTATTAGATACATATATCTTCAGCCAAAAATTAAAGCTGCAGTCCGTAACTTTTTTGAGTTAAAAATATTCAAAATAATAATAATAATAAAAAACATGATCATCCAGTGTTCAAAAATATCTGCTTACCTTTCTCGATTCAAAGCGGTTAGCTTGTAATAATGCTTTTAATTCCAGTGGTACTGGTGGGTTTCCGCGGGAAATTCGAGCATGTCTTTGCGTCATTACGTCACATCTGTACAAGCAAGCAGGCTATATTGTGTGTGATCATGTTGGAGGTGGACATTTTTAGCCTTTTGTCACAGCACAATAATTAAAATTATGGCGGATCTAGAAAGGAATCGACAATCACCAGTGACAACTGTAGATTCAACAGTTGTAAATCCAAAAAGAATTCGGACTTCTGAGTGGGTAGAGAAAAAAAGAGACTGCAACCGTGCCCTCGCGAAAACAAGAATAAACATCGGCAGGGCTTTTGAAAGGTGGCGTGAACTCCGTGACTTGAAGGGGTTCAAAACGCACGCAGAGACGGCTTTTTTTCTGCTGGACAGGTAAGACATTTCAATAGTTCGTGTAACGGCAGCACACTTGTTCTCTTAATTCACGCAGTTACGGAGTTTCCTTTGTTGTTGCTTTTTTCGTTTTGCTATTAGTAAAAGCTACTGTTTGACATAAGATAAGTGATCGTTATATTTAAACAGCGCGATTTCCTTCATTGTTTTTTCCCCCATAGTTGATCAAAACAAAAGTGGATGTTACTTACTTGTTCAGATGACATTTTCATGTGAAAATTCTTATGCTGGTCATACTTCCAAAACGTAGAATCTGTGATTCTGAATGCCAGTCACAGTATCCACACCAGAGCGGTGATTGACAGACGCGCACTCTCCTCAAAACAATGTGTTCATCCGCGCTGTTTCATGCCAATGTACAACTCACGTAAAGTTGATAATTCCGCGAATCACTGCAGTTACAGATTTCGAACAGAGATGCCGACAAAGAGGAAAAAGCTACGGACTGTAGCTTTAACACTAAGATTAATGTTGCCTGATCACAAACAAACCTTTGTCTCATGTGTCCGTTTCTCCTGCTTTGTCTCATGTGTCCGTTTCTCCTGCTTTGTCTCATGTGTCCGTTTCTCCTGCAGTTCCCTCAGCCAGCTCTGGACATCAGGTTCTAGGTCCTTGGGTCTTGTGCCCCCCCTCCTCGGTGCCCTCTGCCTTGGAGGCATTGGAGGTTTAGCTTTTGCACTTCTGGTTCCTATAGCCTGAGGGGTGAATTCGGACGAGGCCGAGTTCGAAGTTGAATCCTGTAATTTTATCATAAAATGAAAAATACTGTAGTCTACCGTAAAAATCTAATTTATTACGCTAACATCTGATGTTGTAGTCAGGCAAAATTGTGCGTAAATTTTTTATACTTAGGTCGACTAACTCCTTTATGATCTACAATTGTTCAATAATAACAGATAAAACAGTCATTGTAACCTATAATTTATTTATTCCACTTTATAAAAGAATGCAACTTGAGCATTGTCTGCATGATTAACGTTATAAACTAAACTTTGCAATCACAGTTCCATTGAAGGTAGGTTAGGCTATAATTAAGATAATAATAAGCTGTAACATTTGCTAGCTTTATCCACACAACCCCTGTTACGTTTTATGGTTGATAACAGAATACAAAATGTACATGTCAATGTTCTATGATAATGTGTATGATGTATTACCCACCTCGGTAGACATAGCTCCGCAAGTAAAGTTGGTCGGCTCCGATAATAACAAATGCACATGAGCAGCGGTAGAACGGGGAAAAGGGTGCAGCAAGTGAGTTTTTTACGACACCGTTGTGAAATATACGCCCCACAGCTGTAGGGGGAGCTCGTGGGGAAAACATGCGACAACAAAAGTGAAAATCAGCGAAGAACTAGCGAAGATGACTAGAAGTTGCCGAGTTCTGCTTTAAGTCAGACGTTTTTTTATAAGTGAGTTTTGAAGGTTGAAATGTAATAGTGTAAAAAAACAACTTGCATCATAATAGGTGTAATTGTGATTGCCAAAACATTTGGTAACTAAACTGAATTTTAATAAGTTTAGTGACAACATGTTACAATGTTTATGGTACAAGGACTGGAAGGCTACTGTTTGTATTATTGCTTAACACAATTTTCATGATTTCAATTCAATTATTGGGATTTGATTTTAATATTGCTTCAATATTGACTCATTTGGATAAATATTAGGTAGGCTACAGTAGATAACCTACATGTTAATTTTCCTCAAGAAAAATTATATCTCACATAATGCTGTAAACATACAGAGCCCTATCAGTTGATATTATTAAAGGTTAGAAATAACAAATTAAATTTAATATAATGCGGTTTTCATTATAATAACAATTATTTAATAAATAAAAATGTAATATAGTGCACATATTTAGCAAAATACTACTCTCTATAGATATTTTTTCTAGTCAACTAACGTGCTGGTCATTAAATGGCTTTCCTGAGGTAAATGTAACGTTCTGTAAGCCCACGCCCAATCGGCCCAATGGAGGCATCCGACCAGCGGGGAAGGTCTCTGCGTGTTACTGTCTTTTCTCGTGGCAAAGTTTTTTGATTAAATTAAATACATTTTCATATATGTATGTTCTCGTTATTTCATCTGACTCCATAAATGAAAGGGTTTAATGATATCTATGCATCATTAAATGTGAATGAATGTTTGACTATTCCTTTTAACTCTTTACTGCAAATAATGAGTCCGATAGAATACAATCAAATGTTTACAATTTATTATGTCAGGTAAATGTATTATGCCAATTACATAATCAATTCAAAGATAACGGATACAAAACATCAAATGCTCTGGAATGAAGAGAAGAGATGCCAACCCAACATTAAGAAATACATGATGATGAAGTCTTGAGATCCTTCAACATCATGGGCTGATCTAAGGTACAGAATCGCCCTGATCCTCTAGTTGCATTTCATTATACAGACAGAAACCTTTTTCACATGGAAACATCTGCTAACAATGGGAATTTACATTCAGAGTTGACATCTTTTGGGAGTAGGAGATCATTTGTCTAAAGACCCACCCTCCTCTGTGTGACAGTTATCTATAAACTCTTAAAAACCTTAATTCATTGGGAATGAGACCTTTGTAGCAGTCGCACTGAGACATTTCAAATGATACCAAACATGTAAAATACTGTATGATAATTGTTCATATTAAACCATATAGATTTTTGGGTGAACTCAGGTAGGGATGGGTGAAGGGAATGATGTGTAAATTGGGAGGTTGTCAACTCAAGTGTGATCATGTCTCGAATGGGGACCGGAAAGAGAGATCAAATGTTAATTTCCAGAAAGGTCCTTTGTCTTCTCGAGGAGTGGTCGTTCCTCAACCAGTTCTTCCAGTTTCTCCAGCTTACACTTCTGTGCCTTAATTGTTCTCCTGCTGTTTTATTGACCACTTTCCGTGGTTGAAAAACACTGATTGATTGATATTATGTATGAGGCATATACCTTTCGGTAAATTGTACTGTATCTTTAAATAAAAAGTAACACCTGATCGGTTTACTTAGACTGAGGCGCCAACAATCTGTCACGTCACATTTACAAGTGGCAAAACGGTATTTATTGTCTGAATTTCGTAATAAAATGGACATAACCTGAGAGCTGAGATTTTTCTTTCGTATCAAAAGTAACCTGCTCTGTCTAGTCTGTCAGTGTTCTCTTTACTCCGATTTTGAGCGCGTGAAAAGTCTCAATTGCGCTGAATGCGTAAGAGTTGGCAGCCCTGCTTTATGCAGAAGATGTTCTCCTTTTCCTAATAAAGAAATAACGCTAAAATGGTTTGTAATCAGTGAAGCTGGTAATGCTGTTTTTGGAGTTGTTTAATCATTCTCTACTGAGATCTCGAGAGATGTAATATGTTATTTTATTTGCAGTTGATTTCATCTAAGGCTGTTTAGCTGTAAATCTGTTATTGTTTCCATCTCTTCTCTTTTTCTGTTCTTGTTCCTCTTTCCTTCAGTGATTCTGCTTGTTAACAGCAGGTGTTCATCACTAATGCTCACTCATGACTCGATTAATCAAACATCTCATTATCTTAAACACTGGTTCAGTGTTATTTTAACACTCTCTTAGTGTGGGACACGTACACTGAGCAGTATTTTTTAACTGAGAATTTTGCTCTGTAGGTTATGAATGTTTGTTATGATGTTGTCCAATTTAATAATAAGATGGAAGTTACTTTAATATGTTATTAAAACTACTTTCACAAAGATGCATATTTTCTGGTGCCATTTTAAATTATCAAGCCGTTTAAAATGCATTCCACACAAACACACAGGGTCTCACATCTGCACGACCTGCTGGAAGTGTGATAACAAAATATTTTTTATTACACTGATCAAATTAAATGGTCTTCCTCCAGAGTGAATGTGTAATTTGAAACTGCTCTATTTTGTAACCTCTTGCCACACTGAACAACACTACAATTTCTTTCCAGAATGAGTTTTCAAAGGATGTTCTAGGTCTCTTTGAATTGTAAAAATCTTCTTACACTGCTCAGTGTTGTATAAAGTACTAGAAAGCAATACTTGAGTAAAGTATCGTCCTAGAAAAAGACTTTGGGAGAAGTGAAAGTTACCTTTTAGAATATAACTTAAGTAAAAGTCTTAAAGTATCTGATATATACTGTACTTAAGTATCAAAAGTAATTTTCTGATATTTAATGTACTAAATTATTTGAATTAAAAGTAAAAAATGTTGTTGTTTTTTTAAAGCAAGCGGTTAGAACTTTGATTGTGAACTTTATTGTGGCCGTTTGAAAGGGAACTACTCGGTTACTATCGTAACCTCAGTTCCCTGAGAGAGGGAACGAGTATTGCGTAGCCGGCCGCACTATAGTAACCTGGCGAGTTGTCGCTTCAGTCGTTAAACCCATAGGTTAAACCTGCTATAATGGCCAATTCAGTAGTGCAGTAACGAAGTATTTGTACTCCGTTACATTACAACACTGGAACGGCTTCCTCCGGTGTGAGTTCTCATGTGAACTTTAAGGTTTCCTTTTTAGCTGAAATGCATTCCACACAGTTTGCAGGTGTAAGCCTTCCCTTCAGTGTGAGTTCGCATGTGTGCATTAAGGGTTGCCTTACGCGAAAAACTATTTCCACATTGAGGACAAGTGTAAGTGTTCTCTCCAGTTTGAATGCTCATGTGGCGTTTAATGCTTCTTTTTTGGGTGAAAAACTTTCTACACTGTTGGCAGGTGTTAGGCTTCTCTTTAGTGTGAATTTTCATGTGGCGTTTAAGGCTTCCTTTTTGAATGAAACTTATTCCACACTGTTGGCAGGGGTAATCATCAGTGTGAGTTTGCATGTGTGCATTAAGGGCTGTCTTACGTAAAAAACTCTGTTCACATTGACGGCAACTGAAAGGCTTCTTTCCAGTGTGAATTCCCATGTGGGATTTAAGGCTTCCTTTTTTAGCGAAACTCTTTCCACACTGAGGGCAGGTGAAAGGCTTCTCTCCAGTGTGAACTCTCATGTGGGCTATAAGGCCTCCTCCTTTTTGAGCGAAACCCTTTCCACACTGAGGGCAGGTGTAAGGCTTCTCTCCAGTGTGAGTTCTCATGTGGGCTATAAGGGCTCCTTTTTTAGCAAAAATCTTTCCACATTGAAGGCAGATGATAGGCTGCTCTTCAGTGTGAGTTCTCATGTGGCTTCTCATGTGGGCTATAAGGCCTAATTTTTTAGCGAAACTCTTTCCACATTGAAGGCAGGTGAAAGGCTGCTCTTCAGTGTGAATTCTCATGTGGCGTTTAAGGCTTTCTTTTTGAATGAAACTCTTTCCACACTGTTGGCAAGTGAAATTACTTGTAGTTGTTGTCTTTTCAGTCTTTGAGGAATTTAAAGATTTTTCTCCAGTTGCAAAATCATGTTGATTGTCGTACTGGTTTCGTATTTCATTCAGTTCTTGACTCTCTGCTTTCAGCGCCATCGGGTCTATGGTGAAAAGTGACAAATACAAGTTAAACCCAGTTTAATGACACAAAGCAACAGACATGAAAAAGTTAGACAATTTCTAGCATCTAAACCAACAAAACAAAAAACTTTCAAATTGGCCTAAAATAGCATCCTTTCATCCATGTTCAGTTTTGCAGAGTAACCGTTTTGTTTTCAGTTTCTATTCTCATTAGATCTTGTGCAACATAGACGACAACCTTCTCTTGGATAACTTGAGAAATATGTTTGCATTTGTGGACAAACATCTGTATATTTAAAGTCCTATTTATCTGACTGTTACCACTTGTATTCAAAGAAATAAAATAATGGCTAAATAGTGCAAACAACTCATTGGACAACATTACTTGCATATCAACAATACTTTCATACCAAGGATGCATCTCAATACTAGTTCTACTCGATCTTAGCGCTGCGTTTGACACTATCGATCATTAAAATACTCTTGGATCGACTACAAAACTACACTGGTGTTCGGGGAAAGGCATTAAGCTGGTTCAGATCGTACTTATCAGACCGTTACCATTTTGTCTGTTTAAATGGGGAAAAGTCGAAGATAACGTCAGTAGACTATGGAGTGCCGCAAGGATCGGTGTTAGGCCCTCTGCTATTCTCAATATATATGCTGCCACTTGGTAAGATTATAAGAAAACATGGAATTAATTTCCATTGTTATGCTGATGACCAGACTGATCTCATGAAATGGCGTATGTATGACACGCCAATTCGTATTTCCATTTTTGGCGTGCTATTAACACGCATAATCGCTTTTCAGCGTGTTTATCAACGCCTTTGACTTAACGTTATATTACTGTATTATGTATATATAAATATATGACCTACCCCAACCCCGTCCCTAAACCTACCCGTCACTGGGGTTAATACCATTTATGAGTCTTCTCCTACCATCCTAGGAAAAGAAATATCGCTCCACAGATGTAGATATAGATTTTGCTTCGTTTCGCTCGGACATTTAACGGCGTACACATACACGCGGAAACACTCGGACATTTAATGGCGTAGACATACACGCAAAAGATTTCGGCGTGGACATACACGCGGATAGCTCAAAATGCGTATAGATAACACGCCACTTGAATTGAAAGTGGCGTGTATGTTTACGCAAAGTCATGATGTCATGTTGTGATGACACTCAATTATATATTTCATCACGGCCAGATGAAAACACTAACTCGTCAAAATTGACAGAGTGTCTTAAAGATATAAAATGCTGGATGACGTGTAATTTCCTGCTATTAAATCCAGATAAAACGGAGGTATTACTTATTGGTCCAAAAAACTACCCACAAAATCTCTTACAATACAACTTTAATTTAGAAGGATGTCCTGTTACTTTATCCACTACAGTAAAAGACCTGGGTGTTATACTAGACCGCAACTTGTCTTTCGAAAATCATATTTCATATGTTACAAGAACTGCCTTTTTCCACCTTAGAAACATTGCTAAATTACGTAACATGCTATCTGTTTCCGATGCAGAAAAGTTAGTTCATGCATTCATGACCTCGAGACTAGATTACTGTAATGCCTTATTAGCTGGTTGTCCTGCATCCTCAATAAACAAGCTACAGTTAGTCCAAAATGCAGCCGCTAGAGTTCTTACTAGGTCAAGAAAATATGATCATATAACACCGATTTTGTCATCTCTACACTGGTTACCTATTAAGTTCCGTATCAATTATAAAGTACTATTACTGACCTATAAAGCCCTAAATGGTTTAGCTCCTGTGTATTTAATGGACCTTCTATTGCCCTACAATCCATCGCGTTCTTTAAGATCCCTAAATTCGAGGCTTCTGGTCATTCCTAGGATATCTAAGTCCACTAAAGGAGGGAGGGCGTTCTCACATTTAGCTCCAAAACTCTGGAATAGCCTTCCTGATACTGTTCGTTGCTCAGACTCGCTCTCCCAGTTCAAAACTAGATTAAAGACGCATCTCTTCAGCCAAGCATTCACATAATGCTTACCTTTTATACTACTTTTGAATCAGATCGAATGCATTAATATTCTGAACAGCAGCTACGCTAATTATTTCCCATCTGCTTTTCTGCTGTTATCTCGGGACGCTAGTCCCGAGGTAAATAGCGTTCGTCAGCTCCAGTTTGTATCCAGCCTCTCACGGAGACTTCAGATGCCCCAACACCTGCGATGAGACGACTCGACGCCTGTGAAGAGACGACTCAACGCCGGCGATATGTTATGCCCTAAATTAATACATGATGATTAACTAACTGTATTTTTCTATGTACATTTCTGAAATGCACTTTCTGTAAAGCTGCTTTGAAACAATATGTATTGCGAAAAGCGCTATACAAATAAATTTGAATTGAAATTGAATTGAATAAAAATAATCAAAATGCATGTGCCAAAAATTATGCAGACGTTAGTCAGATCTATGTGCCTCTTAAAAAGAATGAAACTGTTGGTCCATTACTTTAGTGTCTTGATGACATGAAGGCCTGGATGGCTCTTAACTTTTTAAGTTTTAATGAAAATAAGACAGAAGTGATGTTTTTTGGTGGCACCACTGGGACCCCCCGTGCCAATCTGTTCCTTGAGTCAATATATTTAGCCAACAATCACTAACCTAGGGGTTAAAATTGACCCTGACCGTAAGCTTGACAGACAGATAAAGTCAGTGGTTAAAGGTGCAACATGTAAAATTTTTGAGTATCTATTAACAGAAATGCAATATGACATCCATAACTATGTGTTCAGTGGTGTATAAAGAACTTACTTAATAAACCGTAATGTTTTTATTACCTTAGAATGAGACATTTATATCTACATAGGCGCGGGAATCCCCTTCTATGAAGGTCTACATATTGTGACGTCATGTTTCTACCGTAGCCGAACGCGAACAAACAACGCTACAGAGCGCGTTTCGTCACTACCTTGAAAGAGAAGCCGCAGAAACCTAGAAGCTAGCCATAAACACCGTGAGTAGTGACTTTTCCCTTGTCAGTGGTGTAAAATGTGTAGTTGGACTGTTTCATGTAACTTTAACTTAGTTCTTCTCCCTCGCTGTGTTATGGCTTTGCTATGTGGGGATAAATGTGCTGGTTACGTTCGTGAGACAGCTGATTAGTACTCTTGTCATTGACCGTAAAAGAGTATGTTACAGGGATCACTAACACTTTGATCGCGGTCGACAAGTCGATCTTGGAAGCATTTTAAGTCGATCGCGGAGAGTTTTCAAAATCAGAGAAAAAAAAAAGCCTATTGTGTGTAGTAAATGGTGTCCAGGGGATGCGGAGGCGCGCGCTGTCACAATCATGTCATTTTTGCCGCGCGCACCTTTGGGCTCATGCGTAACGTTTAAACAACGCTTTACGCTTTAACCAGCTCAGCCACAGTAACAGCTCATTTTACAGCTAAACTTTTACTACCCTGTTAGAAAAATTATATAGTTGCATAGTTTCATGTGGTTCTTCTCCCTCGCTGTATTATGGGTTTGCTATGTGGGGAGAAATGTGCTGGTTACGTTTGTGAGACAATCAGCTGATTACTATTATTATATTATATATTAAGACCCTTGATCCTCACCTGACTATGGCTTTGTAAACTTTATCCATGATGTGGTTTTGGACTGTGGTACAGAAACAGTGACAATGTTACACACTCTTGGCTTACTCTGGCTATTCTCTGCTGTCTCAGACGACCATATCTTTGTCCCGTCTTAGCCACCCTAGCTTCTTCAAAAGGGAGGGGTGAGCAGTGGGCTGAGCCATTAGTGCAACTCGCAACCGATGTTAGATGTTAGGCTAGATGTCGCTAAAAATCACACACTGCACCTTTAAAATTAGTTGTTTTTTTTCAATTGAGGCAATTGGCCAAAATAAAGCCATTTCTTTCTAGGCAGCACTTTGAGACAGTAATCCACGCCTTTGTTACCACTCGGTTGGATTACTGTAATGCACTGTACGTGGGGGTCAGTGGGTCCTCTATTGTTCGTCTCCAGATGGTGCAAAACGCTGCTGCACGTCTTTTAACTGGAACACGTAAATACAAGCACATTCCCCCAATTTTATCCTCACTCCATTGGATGCCTATATATCAACGATGGAACGATCTACCTCTGCACATTAGACAGGCTTCTTCATTGTCTGTTTTTAAGTCTCTTAAAACCCACCTCTATTCTTTGGCCTTTGATAACTGAAATTGACAATTCAGGTTTGGTTATATTGATTTTATTCGTTCATTGTATGGTTGTTTTTTATGGGTCGTGTGAGTTTTGTATTTTAGAGGGGTTTTTTATGTATTCATTTATTGTTTTAGTGTACAGCACTTTGTGTTTGAAAGTGCTCTAAAACTATTAATAAATCAATCAATTTATTTATAATGAAACAGACAATAATGAAATTATTTAATTTCTCTTGCATTATTTTCATGAACAATATGGTTTAATTAAAGTGCTAGTTATTGAAAAAGAAACATTTAAAATTAATATTAGCTAGTTTCAAATAACAGCACTGATCATCATGCGCTGAAGCTGGAGAGCTTCTTGAACTATGACCGTTTACACCTGGTATTAAAGGGGTCCTATTATGCCCTTTTACGAAGCCTTGATTTTGTTTTTGGGCTGTACTAGATCGTTCAAAACATTTTCACTAGTGCTGTCAAACGATTAGAACACTTAATCGCGATCAATCGCATTAATGTCATAGTTAACTCGTGATTAATCGCAATTAATCACACATTATCTATTCTAAATGTATCTAGATATTTTTTTTGTCCCATTATTTTTTCTCATTTTAATGCTCATATCAGCATGGAAAAGTGGATCGGCTTGCTTTGTGCAAATGTTTTTTTTTTTTTTTTTAAACAACATTGGCATATAACTCTTTTAACTGTCCAAACAACACAGCTAAAAACTATGGGTGATGGGGCTTTTTCTTCTTTGGCTCCTAAATTGTGGAATTCCCTGCCCTCTGAGATTAGGAATGCAGTATCCCTTAGAGTTTTTAAATCGTCCCTTAAAACTTACTTTTTTAGGGTGGCTTTTATGTGATTCGTGTGATTGCTGTGTTTGTTATTATATCGGACTTCTATTTTTATGGCTTGTTTGTTTTTACTGCCTAGACTGTTGTGTATCTTTCTAATTTAATTATTTTTATGTAAAGTGTTTTGAGAATGCTACTTTTAAAGGCACTATATAAAATAAAGTTTATTATTATTATTATTATTACTGTTCAATTTCACACTAACATTCTCACTTGGAGCAAATAATCTCTCACACAATGTAACACTGTCCATCAATAAAAGGGTGAAAGAAATACTGACGAGGTCCTGATATTGACGAGGGGGCGGAGAATTCGCATCAGCTGTGTGTGTGCAGTGCCGCTGCTAGCCATTTTGGTGCCCTAAGCATAATTCCTTTATGATGCCCCCCCGCCCCCCCCCCTAAAAAAAAAAAAAACATTTTAATTTAGGATTTTCATTTAGGGGGGCTAAGCCCCCAATGAGGGTATGATTTATAAAAAAAATGCAAACATTAAAAAGTAACACTTTAGTTTAGGGTCTAATGCTTACTATTAACTAGTTTCATTACCATGCAATGGCATGGTTTTATAATCACTGGGGTTCCGAATTTGAGGCAGGTTAGTTAGGGGTGTTCGGGGGAAATTTTGGATTTTTCTGAACTACAGATGTGCATTTTAAGATGTTGTGAAGGCAAAAAAAAAAAAAATATCGATAACAACAGCTTTAAAACCATGTCAGTGGGCAGCTGATTATTTTTCTCTCCTCATCAGCATCACACTCTTTTTCTCTTTGTTTTTATCTTGCCCTGTCTCTTCCCCTCCTAAAGTTGGCTTTTTTTAATTTTCTAAAGGTTACAATTTGTATTTTATTCTCAATATGTACACATTCATTATTAATCCTGTGGCTAACATGATGAAAACGGCTTTGTTCATGTTTCTTGTCCCCTCACAATGACAATAGCCTAAACTATTACACTAGGCTACATGTTACATAGGCCTATTTTCAGTTCAAAATAGCGAAATTAGACAAAACTATATTAGTTTGCCTAATTATTTTTTGTCATTCGTTTAACATTTATGACCTAAAAAAAACTGTCAAATAAAGTTAAGTTTAGCTACTTACATCTTATCTCGCACTTGACCGTACACTGAAGCGTCGAGTTGCACTGTTAAAATTCGCGCTCAGCGTCTGTGAACATAAAGCCCGCCTACTTTGATTTGATTGGTCATCTCAAATATTCTGACATTGACGAGCAGTGACAGACCAATGAGGCTCAGATGAACACACACATGACACACACACACACACACACACCCTGTCCTGTGTTTCTGACGTGCTCTCTGTCTCTGCTCGGCGCCGCTGCGGAATGAAGAGGAAGAACGCGCTGAATCTGATTATAACAAGAAGTTTGATGATTGGTTTTTCATTAGGCTATTTTTGGTGCCCCCTCAGCACTTGGTGCCCTACGCACAGCGCGTGATGCGCGTGGTGGGAGCGGCGGCGCTGTGTGTGTGTGTGCTTGGCCATCATCAAGTGATATTTCAGACTGGACGTGCTGCGATGATGATAGCTCAGTTCACAACGACAAAACTCACAGATCACTTTGGCCTTGTCAATGGAACCATTTGGCAACTTTTTAAAAGTAAACTTTCCATTCAGAATCTCATTGGCATCCATTTCGGCGTCTCGCGCTCGTCATCCACTCAAAACGTAACGTTAACCAACTATTTGGCCGGCTCACAGGCCCAAACAAGTGTGTGCGGCGTCGTGCCTGTTGTTTTGTTTCCGGTCTAGCTAGATCCGCTTGCGCTTTGGTCAACGAAGCAATAAAAAACGTCCTCGCACGGCGAAAGCCATTGAAATGAATGGGTTTCACAGCGCTGCGCATGCCGCGTCATGTTGCGAAAGCATGTGAAAAAAAACTATAAAGTTTGCTAGGCCAAAAAGACCGTTAATCGCCCGATAAAAAAATTGACGCCGTTAAAATGGGTTTGCGTTAATGCCGTTAATAACGCATTTAACTGACAGCCCTAATTTTCACATATTTTATATTATGACATCTCATCTCTCCCCAGTCTGTCTCGAATGCATTGTTTTCAACTAAGCTCCTCCTGTCGAAATATGAAATGTGCTTTGATTGGTTAGCTGGCCCAGTGTGTTGTGATTGGCAGCGTTTAGTGCATTTTCAGGAAATGTCCTGTCCCTCCGTAACCGTGAGCTCTACTAAGATGTAAATATTAAGGATGACGTCAATGTAAAGATAATTCAAGCCCGATTCAGACCCTGACACTGTTAACAAACAAGAGGATTGTGCAGAACGGATTTCATGCACCGACTTTGCAAGCACCTAATTTCTTTATAAATTATAGATACGATGAGATCCACCATTTAATTTTGATATTTGTTCTATTACAGTTTGTATTCCCTTAGTTTTCAATCACAAAACCATGGTTAACTTTCCTAAGGAGCGTTGAACTGTCTTACAAAAATGAGAGCTACAGAAAACAAGCTGTTCTTCATAAAATGTGCAGCGCACAGATAAACATTGGGGTTATTATGTTCAGAAACAGTTTAAAATAAATGTTCACCACTCTAAATTCGTCAGCCTGCGGAAGGTCAAACAAATGAGTTTTGGAAACGGGTTGGAAAAAACAGCATCTCTTCAACATAGCAACAACACTGTCTTCTCTAATGCAGCTCAACCAGGCCTCCACCTTTTTTTGCATTTTCCGTGGTTGGGGATTATTTAAATGAGTAACATTATGACTTCATAAAGCTCGGAAAAAAACGCGTTGTAGTGCAAAAAACTTGTTAGTTGTAGTTCGGATCACAAGTGGACGACACTAAATACAGGTATAAACGGGGTCTAAAATGTTTTGAGCTTGTCCACTTTCGACCACTTCCAAAGGTAGTCTAAAATGCATTAGAACGGATTGCTTTTGTAGTGAAAACACTCATGTGCTAAAATGCATTCCAACAATCACAAAAGACCAGCTCGTCTACTTGTGATCTGATCAACCAAAACATCTTAATACCAGGTGTAAACATACGCTGACTGTGTAAATCCTGTTGTGGATCAACATGCTGTACTGCAACTAAACCCGATGAATTCACAACATTTTATAACAATTGTTCTCATTATAATGTTACGTAATAGCCCCAGTTATTAATGTTGTGCATTGCTGTTTGAGACATTTTGACACGTTTTACTACCGTGTTAATTAACTTAGCCAAACGCATCCTATATGAGATAAATCAGATTTATATACACAAAATAAACATATTACAACTTACAATTGCATAAAACAAAAGGCTGTGAATGCACAAGCGAACTGTGCTAGTTATGAAAATGTAACAAAGTGCTAAAACACGGGTGTCCAAAGAATTCACAACGTTCTTTTACAGTCGTGTTCTCATAAATTTATTTATCCTTGATGACAGATTTGCACTGCATATTGCACTTAATGCATTTTCCTTTTCAAAGTGATTTCAATCACATTTTAAGCAATTCAAATACATCATGGCAAACAGGAAATTATCCATTATTTATCAGCTTTAATATATCGGCCTAATTTTTTTATCAGGGCAATATCGTTAACATTAAAATGAACATATATCGGCCGATACTGATATGGTAACCGATATACCTAACCCTTCTACAATTAACAGGTTAATTCCTACCAATTACAATCCAGTTACAACATGGACAGATGATCCTCTCTACCAATCTCATTGATATAAGCATAAACGTTATAATCAGCGGAAACAGCCAATTAGTCACGTGGGTTTAATGTTCGCTACGTCAAAATTTATTTGACATGCATTTCCATCTCCCGTTATTCTATGTAACTTTAGGATTAGTCTAAAACAAGTCAAAAAACACCTCAAGCGAGCGCAATTAAGGGATGTTTCTCCCTGAAATTTGGTCATCACTCGTTTCTAAAGTGATACTTCAAATATTTACATAAAAACAGGGCTGTCAAGCTATCATGCTAAGGGTAAGTTTACACGACAACGATATGCTTAAAACGGATAAGTTTTTCCTTTGAGTTTTCCGCGTCATTGTCAATACGATCACCATTCACACGGATCCGCAAAAACGACTAAAAACGCTGTATTCTGCTGCCAGGCCAGTAGATGGCGATGAAACACTATAGATTGAACACGTAATACGCATGTGCATGATGTCATCGTTTTAAGAGATTTGCTCTTTTTTTTCGTGGAGACCGTTTTTTAAAAAGTTTGCGTTTTCAGGCCCCCAAAACACTGTTGTGTCGTGTAAATGAACCAAAACGCATAAAAAGTTTTACGTTTTTAGTTGAAAGCGGTGTCGTGTAAACAGCCCCTAAAAGGCCTACCTAATATGTATACATTGTGCGAAAAGGAATATGCTCAAACAGCAATACATGACTAGTAATAACTATGATTGGGACTGTCATATTACATAACATTCATGAGAACACTATTGTAATAAATTGTTGTGAATTCTCTGGATTAGTCACCGTGTTTCAGCGCGTTGTTCCAGGAAGAGCGCGTCCACAACAGGATGAGAATGTATCTGAGGCGGTGTTGGTGACACGTTGTATTAGCGTTAAATTTTATTATTTAATAATTAAGTAATTAAAACAATGATCAATCCCATCGACTCATTTTACAATCCTACTACCCCTTTATTTAGATTAAAACCCGTTTCTCATTCATTTGGTGAGGAACCTGGCGTTTCTATAGACACATATTGCAGTATTAAAGCTAACTAATCAATTTAATCAATTAATTGATTGTTCATTTAAACGATGATCGATCATGTGAATTTGTGTAAATTGACATCCCCAAGTCAAACTTCTCAAAACATTTCAAAAATGGAGAACAAGTCATTCTGAGTAAACATGCGTAGTTTCATAAATCTATGATGCTCGGGAGCCAGCAACTACTAAAATATGAGCAAGGCTGACATTAACGCTTGGGGTTTTATAATGGGCGAGTGAAAGATAATCTTACTTTCCAGACTGGACAAGTAAATAACCAGGGAATCACCAAATCGCGAGAATGTCAATCACCATTTAAACTAAATATAATAAAATCAGAATCAGTGGATGATAATATATATTGTACGGACAGGAACAAGGTTACACTGTTGATGCTTGTGCAGATTTTAGTTTTTTCTTTCCTCATGTGTTACAACTTCACCTCAACAAAACGCTCAGCGCTGCAGAGTAACACAACCTGTGATTGGTAACTTAAAGGGGTCATATAATGGTACATGCACTTTTTCAAGTTGATTGTACTGAAATGTGTGTTGGCAGTGCCTGTACACAACCATCATATAATGATAAAAATCCATCCAGTGTTTTTGTTTTAATCTCCTTATATGTTTTTCCCAGTCTCAAGTCGAGCCGTTCGACCGTGTGACGTCACACGGTTGGACGCCCCTCCCAGGATTGTTGATTGACAGCAGCGTTTCAACACATCCCCGCCCTGACCTGAGCGAGCTGTCATCATAGTCCGCTATTGTTGATACGCTGGAGCTGAATGGGGTCTAAGCGATTGTGGTGTTCTGTTCTTGGGTATAATAACGAACACAGCAGTCATTTTGATGTTCCTAAATCCGAACCGCTGAAGACAGTGGCTGAGTTTTGTTTTCGAAGGGAATATTCCCCACGAGCAACGTCAATGCGTTCATGTAAAACCCAGACAACTTCCGGCAAATTTAGATTTGCTCTGAAAGTTAGTCTGGCAAAGAGCTCATTCAAGCCCATTTCCAATCCGTCAAAATCAAGGCACCAATCAGATGTTGGGGCGGGCTTTACATTATGACGACAGCGCTGGGATTTTGAAGCAGATTTTGTATTTTGCGCGATTCGCGAATCTTTTCTCACCAGACTGCTTTATAAACGAGGGTCAGTATAAAGCTGGTTTTGCTAAGAAGCTGCTCCTGAAAAAAGAATCGGTAACTATTCATGTCCCTGCTGCACCTCCAGAAGAAGTGAGTGTAAAATTGTATTAACCTTTATATTAATCTTTGCAAATCGCTTGCACGCTTCGCGATGAATGCGGCTAAAGTTTACACTCAGGGTACATTACGGCATGTTTTCTATGTACGACGTTCTCAATATAATTCATAATCCCACGTTTATAATGAACATCGCGTTATGGTTATTGTGTTATTACATACTGTGTACGTATACATCAGTAAACACATAGCGTTCGTACATATCACTAAGTTACTCTACCCTGCCAGTACACAAAGATAGATCAAAGTGACATTATGTTAACCAACCATTCAGAAACGTCCTGTTCGAGCCTTAATTGTCAAACTTCTTTGCGGCCGTCATCTTGTTCCGGGTCCGACTCCGGTTCAAACTGATACGGTTGCACAGATGTGTCCTCGGAGACTCCCGCTGCCATTCTTTCTCCAAAATATACCCTCAACTGTTGTCAAGGCAACTCTCCACGTGCGTTGTCAAAACGCCCGCAGAACAGAGGGGCGGAGTCAGCGAAGCTCATTATCATTTAAAGTCATATGCACTGAAACGGCGTGCTGAAAACAGCTGTTTTTGACCAGGTAAAATGAGTGTTTTCTTACAATACTAATGAGAATTTTTAATTAAAGTATATTACAAACTTTTCATTTAGACCCTAAAGAATCAAATTACCTTGTATGAAAATGGCATTATATGACCCCTTTAAGCCCTATTCGCACTGGATTAGTATTATCTGGGGACCACGTGTGATTTAGAAATTACCCCACCACATCTGAATTTCGTGTGGCACATTCGCACGGGATAAGCGAAACCTGTGATTTTCCTATTGCTTGGAAATGTCTTGTAGTTATAGGTCTATGATATATAGGGCTGTAACGATATGCGATATAAAACCGAAATCGCGATATTCAGATCCACGAACCTGTGTCGCGGTGTGAGAAGGCAGAATCGCGACACACCCCTTCCAACTCCCAGAGTTATCCTTCCCGTCCAGATCCAATGCTACCACATCTTTAACTTACTATTAGTATTATTTGAAGTTAACATTATAAAATATGTAGACCTACATCACAAAACTAGTTGAGGATAAATTATTTAAAATTGGGCAATTTCACCATTATGGACGTGACATTTGCAGTCAAAACTTGAAATATAAAAGCATTTAATTAGCCTGGGAAAACCCAGACAACTTCCGGCAAATTTAGATTTGCTCTGAAAGTTACTCTGGCAAAGAGCTCATTCAAGCCCATTTCCAATCCGTCGAAATCGAAGCACCAATCAGAAATGTTGGGGCGGGCTTTACATGATGACGACAGCGCTGGGATTTTGAAGCAGATTTTGTAGCCTACATTACAAAGATGGATGCCGCCGTCGAACATCACTCGTTCGAATCAGCTATCGCGTCTGTTTTAAGCCATTTGAACGTTTTCTTTTTGTTAAAAACCGAGCAAAGAACAACACTCGGAGATTCTCCGCCGCTCTGCATACGTCATCTCCTTCATCGCTCTGATTGGGTTTAGGTCTATCCGTGATGTCCGTTGGTGACGCCCCTCTGGAAATGATTTGTCTATGACGCTTTGCCAGACCATAACTCAGATACAACTGAGAATGGTCTGGTTTTAACCAGGCTAGCATATAATACCAATGTATTGAAACTTCTGTATATATATCCATACTCCCTTAATAAAGGAGTCCAGACATTAGAAAAATATAAGTCTACACATGCATTTTATATTTAATATGATGCGTTACGGACGTGACACAAACATCTTTAACTTTTAGGTGGCAAAATATTGTTTTAGTAATTCTGCAAATTACACTGCACAAACCAAAAGTAATACTAGCCTACCCACCGGATGAAGGGTTGGCTCTCCCCAGAACATAAAATATGGGGGGGGGGGTTTCGTGTTCGCATTTATGAGGAAAAAACAATGTTACGGACGTGACAGTTCTCTGGAAGCGGCACTAAAAATTTCACAGAGACCTCAAACAGAAAGCACAAAGCCTTTCTTTAAAGTGAATTTATTAATTGTTAGGGCTGGGAATTGACACAAATTTCACAATTCGATTCGATTTCGATTCACAAGCTTGCAATTCGATTCGATTCAATATTGATTATTTTGGATATCAGGTACAATACATGGCAAATTTTCTCAAGGAAAACAAATCTCTTAACTAATGCTGTAAACTATGGGAGTCAGTTGTAGCCCACTAGGCTTCATAGGCTAATAAGAAAGTTATATGAAATATAAACATTTAAATGGTGGCTGTCATAAAAACTTGCCAGATTTACTCAAACATGCATTAAATATTGAAGAACATTAGGTAAATGTGATGTTACATGACATTGTTTACAGTTTTACTAACGTCTGAAACACTGATTGAGCGATTCCATGTGACATGATACGGATTTCGATAAGTTGTACTCTATCTTTTAACACACTTTCAGATGCTCATTCATGTTTATTACACGCTGTAACTGGTATTATTAAGGCGGAAGAGAAGATCATGTGCGCTCCCGCGCAGCTGCTTCTCTTGAGCTGAGCCAGAGCGATCTCACGCCACAGCGCCAAAACGGGATTTATGTTTTTGAATTTCTTAAGAAAATTTTAGACTTTATTTAGTATCAATTGTAACAAAACACAAAGATTATTGCAATTTATTGGATGGGATGCGCACTACAATGTTCCATTCATTCATCAAATGAAAACAGGACTAATCGATTCTAGAGATTATTAGCCCTATTAATTGTATCTTAATTTTAATCAATGCCAATCAAAAAACCAATTGCCTGGATTTATTAAATAAGAAGTAAATATAGCAGCCATTAGATAACCACGACACGGAGGCACGTGAACTGGAGCTAGTCTCATAAATGAACCGAAACTCAGCGTATAAGGTATAGTCTAGGCCTACTTGTGCGTTCACTACTGAAGATCGCGAGTCAGCATCGCCAACTTCGTCTTTGCAGCCGTCACTGACAGAAAACACTTGTTTATTAATAAAACGATTAAAATGTCTCCTTGCTATATTTGACATATAATCATTACTTTTGCCGGTTCTTTGTAACAGGTTTTATGTGCTTTTATTAGCAGCACCCTACATGTTACAATACATGAACTCATCAGCACCAAAAACATGGAGATTTTTTAGTCAATAATAGCACAACCTATTTGATATTCTATAATTAAATCGTGTAGTCGACAAGACCCACACAATTTGCCTGAAGTGTTTTAAGAAGCTTTCTCAAATGACCGGCAAAACGTCCAACATGCAGATGCATATCTTACGGCACCATCCCGAAATCAATTTAGTTGGAGCACAGAAAACAACCCAAAAGCAGCAGCCTACACTGCCTAGTGTAGTTTAATAATTTGCATAGTTAAAATTGTTCTTTGTGTTCAGTTTATACAGGTTTTTCAAATGTTATTTAATAAAGATATATTTTTTTCCTCTCAAAATCTCTATTTCTTTCACCCCCCAAGCCCCGCCCCCGTGCTGTAGATCGTGATATGAACCGAATCGTGGGTTTGGTGTATCGTTACAGCCCTAATGATATATCATAAACAGAATATGTTCTTTACTGCATGCTGCTAAACATGTCATTCATCTCCATCTAACCATTCTTTTTGTTTTTGCTCTTCTGATTTACAGCTTTCTCTTTCTGCAAATTGTATAGTTGTATGGTGTAGCCTATAGCGATATGACCTAGCACCCAAAATACTATCAAAACACTCCATTATTCGCGAAAGATGGATAAAAAAGGCGCACAGGAAACAAAAACATTGAAAAAACCCCGCCAAATCACAGAGATGCTGATTCGCACAGGACTAATATTATCACAGGACCTCGGTGTTCGGCGAAATATAGTAGGTCATTTGCGGGGGAATTTTTACTTTACAAATTACAGACATGACCGATTCGCACGGGATTAAGGTCTCAGACAACCTCCGCAATTATTACAAATTACTAGAGGTCACCAGGTAATACTAATCCCGTGCGAATAGGGCTTAAGGATCAGAATGAAAATCAAGTTAGTTCTGGCGGGTCATGTTAGTCAAGATGGCATCAGCTGACCCTTTCACAGCTCCTCCAGTGTTATCAACAGCTATGGCGAATTACCCTCCTCCTCTCGCCCGTCAGATCTGCTGATTCCCCTTTCAATCAGACTAATTTCTCGAATTATGTTCTACATTAAAATATGGACATTAATAATATCTGCAATACATTTATGTTCTGTTTATCGCTGCTCTCCCTGCTCTTATCTATGCTAGACAGGCAGGGTGCAAACTGTATGCTAATTGTCAATCGTATTCGACGATAGTGGTCCTGACAGAACCAACCTGTTTGTTCCTCTGTATCTTCTTGTTTCACTCCGAAAGTTTCTTCAATCTTCATGTCTTCACTCTCCTCTTTCATAAACACCATATTTGTTTGTGTCTCAGTATCTTCATGTGTCACTCTGGATGTTTCTTCAATCTTCATGTCTTCACTCTCCTCTTTCATAAACGCCATCTTTATAATAGTGTGATGTGGATCTCAGTCGCTTCACCAGGAGAATCTCTGTGTCTCAATCAGCTTTAGTTCAGTGCACTGGTAAGAGAGTCAGTCAGAGAAAGAGAAAGAGAAAGAGAGAGAGAGAGAGAGAGAGAGAGAGAGAGAGAGAGAGAGAGAGAGAGAGAGAGAGAGAGAGAGAGAGAGAGTGTTAATGGGCATAAATCTCCTGATTGGACTAAAACACTCAAAACTGGCACTACAAATTAATAAAATAATTCAATATTGGACATTCATATTTAGGTATTTGTGATATATATTTGGTATTAAATGACTTGCCACATTCAATCGATTAAACAAAAAGATTTGTGATTTGTTTGTAAAAGTTGTTAATACACGCTTGTGTTCTCGTTGTATTTACACTGTTTTGACCAGCAAGTGACATCAGCATGTGGTGATTCGAATAAATATTAATTTTCATCCACTTCTTCTAATAGATCTAAACGTCTATTATTTCTTAATGAATGTGCATCAATTCCAAATGTCACAGTTTACTGGAAAGCTTTTCTTCCTGATATTGTCTGGAGAAAAGTTTTAGCTGATTCTGAATAGATACTTAATTATCAATAAGATAATAGAAGTTTCCATCCCAATTGTCCATCCTGTATATCCCGTTAATACCTTCTTAAAGAAATTCAAAAAAGATATTAATTTTTGTAAACAGCACCCAGAGACTATAGTGCATTTATTTTGGCTTTGCCATTACTCTAAATTATGGTGGAAAGACTTTTGTTTTTGAAAACATTGATAAGGATTTTTCTCTACTTAAGGAAAATGTTTTGTTTGGAATTGTCAATTGGAAAAAGAGCAATTACACAAAAACAAAATATGCTTACTTAATCATCTTTTTTACACTAAATTTGAGATACATAAAATGTATATTTTTAGGTCAGAAACCACTTTTCTATGTTTTGCTCACTGAAAGTACAGCATTACTTTGGGTCTATCTGTTTATAAGGCTTTAAAAGCAATACTCCTGTCTTGTCTTTTTTCCTTTTGTTTATTTGTTCTACATTGTGACTGTTTCCTACTTTTTTATAATTGAATTTTTAAATCATCTTTGCCTTATTTGTTTTTATGAGAAACTGATACAGGGAGCGAAATGAGACGGACTTCTGTTACTAATGTGTTGTTGCACTTTTCTGAAATTAAAAATAACATTAATTACTGTTAGATAAATCATTACAACGGTATATCAATAATAACAATTCATTTAACATCGCTTGTAAAAACTATAACATAAACGGAACAGTTTTCAATGATTTAAATGCTTAAAAACACAAACCTTTCTCCAGCAGAATCACAACAGACGCAGGAGCGCGACTCTATGACGTCACATCGCTACGCCAAAATAAAAGTCCTGTTCTTCTTCTAATGGAGTTTTATGGCGGTTGGCCACCAACTGGACTGGAGTGTGAAGCACTAATAAGCATGTAGAAATTAACAACTTAAATAAAAGTATGAATTTTTTTTTATAATACTATTAGCCCAATTACTTTAAATTATCCAGTCTATTCCTATTGCTTTAACATATTTCATAATATCACTATATATTTTATCATGTTCTGCATGTACTTTCAAAATGCTTTCCATATTAAATGATTCAACACCCAAGTTTCTTACTTCCTTCATATTTTATACATTTTATTAAAACATGTTCAATTGTTTCTGCCTGATCACAATAATTACATTTATTCGTTTTGTTTTCCTATTTTGAACAAAGAATGATTTAGTCTAGTGTGCCCTATTCGAATGCGAGAAATAATTGTATCTTCTTTTCTATTTCTAAAAACTCTTCTTCCATTTCCTCCTTGTTTCTGTATAATATACATATGTCTTCCCTTGTTATCACTGTTCCATACTTCTTGCCATTTGTTGTTTATTAATTCTTAAATTTTTCCTTTAACCTCTCTTTCGCTCAGTCACTTGAATATTTATCTGTTTTACAGCTTGCTTAGCTAGTTTATCAACCACTTCATTAGCCTCCACTCCCACAAGAACACTGTCAAGCTTACTTTACTTATTCTTAACAAACTTGAGAGAATATCATATATAATATCTTGCCTTGCTGATTTATTTCCACTTTCGAGGCTTTTGATTGCTGAATAAGAATGAGAACATATTACTACCAATCTTGGTTTTACATCCTCCCATCATGGCCACTAATTCTGCTGCAAACACAGATTCATGGTCAGTTGTTCTGTTCTTAATACTTGTTTAAACTTCAGAAGATATACAGCAGCTGCTGTTCTTCCAGAGATAGGATCCTTAGAACCATCAGTATATATAAGCAACCATGACGAGTAAGTCTGATCTAAACTGCTGTGCAATAAAGTCCTATTCACACGTTGCTGTCTATAATAAAGCAAGTGTCAGGTATGCATAAATTACATAAATGCATATTTAAATACATGCTGAAAAATGTGTATCACATCTAATATGTGAGATTCTTTGTACAAAAGCACGGCAGTGATGTTTAAGTGCAGAAATCATTTTTACAATTTTTTTTATACAAACAGGCCATTATTCTTTATTTTTGTTTAATGCATTTTTCTCATAAGAGCCATATCAAAACGTAATATTTTACTACTATATAATAAATAAGGTTGTCAATAAAGCTAAAACAATAACACTACATAGCAAATGATCTTTATAGACAAAAAAATCTGGCTTTTAGAAATGATTATTTATAATAATAATAATTGTGTATAATTCACATATTATGTGGTCTACCCATAATCCATTACACCTGTACAATATTAGTTTATAAATTATTATTAATCACTTAGTTTAAATGAATATAAATATGCAAAGGTAATATAAATAATCTTTAGAATCAATAGACCGTGTTTGTTCAACTACCATCATAGTCCCTGATCCTAAATGAGTTCAGAATCATCAGCAAAACAACTGTACATTTCTATCGTTCCTAGAAAGTTTGGCCTGACTTTCTAGGCCAAACGTAGAAGTCTTTATTCCATATAAATGGACTGGCTATTCTGGACTGGCTAAATGGACTGGCTATTCTGGACTGGCTAAATGGACTGGCTATTCTGGACTGGCTAAATGGACTGGCTATTCTGGACTGGCTAAATGGACTGGCTATTCTCGCTATTCTAACCTTTTCCGATTGTCTGCAGCCTGCCTCTCGACCCACAGCCTGACCTGGATTCTGATTCTTTACGCCTGTCCCTGTTATCCGAACTCTCGCCGTCTGCCTTCCACTTCAAGCCTGGTTTCTGCCCGCAGTCAGTGCATCCTTTCTCAAGAATTCCTGTGTTTTTCACTGACTGTCTTTGAGTTATTAAAAGTTGTTGCATATGGATCTGCCTCAGCCTGCTGATTCGTTACAAATCTCTTGAGTGAAAATAGTGTAAACAACGCGTGAGACCACGCTAGTGATGCTAATGGGCTAAAGCTAGTAGTGGATGTTCGGAAAGTTGGATACAAGGAGCGATATCAAAGCAATACGATTTGTCTCGATGTAGAATATTATCAGGGATATGTTCAACCCTTGTTACAACATAAAAATATTAGTTTATAAAATTGGTATAAAGATGAAATCGAGGATTAAGATTCAAGCTGACGGAGCTCCAAACTCAAACCGTGCGGCAGCAACAAACACAAAGTGACGTAATGCTTATGGAGAACCTTAAACAGGAGCATTATTGGTTGGTCCTGATGAAGCCAAATGCCTGAATTTCAACAGTAGATGTAAATAAGCACTTGATATTACTGAATAAACATGTACTGCCACATTAAAATATATTTTAATAAATCTTGAAGTTTGTTTCAAATCTATAATTATTAGTACACAATAATCTGTTTTATATAATTGTTTTTCAACATTGCAGAATGATGATTACTTCTATGCTGGTGTTGCCATTGCCCTCTCCGTTGTCCATTGACACCATTGTCTTTAGTGTGCCACAGCAACAACACCATAAAGGTTTTTTTTGTTTTTAAATACAAACAATTACAAACAAACAAAAAAAGGAACATAGATAATGCAAAAAACAGGAGAAAATATCTATCAAATAGTCTATCTTAATAATAAACAATTACAATTATATACAATAAAGAATATCTAAACTATAGCAAACAAATACAATGGATTGACCATATCTGTGTTTGTTATATTTTGCAGCTAGTTTGGCTAGAATTTGTCTCTTTTAATTGTTTAATTGATCAGTAATTTGCCGATTTGGTGGTTCTATTTAGGGATGAATAGCACTGGAGTTTGGTTTGAAGGCAGAGCCGGATTATCCATAAGGGCACTTGGGCCAGTACCCAGGGGCACCAACCATTCACAACCACTAGGGGGGCAACACATGACACAAGCTTATTATTTTTCGTAAATTGTTATATTATTAATTTGAAATTCTTGAAAGACCCTACATAACTTGTTTATGAACACTACTTTAACAATAATAATAATAATAATAAATTATAAATAAAAAAAGATTACATGACCACTATCACTCCCCCCTCCCCAATCTGTCAGAGTTGAGTTGGTCCACAACAAGTACGCGCAAATGTGTCATTTTTATAACGGCTACAGAAAAGAAATCTAAATCCAAAATGGACAGACGTCAATTGAGTGGTTTTGCAAGTTAAAGAAAGACAAGGACGCTAGACGTTTAGCTACAATTCAAAATTTTCCAGGGATCGAAAGTTTTTTTGTTTTTTGTTGAGTCTGACGAAGCCGGAGCTAACTGTGGAGATGGTAACAAAGAAATGGGCTTTTTCTTTGGGGATGTAGTTCAAGGAAGAAGCAGTTCTGCTAAACTTCATACATGAAAACGTTTTACCAGATTTAGTGCTACACTTATTGTCTCTTATTTGTTCCCCACTAAATAATGTTTTTTTTCACTAAATGTTCAGATTTTATACAATTATTGTGCACTTGTGATTTTTCTAGACTAAATTTTACTACTGATTTACCCACTAATCTAGTTTATAATATAATTTTTTCCATAGGTTATGATCATATATTTTTGATTTGTTGTTTTTCTTTATAATGAAGTTGTCTGTATTAAGTAGATTGTGTTTAACACACAAAAGAGTGATTATCAGTTCAACACACAGAGTTATAGAAATTCTACTTGATTTTTTTTTAAACTCCGCAGGTATTGGATCAGTATCGGTCGATACTCAGAATTTTTGGTATCGAATTGGATCGGTTCAGAAAAAATGGTATCGGGACATCACTAATATTTTCAGGTAGGCTATATCTAAGTTACCCAGGAGCTCTGTTGACATAGGCTTACATAACATTAGCTACAGCTTGACGAATTGAGTCGTTGAACACAGCAGGAGAGAACGCAAGCCAGCTAGCTAAAGCTCTGGTGGAAAATTATTAGCTAACGCTACGGAGGCCATAATATTTTTGACTCATGGCTGAAGTTACGTTTCTCCAGCTCTCCCCAGGTTGGCGAAAAATGCATCTCAAAATGCATCAGATTGATGCTTTAAAATATGGAATATTTAAAATTTTCTTCCCCCAGACCCCCCAAAAGGGGTAATATCCTTCTCACCTTTTTCACCCCTGATCAATGAATTTATGTACATTTTGAATTGAGACATTTGAATATAGTGCTCACTGCTCACATGCCTACATGTATGTAGTTGGGGGGGGGGGACACACACACTATCTTTGAGGTATTGTGTCTTTTTTAGGTATAGTGTCTTTTTGAGGGGGGGACACTATTTTTAAGGTATAGTGTCTTTTTGAGGTATAGTGTATTTTTGGGGGGGGGGGGGGGGGGGGGGGGGGGGGGAGGAGAAAGGTTAAGCAATTTTGAGCGTGGCATGGTTGTTGGTGCCACACGGGCCGATCTGAGTATTTCACAATCTGCTCGGTTACTGAGATTTTCACGCACAACCATTTCTAGGGTTTACAAAGAATGGTGTGAAAAGGGAAAAACATCCAGTATGCGGCAGTCCTGTGGGCGAAAATGCCTTGTTGATGCTAGAGGTCAGAGGAGAATGGGCCGACTGATTCAAGCTGATAGAAGAGCAACTTTGACTGAAATAACCACTCGTTACAACCGAGGTATACAGCAAAGCATTTGTGAAGCCACAACACGCACAACCTTGAGGTGGATGGGCTACAACAGCAGAAGACCCCACCGGGTACCACTCATCTCCACTACAAATAGGAAAAAGAGGCTACAATTTGCAAGAGCTCACCAAAATTGGACAGTTGAAGACTGGAAAAATGTTGCCTGGTCTGATGAGTCTCGATTTCTGTTGAGACATTCAGATTGTAGAGTCAGAATTTGGCGTAAACAGAATGAGAAAATGGATCCATCATGCCTTGTTACCACTGTGCAGGCTGATGGTGGTGGTGTAATGGTGTGGGGGATGTTTTCTTGGCACACTTTAGGCCCCTTAGTGCCAATTGGGCATCGTTTAAATGCCACAGCCTACCTGAGCATTGTTTCTGACCATGTCCATCCCTTTATGGCCACCATGTACCCATCCTCTGATGGCTACTTCCAGCAGGATAATGCACCATGTTACAAAGCTCGAATCATTTCAAATTGGTTTCTTGAACATGACAATGGGTTCACTGTACTAAAATGGCCCCCACAGTCACCAGATCTCAACCCAATAGAGCATCTTTGGGATGTGGTGGAACGGGAGCTTCGTGCCCTGGATGTGCATCCCACAAATCTCCATCAACTGCAAGATGCTATCCTATCAATATGGGCCAACATTTCTAAAGAATGCTTTCAGCACCTTGTTGAATCAATGCCACGTAGAATTAAGGCAGTTCT
Organism: Rhinichthys klamathensis goyatoka; assembly: GCF_029890125.1. Classification (NCBI taxonomy): domain Eukaryota; kingdom Metazoa; phylum Chordata; class Actinopteri; order Cypriniformes; family Leuciscidae; genus Rhinichthys; species Rhinichthys klamathensis. The sequence goes on from NW_026606944.1 coordinate 898,263, forward strand.
GAAGGCGAAAGGGGGTCAAACACAGTATTAGTATGGTGTTCCTAATAATCCTTTAGGTGAGTGTATAAACAAACTATATAATGTTTAAACACCCTCGCACACTGTCGCAAAGCTCAGTTTAAGGCTGATTTATACTCCTGCATCAGACCTACGGCGCTGTAGGCTACACCTCGGTTTTCATTTATACTTCTGCGTCGTTGTCCATGTTGACATGCAATTACACATTCAGAGGGAACATGTGAAACCCATGGGAGGGGTTCTAGCAGACCAATAACAGCGCTTGTGTTTCACGTAGAATTGACGCGTTGTTACATTTTTGGAGAGATGCTTGTCGGTTTACGTCGTAGGGTATGCGTGCTACACAGCCTACGACATGATTTGACGCAGAAGTATGAATTGGGCTGGTGTCCACACGAGCGCGAAGATGCGCGCTGCAAAAATGATGTCATCGCGGTGTGGGCGGTCGTGCGTGTATTATCACCTGCAAGGCCCCATTTCGCTTGGAAGTGTGCACGTCATTTTTTGTTTGTCTGAAGCAAATGGTGAAACTCGCCAAACTGGGTTCGCCTCCGGAGGGTCTGATGGACCCAAGTATGGTGACGATGACCCCTACGCCACTGTTCTGCTGCTCTCCAGAGCAAATACAGAGCTATAACTCTCTCGATGAATGCTTGATCAACATCAGCCATCTTGCAAACTAGACAACCGCCTAGCACTGGCCCCACAAGAAGCGGATTTCGCCTCGGACAATTTTGCTTTGGACGCGCGAATGGATTCAAAATGTTCAAGCGTCCAAATAGACGCAAATTTAACACTCAATTTGCGTTTGGTGTGAACGCAGCATTAGGCAAACCATCCCATCCCTTTAAGGGAAAAGCCCTGACTGTCACGACACGCACACACGGGGAATAGATATCCAAAAGCAGTTTTATTTAAAGGGTAATTCGTACTCATAACCAGTCCAGGTAAAGGTCAAAATCCAAAAAGGCAATCCAAAAACATAAAAGACAAACACTAGAAACAGGCTCGAAATAATAACGGAAGTGTGGGGACAATATACAAGGACTCTGTGACAAACACTGAAACAGAGAGGGTATATATACACAAGTGCTAACAGGGTGACGAGAAACAGCTGTAAGGCAATGAACAATCAGTGACAGACAGGATCATAGGAATTGTAGTGAGAATGCATAGACACCGTGAAAACTGAGGACCTCTAGTGTTTAACCCAGGGAACAACCAAACACTGTGACACAACCCCCCCTCTACGGAGCGGCTACCAGACGCTCCAAGACAACACAAAAACAAGAATTCAGGTGGGAGACTCAGGGGGAGTGATGGGTGGCCAGGTCCATGAAGGGGAACAGAGACGCAAGTAAATAGCTTAACTGATGGCCGGGGGGAAACAAACAGTTCATCAGGTGGCCAGGGCAAAGCAGGTAGTTTCTCAGGTGGCCAGAGTAAATTAGACAGTTCATCAGGGCGAAGCAGACGACCCATCGGGCGGACAGGGCGGAGCAGACGACCCATCGGGCGGACAGGGCGGAGCAGACGACCCATCGGGCGGACAGGGCGGAGCAGACGACCCATCGGGCGGACAGGGTGGAGCAGACGACCCATCGGGCGGACAGGGCGGAGCAGACGACTTCTCGGGCGGCCACGGCGGAGAAGACCCGTCAGGCGGTCACGGCTCAGGAACAGGAACAGACACCGGCTCAGGAACAGACACCGGCTCGGCAGCATCCCTTTTGTCTGAAGATCCTGAAACAGACTCAGAAACATGAACAGTCTCAAGATCAACAAACGTGACCTGAGCATTCTCTGGATCGACAGACATGCCCACAGTCTCTGGGTCAACAGACGTGACGTGAACCGTCTCTGGGTCAACCAGCTTGACGTGAACAGTCCCTGGATCTGCAGACGTGACTTGAACCGTCTCTGAATCGGCAGACGTGACATGAACAGTCTCTGAGTCAACAGGCGTGACGTGAACCGTCTCTGGGTTAATAGGCGTGACGTGAACAGTCTCTGGGTCAACAGGCGTGACATGAACAGTCTCAGGATCAGCAGAACTCATCTGCTTCCTCCATGCCTGCAGAACTGCCACTACATAAAAAAGGAACACGGCCTTCCTGGCCATGGCAGGACTGATGATGGGGAGTTCTGGGACAATCTCCGGGGAGACAGCTGGCTGTTAGGGAACGACCTCCGGAAAAACAGCGGGCTGTTCGGGGAAGACGGGGGCGACCTCCAGGGAGACAGCGGACTGTTCGGGGACGACCTCCAGGGAGACAGCGGACTGTTCGGAGATGTTAGGGGTGCAGGAAGCTCTCCCTCTCCTCCTCCTCTGCCACCTCTGATGGCAACAGGCAGGCTCTGGACTGGATGGGATCGGCGGCGGATGGAAGTCTGGACTGGACCTCACCACCTCAGGTTCCATGAAGGATCGAGGTGGAGAGTGATACCTGGACTCCCCTCTAACCTCCGCGGGTCCCAGAAAACTCTGCCAGCCAGGTTCCCTTGAACGACTCTCTGGGAAGATCTGGAGGGGGTGTGGAAGCTTTCTTCAAATCAGCTTCCTCAGTCAATCGGGCCCACAGTGCAAAACACTCGAAGATGTTCATACGAGGAGGAATCTCTTTGGGTTGAGAATTCCCCCTCTGCTGTCTCTTCCCCCTCTCAGTGGCTGGAGACCTTGGAGACCCCATACCGCTGGACCTCTGCATGACGGAGTCCTTCTATCACGACACGCACACACGGGGAATAGAGATCCAAAAGCAGTTTTATTTAAATAATAATAAATTTAATTTATAATGCACTTTACATCAATTCAATGACCTCAAAGTGCTACAATGCAAAACAGAATAAAAACAGAAACATTAAAATTATACTTTTAGCCACAAAAGGCTTTTCTAAAAAGATGGGTTTTGAGGCCTTTTTTAAAAGAGTCCACAGTCTGTGGGGCCCTTAGATGGACAGGGAGAGCATTCCAGAGACTGGGAGCAACTGAACAGAAGGCGCGGTCACCCATAGTCCGAAGCCTTGTCCTCAAAGGCTGGAGGAGGTTGGCCTGTCCAGAGCGGAGATGACGTGATGAGGAAAGGGGGGTGATGAGTTGTTTGAGATATAGGGGGGCAGTGCCATGGAGGCACTGGTGAGACAGAAGGGAAACTTTGAACTCAATCCTGTACTGGACAGGAAGCCAATGGAGCGATTTGAGGATGGGAGTAATGTGGTGGTACTTCCGCACACCCATCAGGATCCTTGCCGCACAGTTCTGAATGTACTGCAGCTGCTTGATGTTCTTGCTTGGGATCCCGATGAGGAGTGCGTTGCAATAGTCCAGCCTGGAGGAAACAAAGGCATGGACAAGTTTTTCGGCATCGGGGAATGTGAGCATTGGGCGGAGTTTTGCAATGTTCCTGAGATGAAAGAAGGAGGTTTTACAAAGATATTTAATCTGGGCCTCAAAGGTCAAGTGAGGGTCCATTCTAACACCAAGGTTTGTGACTGAGGATGAGAGGGGGATGTCATGACCAGAGAACGTGATGCTGGTGATGGTGGATGACCGGGTCTGGTGCGGAGTGCCAACAAGAATGGCTTCCGTTTTTGAGCTGTTGAGTTGTAGAAAGTTAGCAGCCATCCACGTCTTTATCTCCTCCAGGCAGGTGGAAAGTGTGGAAGGGGCTGCAGAGGGGTTTGGGTTTGTTTTGATGTAAATTTGGGTGTCATCAGTGTAGCAATGGAAAGATATTCCATGCCGGCTGATGACATGACCAAGGGCGAGCATGTACAGCGTGAAGAGGGTGGGGCCAAGGACTGATCCTTGAGGGACACCACAAGTGACAGAGTGTGTGTCCGATTTAGCAGCACCCAGAGCTACATACTCAGATCTGTCCGTGAGATATGATGTAAACCAGGCCAGAGCAATATCAGAGAGTCCAATGGAGGAGTGGAGGCGGTGTAAAAGAATATGGTGGTCCACGGTATCAAATGCTGCGGTGAGATAGAGAAGGATGAGAAGTGATGGAGAGCCAGCATCAGCCGTCATCAGCAGGTCATTGGTGACCCTGACCAAGGCAGTTTCCGTACTGTGGCCAGAGCGAAAACCAGACTGGAACTTCTCATAAAGACTGATTGTTATTAGATGATTGTGAAGTTGAGCAGAGACTACCTTTTCCAGCACCTTTGACAGAAAAGGGACATTTAAAGGGTAATCCGTACTCACAATCAGTCCAGGTAAAGGTCAAAATCCAAAAAGGCAATCCAAAAACATAAAAGACAAACACTAGAAACAGGCTTGAAATAACAACGGAAGTGTGGGGACAATATACAAGGACTCCGTAACAAACACTGAAACAGACAGGGTATATATACACAAGTGCTAACAGGGTGACGAGAAACAGCTGTAAGGCAATGAACAATCAGTGACAGACAGAATCATGGGAATTGTAGTGAGAATGCATAGACACTGTGAAAACTGAGGACGTCTAGTGTTTAACCCAGGGAAGAACCAAAAACTGTGACACTAACACCACGACTTTTATTTCTTAACTGACTCCAAGTTGAATTTCTAGATTAGCGTTTCTCAACGGGGACGTATGGACAGTATTGGGGGGCGGTGTGAACGAGGCAGCAGAGAGGGGGGCGCACAGGCACAAATGGGGGGCGCTGAGGCACATCCGCATTAATTTTATGGCCCGCGTCATGCAAAAGATGAATTTGAGATCAAAGGTTGAGCAAATATTAGACAGTAGCCGCGTTTCCATTACCCTTCAAATTACGCAAATTGAAATTGCGAATTGAAACCCGTGTGCCATAGGTTGCCGACCCCTGGCATAGACTATTAAAGAAATGCAATTTTGCCAAAGATGCAGCCTACTTCACTGTAATAGCCTATGTTACGATATCATCGTGCTTAACACTGAGAAATTTAATTGTAATGTGATGATCAGGTGCGGATATCTAATTCGGAGAAAATCATTAGTGATGTTGAGTTTGTTTTTAACAGCTGATTCGGGTGACGTTAGAGCTGATCCGCGCATCTCTACACTGCGATGTGTAATTAGCCAATGGGAATAATAAAGTCAAAGCAAGGCTCACGTCTAACTGACAGACTGTCTTAGAGCAGCTTCCAGTGAGCAACAGCCAGACCTGAAATCACTGGTAAAAAGAATGCAGACTCAGATTTCCCACTAGGAATAAGGACTACTTTTCATCAGGGCTTAAGAAGTAGCCTGTATTTGCTCAATGATTTTCTTAATACTAAATGTATTAAAAACCTCAAAATGTGTTAACACATTTTTTATGTTATGTTAATCTACATTTTTGTTCCATATTTTTTCATTTTTATTTCATGTTCAGTATTACTTTAAATTGGACAAAGACTAGCAAGACTTACCTTGCAAGGAGGTTTTTAATACTCCGAGTATGAACTCTTTTTTTGCATTAATATTGCTAGAAAACTGATAATCCACTTTATTGTTCCAGATTTTTTATTTTCACGTTCAGTATTAGCTTACTTTAAATAGGACAAAGACTAGCAAGACTTACCTAGCAAGATAGGTAATAAACTGCATGCTAAATACTGTCATGAATAAACTTACGATGCAAGTTGTAATTTGTGGCCCTTCACATTTTATGCGGTTTAAATGTGGCCCCCTTGGCATCTGAACTTGAGTACCGAAGCTGCCAGATCAGACAAAAAAGATAAATTCAAGATACACTGAATCCAGTAAGAACGCATTTAATCATTTAGGTTCACCCAAAAATTAAAATTAAAATTTGGCGCCGCCCAAGTGGCAGCCTGTTGTAGCAGCTCTCGTTAAAATTGTGTTTTTAATCTATTTATAGTGTATGTATGCGAAATAGTTGCAAACTGCAAAATGGACACCAACAAAGTCACAGAGTTTGTTCTACTTTGTCTACTTCTTTGGACTTTGTTTATAGTCGCGTCTGGAAACTCTGTTCACATGCTGTTCATGGAGTCATGGCTAACCAAGCTAACACCAGATACGGCCGTGGCTCTGGATGGATTTGATTTACTGCGCGCGGACAGAACGATGGAGAGCGGTAAGAGAAAGGGAGGAGGGCTGGCAGTGTTTGTGAATAATAAATGGTGTAAAACTGGACACATCACTATTAAAGAACAGATTTGCTGTAAGGACATCGAGCTGTTAGCCGCTAGCATGAGGCCGTTCTATCTGCCCAGAGAATTTTCGCATGTTATAGCGATAGCTGCGTATATCCCCCCCTCTGCTGATGGTGAATCGGCATGTGATGTCCTGCATTCTGTTGTTAACAGACTGTTAACACAGAGCTCAAATGCACTTTTCATTATCTCTGGAGACTTTAATCATGCCCCTACATCCTCCACTTTGCCCACATTTACTCAGTATGTTTCATGTCACACAAGAGATTATAGAACACTGGATCTATTTTATGCCAACTCAAATGAGGCTTATACATCAGCACCCCTCCCCCCCCTTGGGAAGATCGGATCACAACCTGGTTCATCTCTTACCTGTGTAAAAAAAACCTTGTATGTAGGCAACCAGTTTCCACCCGCTCAGTGATGACATGGTCGGATGAGACCAGTGAGGCTCTGAAAGACTGTTTTGAAACAACTGTGTGGGAGGAACTGTGTAGTCCACATTAGGAAGATATTGACAGTCTAACAGACTGTATTACGGACTATATTAATTTCTGTGTGGAGAATACTGTACCCACCAGGATTGTACGGTGTTTTAGCTAATAATAAACCGTGGATTAACCCTGATATAAAGAATCTCCTTAAAGAGAAGAAGAGGGTGTATGGATCAGGAAACAAAGGAGAGCTGAAAACTGTCCAGAGAGAATTGAGAAAGAAGATCGGGGAGGGAAAATCATGCTTCAAGAGGAGGATGGAGGATCAGCTGCAGCAGAACAATGTCAGTGGTGTGTGGAAGGGGCTCAAAACCATCACGGGTCATAAGGAGTCCAGTTTCCAGACTGAGGGTGACCAGAAGTGGGTGAATGATCTCAATCTATTCTTTAACAGATTCGATCGGCTGCCCTCTACTGACCTCATCCAGTCCCCCCTGCTGAAATCCCCACTCTTTGCCTCCACAGCAGGCAGCTCCAGCCCTACCTCTCTCTGCACAGCTATCAGCTCACAGACAATACAAAATACACCTAACTCCCCCCCTGTCGATTCCCTCCAGTCAACACTCCATCAAATACACACTGCCCCTTACAGAAGCCCAGGTGAGAATGGAGCTCAGGAAGATCAAGGCGAGGAAGCCTGCAGGCCCAGACGGCATCAGCTCCAGGCTCCTTAAGACCTGTGCAGATCAGCTGTGCGGCATACTGCTGTACATATTTGACCATAGCCTGAAGCTGGGAAAGGTGCCACAGATATGGAAAACATCCTGCGTGGTGCCTGTTCCGAAGACGTCGCGCCCAAAAGACTTCGGAGATTATTGACCAGTAGCACTGACCTCACATCTGATGAAAACATTGGAGAGGCTGGTGCTTACTCATCTCCGACCTTTGGTGAGTCCATCAATGGATGCACTTCAGTTCGCCTATCAACCGGGCATTGGAGTGGAAGACGCAATCATCTTCCTCCTAAATAGGGCTATTTCACACCTGGAAAAGGCTGGGAGCACTGTGAGAGTCATGTTCTTCGACTTCTCTAGTGCTTTTAACACCATTCAACCTGCGCTCCTGAGGGATAAGATGGTGTATATGGGAGTATTCCGGATGTGCCTGCTTTGCCAGCAGGTTTTCCCTAACAAGGCAATTAAACCGTCCCGTCTAAAGGAGCACCTAACTAAAATTCACCCCGATAAGGCATCCAAGGATGCTGCGTATTTCCAGAACCTCAAGGAGCAACTTTCAAAACAGTCCATCTCCAAGATATTCGCTAGGAAGGTAAACCAGACAGAGAGTGGGTTACTGGCCTCCTATAACATCTCTCTCCTGACAGCTAAGTCCGGGTTGCCATTTACAGTGGGGGAGAAGCTGGTTATCCCAGCGATTAAAGAGGCCATCTCCACCATCATGGAGAGAGACCCATCGCCAGTGATGCAGGCCACCCCGCTCAGCAATGACAGTGTGGCTCAGAGAATAAAGGAGATGGCGCTGGATACAGAGCAGCAGTTGTGTGCCACACTGCGTGAAAATCCATTCAGTATCCAGCTGGATGAAACCACGACAATAGACAATAATGTTCTGCTGATGGCGTATGTGCGTTATATGTCTGAGAGAGATGTGGCCGAGAACGTTTTGTTTGCCAAATATCTCTCCACTGACACACGAGGAGAGACGATCTTCAGGGCCCTGAGTGACTACCTGCCAAAAATATAAGTTCTTCTCTCCACCAGTCTCTGAACATCGCTGTCAGGGCCATAAACAAAATTAAGGCCCATGCTCTGAATGACCAGATCTTCAGGCAGCTGTGCGAGGAGAACGATGAAGCGTTTCAGCGCTTGCTGCTCCACACCGAGGTACGCTGGCTATCCAAGGGCAACTGTCTGGCTAGGCTGTGTGAGTTGTTCACAAGTGTCCTGGAGTTTTTTGCCGGTGCCGACGCAGCTCTAAGGGACACGCTGTGGTCCTGTCGCGGTGACATCTTTTACTTGGCAGATTTCTTCGGGAAGATGAATGAAGTGTCACTGTCCTGTTGTTTCAGTGTAGTATCTACCACAAGGTAAGGTTGTTTTCGATTTTCTGGTTATTTTCTTTTTTTGCCTTCTCACAAATTTGTATTTTAATTAGACGCGTTCCCAATTTATATAACAGCCGCTCTGAATAGTATTGCAGTTTAAATTTGATAGCACTTAAGTGAGCGCTGTCCAACAGCTAGTTTCGATTTCTCCCATTATTCGGGTAAATTGCGTTTGCTGTGTTAATTGCTGGGCAGAAACAGCAACTGTAAAACAGATATAAACTCGCAGTGATCCAGAAAAAGGCCAGGACAAGCGGTCAGGCCGTGAACAAGACAAGGGCACGCAGGTCGTTTTTCTGAATATCCAGTTCTCCTGTTGTTTCAGTGTAGTATCTACCACAAGGTAAGGTTGTTTTTGATTTTCTGGTTATTTTCTTTTTTTGCCTTCTCACAAATTTGTATTTTAATTAGACGCGTTCCCACTTTATATAACAGCCGCTCTGAATATTATTGCAGTTTAAATTTGATAGCACTTAAGTGAGCGCTGTCCAACAGCTAGTTTCGATTTCTCCCATTATTCGGGTAATTTGCGTTTGCTGTGTTAATTGCTGGGCAGAAACAGCTGTCCTCACTCAGGCGTTAAAGTACGCATTATATCTATGTAGTGCGCGCGCTGTCGCGGAAGCGGCAGCGGAAGCGTATCAGCCTCCTCGTGTGAAGACCGACTCGGGTAAAGACCATCGATTCTACCTGTGTGACTCCACCAAGCAAGGACTCTGGCAAGGCACTTAAGTATCGTCTTCTCTCCTTTTCCTTTCCCACTTCTATCGTATTTCCCTTTCGCTACATGTGCTTTCAATACATTCCTGTTGTCTCTCGACAACGTGCACTCATCACGCACAGAAGGCAGCGCAATACTGCTAATCTGCGTCCTATTCTCTCATCCACACACACACCTCTCTCTCTTTCTATGGGTCTATGGAATTGTCAGTCAGCAGTCAATAAAGCTGACTTCATTCCAGCCTTTGCATCTCATTCTACTCTTAATATATTGGGCTTGACTGAGACCTGGATCCGTCCAGAAGACTCAGCAACCCCTGCTGCTCTCTCTAACAACTTCTCTTTCTCCCACACCCCTCGCCAGTCTGGGAGGGGTGGGGGTACTGGTCTTCTCATTTCTAACAACTGGATATACTCAACTCTCTCTTCTCTATGCAATAACAACTCGTTTGAATATCATACAATTACACTTACAACTCCCATTAGGATCCATATTGTAGTTATTTATCGCCCCCCAGGTCAACTGGGAAGCTTTGTAGAGGAGCTGGATGTGCTGCTGTCCTCTTTCCCTGAGGATGGCACCCCACTCGTAGTCTTTGGTGATTTCAACATTCATCTAGAAAAGGCGTATGCAACAGACTTCATCTCTCTTCTAGCCTCATTCAATCTCAAACGGCTCATCACCACAGGTACTCACAAATCAGGCAACCAACTGGACCTGGTTTACACACGCAACTGCATCCCAGACAACATTTTGGTGAAACCTCTCCATGTTTCAGATCATTTCCTCATTACATTCAATCTACAGCTCACTACCCATGCTCCACCAACCCCCCTACCAGTTACTTTCAGACGTAACCTGCGCTCACTTTCTCCTTCCCATCTTTCCTCTGCTGTGTCATCTTCACTTCCCTCACCCTCACAATTCTCATCTCTAGATGTGAATACCCCTGGTTATCTGAGGTTCTTCGTGAACACCGGACCAAACTCAGGGCAATGGAGAGGAAATGGCGCAAATCAAAAGACACGTCTGACCTGAGTATGTATCAATCTCTGCTCTCTTCCTTTTCTGCTGATGTTCACGCTGCAAAATCTTCATAGTTCCACAGCAAGATCAACAGCGCCTCTAACACACGAACACTTTTCAAGACATTCAATTCACTCCTCTGTCCACCTCCACCATCACCCACCTCCTCTTTAAATGCTGATGACTTTGCTAACTTCTTCACCAACAAAACAACCTCTATCAGCAGTCAGTTCTCAACTCCACACACACAGGAACCCAAACCATCCTCTCCCACTACCAGAAACCTTCTTTTTACCTTCTCTACGCTAACCGAGGAAGAAGTATCTAAACTTCTCCTCTCCAGTCATCCTACCACCTGCCCTCTAGACCCCATCCCCTCACACCTTCTACAAGCCATCTCTCCCACACTTCTTCCAGCACTCACACACATCATCAACTCATCCCTCCACACTGGCATTTTCCCTACAGCATTCAAGCAGGCTCGGGTAACTCCACTGCTTAAAAAAACAACATTAGACACATCACTTTTAGAGAATTACAGACCTGTCTCTCTCCTACCATTCATTGCGAAAACACTTGAACGAGTTGCTTTCAACCAAGTATCATCTTTCCTATCTCTGACCAACCAGCTGGATGTCAACCAATCTGGCTTCAAGAAAGGCCATTCAACCGAGACTGCACTACTGTCGGTCACAGAAGCCCTGCGGATCGCAAAAGCTGCTTCCAAATCTTCAGTTCTCATTCTGCTGGATCTTTCTTCTGCCTTCGACACTGTGAATCATCAGATCCTTCTGTCCACCCTCTCATCACTGGGCATCAAAGGAACTTCCCTCCACTGGTTTAAGTCCTATCTCACAGGTAGGTCCTTCAGGGTTACATGGAGAGGCGAGGTATCCAAAGCACATCAACTGAACACAGGGGTTCCTCAGGGTTCAGTTCTTGGACCACTCCTCTTCTCCATCTACACCACATCATTGGGATCCATCATACAGGCACATGGTTTCTCTTACCATTGCTATGCTGATGACACACAGCTCCACCTCTCATTTCAACCAGATGATCCCACAGTAGCTGCACGGATCTCAAGCTGTCTGGCGGACATCTCGGCATGGATGAAGGTACATCACCTGCAGCTCAACCTGGCAAAGACTGAGCTTCTCGTCCTCCCTGCCAATCCATCTCTACAGCACGACTTCACTATCCAGCTAGAGTCATCCTCAATCACCCCATCAAGGTCAGTCAGAAATCTTGGAGTAATATTTGATGACCAGCTGACCTTCACAGACCACATTACAAAGACAGCTCGATCATGCAGGTTTGCAATGTATAACATCAGGAAGATCAGGCCTTTCCTAACTGAGCATGCAACACAACTTCTCGTCCAGGCCCTGGTTATTTCTAGGCTTGATTACTGCAATGCTCTTCTGGCTGGACTTCCATCATGTGTTACTAAACCTCTACAAATGATCCAGAATGCTGCAGCCCGCCTTGTCTTCAACGAGCCCAAAAGGGCCCACGTCACTCCCACAAATTCTTCTCTTTTAAATCTTTCCTTCCCTTTTAAATCTTCCCTTCCCTTTTAAATCTTCCCTTGTCTGGCTTTTGCTACTCTGAGCAATGCCTGAACTTTGTATTTTGAGCACTTCTTGCGTCGTTCTTCCCTCTTCATGATGACTCGCTTGCTTTAGTCCTCAGATGTAAGTCGCTTTGGATAAAAGCGTCTGCTAAATGACTAAATGTAAATGTAATGTAAATGTCACTCAAGCTCCAGGGAGATGCCATGACACTGGTGAATTCCAAGGCCACTGCAGTTTCCTCGCCAAGCTGGAGCTGTACAAACAAAATTTGAGCAGGCGTCAATTCAATTTCCTTCAGCTGGCCAAGGTAGCCTATTATTATTATTAGTAGTAGTAGTATTATTAGGTATATTTAAATTTACAAAGGCAGCCTAAAAATAATCTCAACTGCCTTTCTGTACTTTCATTCAGGTGGTTGATGAGTTGACCGATAACTACCTGCTGCGTTACACCGATCACTTGAGGGCAGTGAAGGCGGACATGGAGATCCGTTTCAGGGACCTCGACCGATTGGATGTCTTTGAGTGGGTGATGGAGCCATTTCAAGTGGATGTGTCCATGAGTGAGGCCAAAATTCAAGAAACTCTCATCGACCTCCAAAATGATGAGGGGGGCCAAGGCAAGCTTTCGGGCCTGTGGCTGGCGTGTCATGTGGGCCACGCATGGTCAGCGTGTCTCTATTTTGTGGAAGAGGATTCGTCTTCTTCTCCTTGCTTTTCCGACGTCATACCTTGTTTAGCAGGGGTTTGCACATGCAGACGAAGTACCGCAGCCGTCTCAATTTGGTTACCTCAGGCACACTCCGGCTCAAGCTGACATCATTGTGTCCTAGGGGTGTAACGGTACACAAAAATCACGGTTCGGTACGTACCTCGGTTTTAAAGTCACGGTTCGGTACGTTTTCGATACAGCAAAAAGTAAGAAATGCCAGAGAAATTTCCTATTTGTTAAAAGAAAAAATATTTTTTAAATAAGTGTGAGTTTTCCTACATCTTGAAACTTTCAGGTTTATAAATGGGGGTCATCTTTGAAGGATGAACAAATAATGTTTTGGTCATCACATTAAAAATAACATTTAAATATATGAAGAGTTCAGATGCAAAAGCCATTTGAAACTTTCTTCTAGAATGATAATTTTTATCAAGCTTGTATATTTAAGTTCAGTAATTTCACTTAAATGGCAATGAAGATTACCTATTAATTGTCATTTGAGTGAAATTACTGAACTTAAATATACAAGCTTCATAAAAATGATCATTCTAGAAGAAAATTTCAAATGGCACTTAGAGGCGTTTGCATCTGAACTCTTATATTTATTTATATAATATTTGAGGTTTGAAGTGCTGGAAAAAGATGTGTGAAGTACTTGAAAGCATTTCACTATTCCAGCCAAACTGGTTACAGTGAGTGTTACTATATTAAATCCATGGTGGATGTTGCTGGTCTGTGGACGTAAAGTATTACTAGTTCATTCACGGCACAATGTTTCTCCTGGTGTCCACGTCAGCGCTGTTTGATCTAATAGAGATCTACGGTTAATAACGGAGAAATGTGAATGCTTCTCACTAGATCTCGCAGCGATGTTATTACTTCAGTGGCGAATTCAAATGTTTTCTTTACTGGATCTTAGCGCTGTGTTGTAACAGTGTCGCTTGATCGAGATCGGCTCGCACTCATAGGCTCGCGCTGCACAGATGTTGCTGGTCCGAACTGATAAACGACCCGTGAAGCACATAATGAGTAACGCAGTTTCGTTCCGCTTTCATTACGCTTGCCATTTGATGTTTTGCAACGTTGTGGTGATCGCGCCAGCGCGAATTTTGTCGGCAGGAAAAATGGTCCAAGGAATCGTTCGGTTTGAATGCGTACCGAACCGGAAGCATCGAACCGAAACGATTCAATACGAATACATGTACCGTTACACCCCTATTGTGTCCTGATGTTAAAAGGTTGGCTGCCAGTCACCAAGCTCAGGGCTCACACTAATGACCGTAATTATTTGCGGTGGTTGTTTTTGATGTCGTTTTTTCTTCGGTTCAGTTCAGGTGGCTGAGCTGTTGTCTTCTTTGTTCGTCATTTGAAATGACTGTTTGTAGGCTATTCAAATTTGAATCCTAGTATATACAGTGCCTTGCGAAAGTATTCACCCCCCTTGAACTTTTCAACCTTTTGCCACATTTCAGGCTTCAAACATAAGGATATAAAACTGTAATTTTTTGTGAAGAATAAACAACAAGTGGGACACAATCATGAAGTGGAACGAAATTTATTGGAGATTTCAAACTTTTTTAACAAATAAAAAACTGAAAAATTGGGCGTGCAAAATTATTCAGCCCCCTTAAGTTAATACTTTGTAGCGCCACCTTTTGCTGCGATTACAGCTGTAAGTTGCTTGGGGTATGTCTCTATCAGTTTTGCACATCGAGAGACTGAAATTTTTGCCCCTTCCTCCTTGCAAAACAGCTCGAGCTCAGTGAGGTTGGATGGAGAGCGTTTGTGAACAGGAGTTTTCAGCTCTTTCCACAGATTCTCGATTGGATTCAGGTCTGGACTTTGACTTGGCCATTCTAACACCTGGATATGTTTATTTGTGAACCATTCCATTGTAGATTTTGCTTTATGTTTAGGATCATTGTCTTGTTGGAAGACAAATCTCCGTCCCAGTCTCAGGTCTTTTGCAGACTCCATCAGGTTTTCTTCCAGAATGGTCCTGTATTTGGCTCCATCCATCTTCCCATCAATTTTAACCATCTTCCCTGTCCCTGCTGAAGAAAAGCAGGCCCAAACCATGATGCTGCCACCACCATGTTTGACAGTGGGGATGGTGTGTTCAGGGTGATGAGCTGTGGTGCTTTGACGCCAAACATAACGTTTTGCATTGTTGCCAAAAAGTTCGATTTTGGTTTCATCTGACCAGAGCACCTTCTTCCACATGTTTGGTGTGTCTCCCAGGTGGCTTGCGGCAAACTTTAAACGACACTTTTTATGGATATCTTTAAGAAATGTCTTTCTTCTTGCCACTCTTCCATAAAGGCCAGATTTGTGCAGTATACGACTCTGTCCTATGGACAGAGTCTCCCGCCTCAGCTGTAGATCTCTGCAGTTCATCCAGAGTGATCATGGGCCTCTTGGCTGCATCTCTGATTAGTCTTCTCCTTGTATGAGCTGAAAGTTTAGAGGGACGGTCGGGTCTTGGTAGATTTGCAGTGGTCTGATACTCCTTCCATTTCAATATTATCGCTTGCACAGTGCTCCTTGGGATTTTTAAAGCTTGGGAAATCTTTCTGTATCCAAATCCGGCTTTAAACTTCTCCACAACAGTATCTCGGACCTGCCTGGTGTGTTCCTTGTTCTTCATGATGCTCTCTGTGCTTTAAACGGACTATCACAGAGCATGTGCATTTATACGGAGACTTGATTACACACAGGTGGATTCTATTTATCATCATTAGTCATTTAGGTCAACATTGGATCATTCAGAGATGCTGCACTGAAAGTAAAGGGGCTGAATAATTTTGCTCGCCCAATTTTTCAGTTTTTTATTTGTTAAAAAAGTTTGAAATATCCAATAAATTTCGTTCCACTTCATGATTGTGTCCCACCTGTTGTTGATTCTTCACAAAAAATTACAGTTTTATATCTTTATGTTTGAAGCCTGAAATGTGGCAAAAGGTCGAAAAGTTCAAGGGGGCTGAATACTTTCGCAAGGCACAGTATATATATATATATATATATATATATATAGCTTAATTGAGTGCGTGAACGGCCGCTGCTTTTTCATTGGCCATTTAGGTTACGTTATTGTTCACGTGATTGGTTAATCTTTAAAAAATCTTTTGTGTATCAGTGTTGCAATTGTTTGGCTGTAATAGTATTTTTGAAGTGTTTTTTTTTTTTTTTTGAGAAGGTGGAGGTGTTAAGAGGATCATGAATAGGTCAGGGGGGCATTTGTTCAAAAAGGGTTGAAAACCACTTGTCTAGCTTGTTAGCATTAATGTATAAGCTTTCATCATGAGTGTAAGGAGGAAAGTGTTTAAGACGGAACATTTTCAGAAACAGGAGAAGAAATACTCAAGAGCACTGTTGTGTGCCACTTTGTTTAGCGTCATCCAAATTTAATGGAGTACTTAGTCTTCACAGCTTTCCGACTCATGCCGACCTGAGAAGACAACGGCTTGTAAACATACGCCGGGATCAGTTCGCCATCTCCTCACACGTTAAGCTCTGTAGCAGACACTTCACCACTGATCAGCTCATAGAGCCAACAATCCTCGCTGGTTGAAGGTGGTTTGTTAAAGGTTCTGTACTGACACTCTTTGAATTAAATGGATACACCGTTGAAAAACAGCGGCGTCCGCTCATGATATTTGAAATTGTCGTCAAAATGAATTTCTTTCTTGTGTTAGTTTGTTGGTATATTTCCCACTGGACTAGACGATATGGATTAAGGGTTGTATTGTCATTAGGGGTGTGAATCACAGGGTACCTCACGATAGGATACGATACCGATAATATCACGATTCAGCAATTCTAAGATAATCGATATATTGCTAGACAATCCTCTGATGATACATCATGATCTACGATATCCATCTAACTATGAAAACAAAATGCCTGTGAAAAGGTTGGGCAGGTTTTCTCTCCTTATTACAGTCTTAACTGTTAGAAAATAGCACAAAAAGTTTTCCAGTCTGTAAATTAAATGTAACATTTTAAGTAAATTAAATAGACGTCCTGTCAACTATACAATAATGACACTGTTTGTTCGATGGCCAGAAGAGAAGTGGCCCCCCGACTGAACCTTGTTTCTCCCAAGGTTTCTTTCTCCATTCTTTCAGCTGATGGATTTTGGATTCATTGCCACTGTCACCATGACTGCTACACTCTCCAATTCTGAGGCACTAGAGAAAAAAACAAGGGGGCAGAGCAACAGAAAGATCTGGCACCGTCTGACTTTGAAATCAAGTGGTCTGATGTAGACAGTGTCCTAGAGTGCAAGTACCTTTCTGTAAAAGCAGATGGTATGCTTGCTCTTAAAACCAGATGACTGGACAAATGGGAATCACAGGGATGACATGGTGTGACATTTTGACTTCACTTTGAAGGAAATGGGAGTTAGTAAAAACGAAGTATGAAGTAGACTCACTAGTTTTAAGTCAGACGTTTTTTTTATAAGTGAGGTTTGAAGGTTTTAAGTTTGAAATAGTGTAATAGTGCAAAGAAACAACTTGCATCACAATATATGTAATTGTGATTGCCAAAACATTTGGTAACTAAACATAATTTTATGAAGTTTAGTGACAACATGTTACAACGTTTATGGTACAATGACTGGAAGGCTTCTGTTTGTATTATTGCTTAACACAATTTTCACAATTTCAATTCAGTTCCTGGGATTTGATTTTAATCTTGCTTCAATATTGACTTATTTGGATAAATATTAGGTAGGCTACAGTAGATAACCTACATGTTCATTTTTCTCAAGAAAAGATATATCTCACATAATGCTGTAAACATACAGAGCCCTATCAGCTGATATTGTTAAAGGTTAGAAATAACAAATTAAATTAAATATAATGCGGTTTTCATTATAATAACAATTATTTAATAACACAAGTAAAAAATAAAATAAAAATGTAATATAGTGCACATATTTAGCAAAATACTACTCTCTATAGATATTGTTTCTAGTCAACTAACGTGCTGGTCATTAAATGGCTTTCCTGAGGTAAATGTAACGTTCTGTAAGCCCACGCTCAATCGGCCCAATGGAGGCATCCGACCAGTGGGGAAGGTCTCTGCGTGTTACTGTCTTTTCTCGTGGCAAAGTTTTTTGATTAAATTAAATACATTTTCATATATGTATGTTCTCGTTATTTCATCTGACTCCATAAATGAAAGGGTTTAATGATATCTGTGCATCATTAAATGAATGTTTGACTATTCCTTTTAACTCTTTACTGCAAATAATGAGTCCGATAGAATACAATCAAATGTTTACAATTTATTATGTCAGGTAAATGTATTATGCCAATTACATAATCAATTCAAAGATAACGGATACAAAACATCAAATGCTCTGGAATAAAGAGAAGAGATGCCAACCCAACATGAAGAAATACATGATGACTAAGTTTTGAGATCCTTCAACATCATGGGCTGATCTGAGGTACAGAATCGCCCTGATCCTCTAGTTGCATTTCATTATACAGACAGAAACCTTTTTCACATGGAAACATCTGCTAACAATGGGAATTTACATTCAGAGTTGACATCTTTTGGGAGTAGGAGACCATTTGTCTAAAGACCCACCCTCCTCTGTGTGACAGTTATCTATAAACTCTTAAAAACCTTAATTCATTGGGAATGAGACCTTTGTACCAGTCGCACTGAGACATTTCAAATGATACCAAACATGTAAAATACTGTATGATAATTGTTCATATTAAACCATATAGATTTTTGGGTGAACTCAGGTAGGGATGGGTGAAGGGAATGATGTGTAAATTGGGAGGTTGTCAACTCAAGTGTGATCGTGTCTCGAATGGGGACGGGCAAGAGAGATCAAATGTTAATTTCCAGAAAGGTCCTTTGTCTTCTCGAGGAGTGGTCGTTCCTCAACCAGTTCTTCCAGTTTCTCCAGCTTACACTTCTGTGCCTTAATTGTTCTCCTGCTGTTTTATTGACCACTTTCCGTGGTTGAAAAACACTGATTGATTGATATTATGTATGAGGCATATACCTTTCGGTAAATTGTACTGTATCTTTAAATAAAAAGTAACACATGATCGGTTTACTTAGACTGAGGCGCCAACAATCTGTCACGTCACATTTACAAGTGGCAAAACGGTATTTATTGTCTGAATTTCGTAATAAAATGGACATAACCTGAGAGCTGAGATTTTTCTTTCGTATCAAAAGTAACCTGCTCTGTCTAGTCTGTCAGTGTTCTCTTTACTCCGATTTTGAGCGTGTGAAAAGTGTCAATTGCGCTGAATGCGTAAGAGTTGGCAGCCCTGCTTTATGCAGAAGATGTTCTCCTTTTCCTAATAAAGAAATAACGTTAAAATGGTTTGTAATCAGTGAAGCTGGTAATGCTGTTTTTGGAGTTGTTTAATCATTCTCTACTGAGATCTCGAGAGATGTAATGTGTTATTTTATTTGCAGTTGATTTCATCTAAGGCTGTGTAGCTTTTTATCTGTTATTGTTTCCATCTCTTCTCTTTTTCTGTTCTTGTTCCTCTTTCCTTCAGTGATTCTGCTTGTTAACAGCAGGTGTTCATCACTAATGCTCACTCATGACTCGATTAATCAAACATCTCATTATCCAGACTGATCTCATGAAATGGCGTATGTATGACACGCCAATTCGTATTTCCATTTTTGGCGTGCTATCAACACGCATAATCGCTTTTCAGCGTGTTTATCAACGCCTTTGACTTAACGTTATATTACTGTATTATGTACATATAAATATATGACCTACCCCAACCCCGTCCCTAAACCTACCCGTCACTGGGGTTAATACCATTTATGAGTCTTCTCCTACCATCCTAGGAAAAGAAATATCGCTCCACAGATGTAGAATATAGATTTTGCTTCGTTTCGCTCGGACATTTAACGGCGTACACATACACGCGGAATCACTCGGACGTTTAATGGCGTAGACATACACGCAAAAGATTTCGGCGTGGACATACACGCGGATAGCTCAAAATGCGTATAGATAACACGCCACTTGAATTGAAAGTGGCGTGTATGTTTACGCAAAGTCATGATGTCATGTTGCATTATCTTAAACACTGGTTCAGTGTTATTTTAACACTCTCTTAGTGTGGGACACGTACACTGAGCAGTATTTTTTAACTGAGAATTTTGCTCTGTAGGGTATGAATGTTTGTTATGATGTTGTCCAATTTAATAATAAGATGGAAGTTACTTTAATATGTTGATTAAAACTACTTTCACAAAGATGCATATTTTCTGGTGCCATTTTAATTTATCAAGCCGTTTAAAATGCATTCCACACAAACACACAGGGTCTCACATCTGCACGACCTGCTGTAAGTGTGATAACAAAATATTTTTTATTACACTGATCAAATTAAATGGTTTTCCTCCAGAGTGAATGTGTAATTTGAAACTGCTCTATTTTGTAACCTCTTGCCACACTGAACAACACTACAATTTCTTTCCAGAATGAGTTTTCAAAGGATGTTCTAGGTCTCTTTGAATTGTAAAAATCTTCTTACACTGCTCAGTGTTGTATAAAGTACTAGAAAGCAATACTTGAGTAAAGTATCGTCCTAGAAAAAGACTTTGGGAGAAGTGAAAGTTACCTTTTAGAATATAACTTAAGTAAAAGTCTTAAAGTATCTGATATATACTGTACTTAAGTATCAAAAGTGATTTTCTGATATTTAATGTACTAAATTATTTGAATTAAAAGTAAAAAATGTTGTTGTTTTTTTAAAGCAAGCGGTTAGAACTTTGATTGTGAACTTTATTGTGGCCGTTTGAAAGGGAACTACTCGGTTACTATCGTAACCTCAGTTCCCTGAGAGAGGGAACGAGTATTGCGTAGCCGGCCACACTATAGTAACCTGGCGAGTTGTCGCTTCAGTCGTTAAACCCATAGGTTAAACCTGCTATAATGGCCAATTCAGTAGTGCAGTAACGAAGTATTTGTACTCCGTTACATTACAACACTGGAACGGCTTCCTCCGGTGTGAGTTCTCATGTGAACTTTAAGGTTTCCTTTTTAGCTGAAATGCATTCCACACAGTTTGCAGGTGTAAGCCTTCCCTTCAGTGTGAGTTTGCATGTGTGCATTAAGGGTTGCCTTACGCGAAAAACTATTTCCACATTGAGGACAAGTGTAAGGCTTCTCTCCAGTTTGAATGCTCATGTGGAGTTTAATGCTTCTTTTTTGGGTGAAAAACTTTCTACACTGTTGGCAGGTGTTAGGCTTCTCTTTAGTGTGAATTTTCATGTGGCGTTTAAGGCTTCCTTTTTGAATGAAACTTATTCCACACAGTTGGCAGGGGTAATCATCAGTGTGAGTTTGCATGTGTGCATTAAGGGCTGTCTTACGTAAAAAACTCTGTTCACATTGACGGCAACTGAAAGGCTTCTTTCCAGTGTGAATTCCCATGTGGGATTTAAGGCCTCCTTTTTGAGTGAAACTCTTTCCACACTGAGGGCAGGTGTAAGGCTTCTCTCCAGTGTGAACTCTCATGTGGGCTATAAGGCCTCCTCCTTTTTGAGCGAAACCCTTTCCACACTGAGGGCAGGTGTAAGGCTTCTCTCCAGTGTGAGTTCTCATGTGGGCTATAAGGGCTCCTTTTTTAGCAAAAATCTTTCCACATTGAAGGCAGATGATAGGCTGCTCTTCAGTGTGAGTTCTCATGTGGCTTCTCATGTGGGCTATAAGGCCTAATTTTTTAGCGAAACTCTTTCCACATTGAAGGCAGGTGAAAGGCTGCTCTCCAGTGTGAGTTCCCATGTGGCGTTTAAGGCTTTCTTTTTGAATGAAGCTCTTTCCACACTGTTGGTAAGTGAAATTACTTGTAGTTGTTGTCTTTTCAGTCTTTGAGGAATTTAAAGATTTTTCTCCAGTTGCAAAATCATGATGATTGTCGTACTGGTTTCGTATTTCATTCAGTTCTTGACTCTCTGCTTTCAGCGCCATCGGGTCTATGGTGAAAAGTGACAAATACAAGTTAAACCCAGTTTAATGACACAAAGCAACAGACATGAAAAAGTTAGACATTTTCTAGCATCTAAACCAACAAAACAAAAAACTTTCAAATTGGCCTAAAATAGCATCCTTTCATCCATGTTCAGTTTTGCAGAGTAACCGTTTTGTTTTCAGTTTCTATTCTCATTAGATCTTGTGCAACATAGACAACAACCTTCTCTTGGATAACTTGAGAAATATGTTTGCATTTGTGGACAAACATCTGTATATTTAAAGTCCTATTTATCTGACTGTTACCACTTGTATTCAAAGAAATAAAATAATGGCTAAATAGTGCAAACAAGTAATTGGACAACAATACTTTCATATCAACAATACTTTCATACCAAGGCTGTATCTCAATACTAGTTCTACTCGATCTTAGTGCTGCGTTTGACACTATCGATCATAAAATACTCTTGGATCGACTACAAAACTACACTGGTGTTCAGGGACAGGCATTAAGCTGGTTTAGATCGTACTTATCAGATTGTTACCATTTTGTCTGTTTAAATGGGGAAAAATCGAAGATAACATCAGTAGACTATGGAGTGCCGCAAGGATCGGTGTTAGGCCCTCTGCTATTCTCAATATATATGCTGCCACTTGGTAATATTATAAGAAAACATGGAATTAATTTCCACTGCTATGCTGATGACACTCAATTATATATTTCATCACGACCAGATGAAAACACTAACTTATCTAAATTGACAGTGTTTTAAAGATATAAAATGCTGGATGGCGTGTAATTTCCTGCTATTAAATCCAGATTAAACGGAGGTATTACTTATTGGTCCAAAAAACTACCCACAAATTCTCTTACAATACAACTTTAATTTAGAAGGATGTCCTGTTACTTTATCCACTACAGTAAAAGACCTGGGTGTTATACTAGACCGCAACTTGTCTTTCGAAAATCATATTTCATGTTACAAGAACTGCCTTTTTCAGAAACATTGCTAAGCTACGTAACATGCTATCTGTTTCTGATGCAGAAAAGTTAGTTCATGCATTCATGACCTCGAGACTAGATTACAGTAATGCTTTATTAGCTGGTTGTCCTGCATCCTCAATAAACAAGCTACAGTTAGTGCAAAATGCAGCCGCTAGAGTTCTTACTAGGTCAAGAAAATATGATCATATAACACCGATTTTATCATCTCTGCACTGGTTACCTATTAAGTTCCGTATCAATTACAAAGTACTACTACTGACCTATAAAACCCTTAATGGTTTAGCTCCTGAGTATTTAATGGATCTTCTATCGCCCTAAAATCCATCGCGTTCTTTAAGATCACTAAATTCGAGGTTTCTGGTCATTCCTAGGATATCTAAGTCCACTAAAGGAGGGAGGGCGTTCTCGCATTTAGCTCCTAAACTCTGTAATAGCCTTCCTGATACTGTTCGTTGCTCAGACTCGCTCTCCCAGTTCAAAACTAGATTAAAGACGCATCTCTTCAGCCAAGCATTCACATAATGCTTACCTTTTATACCACTGTTGAATCAGATCGAATGCATTAATATTATGAACAGCAGCTACGCTAATTATTTCCCATCTGCTTTTCTGCTGTTATCTCGAGACGCTAGTCCCGAGGTAAATAGCGTTCGTCAGCTCCAGTTTGTATCCAGCCTCTCACGGAGACTTCAGATGCCCCAACACCTGCGATGAGACGACTCGACGCCTGTGAAGAGACGACTCAACGCCGGCGATATGTTATGCCCTAAATTAATACATGATGATTAACTAACTGTATTTTCTGAAATGCACTTTCTGTAAAGCTGCTTTGAAACAATATGTATTGTAAAAAGCGCTAAACAAATAAATTTGAATTGAAATTGAATTGAATAAAAATAATCAAAATGCATGTGCCAAAAATTATGCAGACATTAGTCAGATCTATGTGCCTCTTAAAAAGAATGAAACTGTTGGTCCATTACTTTAGTGTCTTGATGACATGAAGGCCTGGATGGCTCTTATATGAAAATAAGACAGAAGTGATGTTTTTTGGTGGCACCACTGGGACCCCCCGTGCTAATCTGGGTTCCTTGAGTCAATATATTTAGCCAACAATCACTAACCTAGGGGTTAAAATTGACCCTGACCGTAAGCTTGACAGACAGATAAAGTCAGTGGTTAAAGGTGCAATGTGTAAAATTTTTGAGTATCTATTAACAGAAATGCAATATGACATCCATAACTATGTGTTCAGTGGTGTATAAAGAACTTACTTAATAAACCGTAATGTTTTTATTACCTTAGAATGAGACATTTATATCTACATAACCGCGGGAATCCCCTTCTATGAAGGTCGACATATTGTGACGTCATGTTTCTACCGTAGCCGAACGCGAACAAACAACGCTACAGAGCGCGTTTCGTCACTACCTTGAAAGAGAAGCCGCAGAAACCTAGAAGCTAGCCATAAACACCGTGAGTAGTGACTTTTCCCTTGTCAGTGGTGTAAAATGTGTAGTTGGACTGTTTCATGTAACTTTAACTTAGTTCTTCTCCCTCGCTGTGTTATGGCTTTGCTATGTGGGGATAAATGTGCTGGTTACGTTCGTGAGACAGCTGATTAGTACTCTTGTCATTGACCGTAAAACAGTATGTTACAGGGATCACTAACACTTCGATCGCGGTCGACAAGTCGATCTTGGAAGCATTTTAAGTCGATCGCGGAGAGTTTTCAAAATCAGAGAAAAAAAAAAGCCTATTGTGTGTAGTAAATGGTGTCTAGGGATGCGGAGGCGCGCGCGCTGTTACAATCATGTCATTTTTGCCGCGCGCACCTTTGGGCTCATGCGGACGCGTCGAGTTTAAACAACGCTTTACGCTTTAACCAGCTCAGCCACAGTAACAGCTCATTTTACAGCTAAACTTTTACTACCCTGTTAGAAAAATTATATAGTTGCATAGTTTCATGTGGTTCTTCTCCCTCGCTGTTTTATGGGTTTGCTATATGGGGAGGACTGTGGTACAGAAACAGTGACAATGTTACACACTCTTGGCTTACTCTGGCTATTCTCTGCTGTCTCAGACGACCATATCTTTGTCCCGTCTTAGCCAACGTAGCTTCTTCAAAAGGGAGGGGTGAGCAGTGGGCTGAGCCCTTAGTGCAACTCGCAACCGATGTTAGGTGTTAGGCTAGATGTCGCTAAAAATCACACACTGCACCTTTAAAGGGGTGATGAACTGAGAAATCAAATTTTCCTTGAGCTTTTGACATCTAAGAGGTCATCATATTATAAGAATATCCTGTAAGTTTCAGAACTGAAAACATCCTTTTTAGTCCAATAAAAGCTTTTATTGACACCAGGTTCAGCAAACGACTCGTTTTTCAAAGTGGGGAACTATGACGTCAAAGAGGATAAAACACCACCCCCGCAGAAGAAGATCGACCGCCTACTTCAACACGGCCGGTTTAGCCCCGCCCACCGATTCGCGCATTACACGAAACTCATTATAATATGCAAAACTGTTATCCACTCACAGCAGTGGGCGTATACTTCCAAGTCTTCAATGCGAGAGACGCCCATAAAAACCGAGTGTTTTTGAGCTAGGCTCAAAACTAGGGTAGAAAATAGCCTATTACTTATTCATTTTGATGTTTTTGAATGTAAAAACCAAGCGAACGTCATAAGTTGACCTCAGACAACAATATAAAACAATTTAAAAAGCCAGTTCATGACCCCTTTAAAATTAGTTGTTTTTTTCCAATTGAGGCAATTGGCCAAAATAAAGCCATTTCTTTCTAGTCAGCACTTTGAGACAGTAAACCACGCCTTTGTTACCACTCGGTTGGATTACTGTAATGCACTGTACGTGGGGGTCAGTGGGTCCTCTATTGTTCGTCTCCAGATGGTGCAAAACGCTGCTGCACGTCTTTTAACTGGAACACGTAAATACAAGCACATTTCCCCAATTTTATCCTCACTACATTGGCTGCCTATATATCAACGATGGAACGATCTACCTCTGCACATTAGACAGGCTTCTTCATTGTCTGTTTTTAAGTCTCTTAAAACCCACCTCTATTCTTTGGCCTTTGATAACTGAAATTGACAATTCAGGTTTGGTTATATTGATTTTATTCGTTCATTGTATGGTTGTTTTTTATGGGTCGTGTGAGTTTTGTATTTTAGAGGGTTTTTTTATGTATTCATTTATTGTTTTAGTGTACAGCACTTTGTGTTTGAAAGTGCTCTAAAACTATTAATAAATCAATCAATTTATTTATAATGAAACAGACAATAATGAAATGATTTAATTTCTCTTGCATTATTTGCATCAACAATATGGTTTAATTAAAGTGCTAGTTATTGAAAAAGAAACATTTAAAATTAATATTAGCTAGTTTCAAATAACAGCACTGATCATCATGCGCTGAAGCTGGAGAGCTTCTTGAACTATGACCGTTTACACCTGGTATTAAAGGGGTCCTATTATGCCCTTTTACGAAGCCTTGATTTTATTTTTGGGCTGTACTAGATCGTTCAAAACATTTTCACTAGTGCTGTCAAACGATTAGAACACTTAATCGCGATCAATCGCATTAATGTCATAGTTAACTCGTGATTAATCGCAATTAATCACACATTTTTATCTATTCTAAAAGTATCTAGATTTTTTTTTTTGTCCCATTATTTTTTTTCATTTTAATGCTCATATCAGCATGGAAAAGTGGATCGGCTTGCTTTGTGCAAATGTTTTTTTTTTTTTTTTTAAACAACATTGGCATATAACTCTTTTAACTGTCCAAACAACACAGCTAAAAACTATGGGTGATGGGGCTTTTTCTTCTTTGGCTCCTAAATTGTGTAATTCCCTGCCCTCTGAGATTAGGAATGCAGTATCCCTTAGAGTTTTTAAATCGTCCCTTAAAACTTACTTTTTTAGGGTGGCTTTTATGTGATTCGTGTGATTGCTGTGTTTGTTATTATATCGGACTTCTATTTTTATTGCTCGTTTGTTTTTACTGCCTAGACTGTTGTGTATCTTTCTAATTTCATTATTTTTGTGTAAAGTGCTTTGAGAATGCTACTTTTAAAGGCACTATATAAAATAAAGTTATTATTATTATTATTACTGTTCAATTTCACACTAACATTCTCACTTGGAGCAAACAATCTCTCACACAATGTAACACTGTCCATCAATAAAAGGGTGAAATAAATACTGACGAGGTCCTGATATTGACGAGGGGGCGGAGAATTCGCATCAGCTGTGTGTGTGTGTGCTTGGCCATCATCAAGTGGTGTTTCAGACTGGACGTGCTGCGATGATGATAGCTCAGTTCACAACGACAAAACACAGATCACTTTGGCCTTGTCAATGGAACCATTTGGCAACTTTTTAAAAGTAAACTTTCCATTCAGAATCTCATTGGCATCCATTTCGGCGTCTCGCGCTCGTCATCCACTCAAAACGTAACGTTAACCAACTATTTGGCCAGCTCACAGGCCCAAACAAGTGTGTGCGTAGTGCCTGTTGTTTTGTTTCCGGTCTAGCTAGATCCGCTTGCGCTCTGGTCGACGAAGCAATAAAACGTCCTCGCACGGCGAAAGCCATTGAAATGAATGGGTTTCATAGCGCTGCGCATGCCGCGTCCTGTTGCAAAAGCATGTGAAAAAAACCTATAAAGTTTGCTAAGCCAAAAAGACTGTTAATCGCCCGATAAAAAAATTGACGCCGTTAAATGGGTTTGCGTTAACGCCGTTACTAACGCGTTTAACTGGCAGCCCTAATTTTCACATATTTTATATTATTACATCTCATCTCTCCCCAGTCTGTCTCGAATGCATTGTTTTCAACTAAGCCCCTCCTTCCAAAATATGAAATGTGCTTTGATTGGTTAGCT
This sequence comes from Rhinichthys klamathensis goyatoka, assembly GCF_029890125.1. Taxonomy (NCBI): domain Eukaryota; kingdom Metazoa; phylum Chordata; class Actinopteri; order Cypriniformes; family Leuciscidae; genus Rhinichthys; species Rhinichthys klamathensis. Next base: position 925,897 of record NW_026606944.1, read on the forward strand.
GGCCCAGTGTGTTGTGATTGGCAGCGTTTAGTGTCAGAAATGTCCTGTCCCTCCGTAACCGCGAGCTCTACTAAGATGTAAATATTAAGGATGAGGTCAATTTCAAAATAATTCGAGCCCGATTCAGACCCTGACACTGTTAACAAACAAGAGGATTGTGCAGAACGGATTTCATGCACCGACTTTGCAAGCACCTAATTTCTTTATAAATTATAGATACGATGAGATCCACCATTTAATTTTGATATTTGTCCGATTACAGTTTGTATTACCTTAGTTTTCAATCACAAAACCATGGTTAACTTTCCTAAGGAGCGTTGAACCGTCTTACAAAAGTGAGAGCTTACAAAAGCTACAGAAAAAAAGCTGTTCTCCATAAAATGTGCAGCGCACAGATAAACATTGGGGTTATTATGTTCAGAAACAGTTTAAAATAAATGTTCACCACTCCAAGTTCGTCAGCCTGCGGAAGGTCAAACAAATGAGTTTTGGAAACGGGGTGGAAAAAACAGCATCTCTTCAACATAGCAACAACACTGTCTTCTCTAGTGCAGCTCAACCAGGCCCCCACCTTTTTTTTACATTTTCTGTGGGTGGGAATTGTATAAATGAGTAACATTATGACTTCATAAAGCTTCATAAAAAAACGCGTTGTAGTCCAAAAAACTTGTTTGTTGTAGTTCGGATCACAAGTGGACAACACTAAATACAGGTATAAACGGGGTCTAAAATGTTTTGAGCTTGTCCACTTTCGACCACTTCCAAAGGTAGTCTAAAATGCATTAGAACGGATTGCTTTTGTAGTGAAAACACTCATGTGCTAAAATGCATTCCAACAATCACAAAAGACCAGCTCGTCTACTTGTGATCTGATCAACCAAAACATCTTAATACCAGGTGTAAACATACGCTGACTGTGTAAATCCTGTTGTGGATCAACATGCTGTACTGCAACTAAACCCGATGAATTCACAACATTTTATAACAATTGTTCTCATTATAATGTTACGTAATAGCCCCAGTTATTAATGTTGTGCATTGCTGTTTGAGACATTTTGACACGTTTTACTACCGTGTTAATTAACTTAGCCAAACGCATCCTATATGAGAAATCAGATTTATATACACAAAATAAACATATTACAAATTACAATTGCATAAAACAAAAGGCTGTGAATGCACAAGCGAACTGTGCTAGTTATGAAAATGTAACAAAGTGCTAAAACACGGGTGTCCAAAGAATTCACAACGTTCTTTTACAGTCGTGTTCTCATAAATTTATTTATCCTTGATGACAGATTTGCACTGCATATTGCACTTAATGCATTTTCCTTTTCAAAGTGATTTCAATCACATTTTAAGCAATTCAAATCCATCATGGCAAACAGGAAATTATCCATTATTTATCAGCTTTAATATATCGGCCTAATTTTTTTATCAGGGCAATATCGTTAACATTAAAATGAACATATATCGGCCGATACTGATATGGTAACCGATATACCTAACCCTTCTACAATTAACAGGTTAATTCCTACCAATTACAATCCAGTTACAACATGGACAGATGATCCTCTCTACCAATCTCATTGATATAAGCATAAACGTTATAATCAGCGGAAACAGCCAATTAGTCACGTGGGTTTAATGTTCGCTACGTCAAAATTTATTTGACACATGCGTTTCCATCTCCCGTTATTCTATATAACTTTAGGATTAGTCTAAAACAAGTCAAAAAACACCTCAAGCGAGCGCAATTAAGGGATGTTTCTCCCTGAAATTTGGTCATCACTCGTTTCTAAAGTGATACTTCAAATATTTACATAAAAACAGGGCTGTCAAGCTATCATGCTAAGGGTAAGTTTACACGACAACGATGTGCTTAAAACGGATACGTTTATCCTTTGAGTTTTCCACGTCATTGTCAATACGATCACCATTCACATGGATCCGCAAAAACGACTAAAAACGCTGTATTCTGCTGCCAGGCCAGTAGATGGCGATGAAACACTATAGATTGAACACGTAATACGCCCGTGCATGACATCATCGTCTTAAGAGATTTGCTCTTTTTTTTCTCGTGGAGACCGTTTTTTAAAAAGTTTGCGTTTTCAGGCCCCCAAAACACTGTTGTGTCGTGTAAATGAACCAAAACGCATAAAAAGTTTTACGTTTTTAGTTGAAAGCGGTGTCGAGTAAGCAGCCCATAAAAGGCCTACCTAATAATTATACATTGTGCGAAAAGGAATATGCTCAAACAGCAATACATGACTAGTAATAACTATGATTGGGACTGTCATATTACATAACATTCATGAGAACACTATTGTAATAAATCGTTGTGAATTCTCTGGATTAGTCACCGTGTTTCAGCGCGTTGTTCCAGGAAGGGTGTATCTGAGGCGGTGTTGGTGACGCGTTGTACAGGGCTGCCAACTCTCACGCATTGGCCGTGAGACACACGCATTTGATTGGTTTCACACGCTCACACGCCACACTCCCGATTTCTCATGCTGAAGTGTCAACCCGGTCGGTCAAATGCCTGAAAGATGAGTTTATCTATAGATCTACCTGTTGAGCCACTCGTGATCGACTAATTATACCGCAAAATAGTTAAAATCTCCCGTAATCTAGAGCGAGCGAGCGCGCATGCGAGACAGAGATTGTGCTTCAAACCGCGTAGCGCGCGCAACCTTGCGTGTGCAGAGACGCCCCCCGTTGGACAATGCCATCTCCATCCCCCCCCCCCCACCCACCCACCCTGTTGGAGAAGTCTCACGCCAAGCTAAACTCAAAAGTTGGCAGCTCTGGTTGTATTAGCGTTAAATTTTATTATTTAATAATTAAGTAATTAAAAAAAATTATCAATCCCATCGACTCATTTTACAATCCTACTACTCCTTTATTTAGATTAAAACCCCTTCTCATTCATTTGGTGAGGAACCTGGCGTTTCTATAGACACATATTGCAGTATTAAAGCTAACTAATCAATTTAATCAATTAATTGATTGTTCATTTAAACGATGATCGATCATGTGAATTTGTGTAAATTGACATCCCCAAGTCAAACTTCTCAAAACATTTCACAAATGGAGAACAAGTCATTCTGAGTAAACATGCGTAGTTTCATAAATCTATGATGCTCGGTAGGCAGCAAATACTAAAATATGAGCAAGGCTGACATTAACGCTTGGGTTTTTATAATGGGCGAGTGAAAGATAATCTGACTTTCCAGACTGGACAACAAAATAACCAGGGAATCACCAAATCGCGAGAATGATTCTGATTTTATTACATTTAGTGTAAATGGTGATTGACAGTGGATGATAATATATATTGTACGGACAGGAACAAGGTTCACTGTTGATGCTTTTGCAGATTTTAGTTTTTTTCTTTCCTCATTTGTTACAACTTCACCTCAACAAAACGCTCAGCGGTGCAGAGTAACACAACCTGTGATTGGTAACTTAAAGGGGTCATATAATGGTACATGCACTTTTTCAAGTTGATTGTACTGAAATGTGGGTTGGCAGTGCCTGTACACAACCATCATATAATGATAAAAATCCATCCAGTGTTTTTGTTTTAATCTTCTTATATGTTTTTCCCTGCCTCAAATCGAGCCGTTCGACCGTGTGACGTCACACGGTTGGACGCCCCTCCCACGATTGTTGATTGACAGCAGCATTTCAACACAGACCCGCCCTGACCTGAGCGAGCTGTCATCATAGTCCGCTATTGTTGATACGCTGGAGCAGAATGGCGTCTAAGCGATTGTGGTGTTCTGTTCTTGGGTGTAATAACGAACACAGCAGTCATTTTGATGTTCTTAAATCCGAACCGCTGAAGACAGTGGCTGAGTTTTGTTTTCGAAGGGAATATTCCCCACGAGCAACGTCAATGCGTTCATGTAAAACCCAGACAACTTCCGGCAAATTTAGATTTAGTTAGTCTGGCAAAGAGCTCATTCAAGCCCATTTCCAATCCGTCGAAATCGAGGCACCAATCAGAAACGCTGGGGCGGGCTTTACACGATGACGACAGCGCTGGGATTTTGAAGCAGATTTTGTAGTCTACATTACAAAGATGGATGCCGCCGTCGAACATCACTCGTTCGAATCAGCTATCGCGTCTGTTTTAAGTGATATGAACGTTTCCTTTTTGTTAAAAACCGAGCAAAGAACAACACTCGGAGATGTTTCTCCGCCGCTCTGCATACGTCATCTCCTTCATCGCTCTGATTGGGTTTAGGTCTATCCGTGATGTCCGTTGGTGACGCCCCTCTGGAAATGATTTGTCTATGACGCTTTGCCAGACCATAACTCAGATACAACTGAGAATGGTCTGGTTTTAACCAGACTAGCATTTAATACCAATGTATTGAAACTTCTGTATATATATCCATACTCCCTTAATAAAGGAGTCCAGACATTAGAAAAATCTACACATGCATTTTATATTTAATATGATGCGTTACGGACGTGACACAAACATCTTTAACTTTTAGGTGGCAAAATATTGTTTTAGTAATTCTGCGAATTACACTGCACAAACCAAAAGTAATACTAGCCTACCCACCGGATGAAGGGTTGGCTCTCCCCAGAACATAAAATATTCGGGGGGGTTTTCATGTTCGCATTTATGAGGAAAAAACAATGTTACGGACGTGACAGTTCTCTGGAAGCGACACTAAAAATTTCACAGAGACCTCAAACAGAAAGCTAAAAGCCTTTCTTTAAAGTGAATTTATTAATTGTTAGGGCTGGGAATTGACACAAATTTCACAATTCGATTCGATTTCGATTCACAAGCTTGCAATTCAATTCGATTCAATATGGATTATTTTGGATATCAGGTACAATCCATGGCAAATTTTCTCAAGGAAAACAATTGCTGAACTAATGCTGTAAACTATGGGAGTCAGTTGTAGCCCACTTAGGCTTCATTAGCCTACTATAATATTAAAGGTAAAAATTTACTGATTTGTATACAAACACTTAAATTACACTTATTTCTTTTTATAATAAGAAAGTTAACATTTAATATAAACATTTAAATGGTGTCTGTCATAAAAAAACTTGCCAGATTTATTCAAACATGCATTAAATATTGAAGAACATTAAAAATTATAATGAATATGTAATATGGTTCATTTATTTAGCAAAATGCTCCTCTTTAGAGTTAATTTTTCTAGCTGACTAACGAGTTTATGGTCGCATATGGTTTTTCTGAGGTAAATGTGATGTTACATGACATTGTTTACAAGCTGTTTTACTATCGTCTGAAACACTGATTGAGCGATTCCATGTGACATGATACGGATTTCGATAAGTTGTACTCTATCTTTTAACACACTTTCAGATGCTCATTCATGTTTATTTCACGCTGTAACTGGTATTATTAAGGCCGAAGAGAAGATCATGTGCGCTCCGCGCTGCTGCTTCTCTTGAGCTGAGCCAGAGCGATCTCACGCCACAGCGCCAAAACGGGATTTATGTTTTTGAATTTCTTAAGAAAATAGATGTAATTTGAAATTTTAGACTTTATTTGGTATCAATAGTAACAAAACACAAAGATTATTGCGATTTATTGGATGGGATGCGCGCTGCAATCTTCCATTCCTTCATCAGATGAAAACAGGATGACTAATCGATTCTAGAGATTTAAGAATCGATATCGGTTCGTAAAAATGAGAATCGATTAATATCGAGAAATCGATATTTTTTACCCAGCTCTATTAATTGTTTCCTAATTTTAATCAATGTGTCATCAACCAATTGCCTGGATTTAATAAATAAGAAGTAAATATAGCAGCCATTAGATAACCACAACACGGAGGCGCCGGCGCGTGAACTGGAGCTCGTCTCATAAATGAACCGAAACTATTAGGTATAGCCTAGGCCTACTTGCCTCACAGACCTGAGAAATATATCTATATTGAAATGTCTACTTTTAAACAGAACAATTCAAAACGAAAGAAAGCTCTCTGCTTTTGTAATCCGTATGAAATGTGCATTTCTCTCTGGTGCGTTCACTACTGAAGATCGCGAGTCAGCATCGCCAACTTCATCTTTGCAGCCGTCACTGACAGAAAACACTTGTTTATTAATAAACGATTAAAATGTCTCCTTGCTATATTTGACATATAATCATTACTTTTGCCGGTTCTTTGTAACAGGTTTTATGTGCTTTTATTAGCAGCACCCTACATGTTACAATACATGAACTCATCAGCACCAAAAACATGGAGATTTTTTAGTCAATAATCGCACAACCTATTTGATATTCTATAATTAAATCGTGTAGTCGACAAGACCCACACAATTTGCCTGAAGTGTTTTAAGAAGCTTTCTCAAATGACCGGCAAAACGTCCAACATGCAAATTTAGTTGGAGCACAGAAAACAACCCAAAAGCAGCAGCCTACACTGCCTAGTTTAGTTTAATAATTTGCATAGTTAAAATTGTTCTTTTGTGTTCAGTTTATAGAGGTTTTTCAAATGTTATTTAATAAAGACATATTTTTTTCCTCTCAAAATCTCTATTTTTTTCACCCCCCAAGCCCCGCCCCCGTGCTATACGAACCGAATCGTGGGTTTGGTGTATCGTTACAGCCCTAATGATATATCATAAACAGAATATGGTCTTTACTGCATGCTGCTAAACATGTCATTCATCTCCATCTAACCATTCTTTTTGTTTTTGCTCTTCTGATTTACAGCTTTCTCTTTCTGTAAATTGTATAGTTGTATGGCGTAGCCTATAGCGATATGACCTAGCACCCAAAATACTATCAAAACACTCCATTATTCGTGAAAGATGGATAAAAAAAGCGCACAGGAAACAAAAACATTGAAAAAACCCCGCCAAATCCCAAATGCCGATTCGCACGGGACTAATATTATCACAGGACTTCGGTGTTCGGCGAAATATAGTAGGTCATTTGTGGGGGAATTTTTACTTTACAAATTACAGACATGGCCGATTCGCACGGGATTAAGATCACAGACGACCTCCGCAATTATTACAAATGACTAGAGGTCACCAGATAATACTAATCCCGTGCGAATAGGGCTTAAGGATCAGAATGAAAATCAAGTTAGTTCTGGCGGGTCATGTTAGTCAAGATGGCATCAGCTGACCCTTTCACAGCTCCTCCAGTGTTATCAACAGCTATGGCGAATTACCCTCCTCCTCTCGCCCGTCAGATCTGCTGATTCCCCTTTCAATCAGACTAATTTCTCGAATTATGTTCTACATTAAAATACGGACATTAATAATATCTGCAATACATTTATGTTTGTTCTGTTCTGTTTATCGCTCCTCTCCCTGCTCTTATCTATGCTTGACTGACAGGGAGTTCTTGCCCAGAACAGAACCATACCGCCAATCCAAACTGTATGCTAATTGTCAATCGTATTCGACGATAGTGGTCCTGACAGAACCAACCTGTTTGTTCCTCTGTATCTTCTTGTTTCACTCCGAAAGCTTCTTCAATCTTCATGTCTTCACTCTCCTCTTTCATAAACACCATATTTGTTTGTGTCTCAGTATCTTCATGTGTCACTCTGAATGTTTCTTCAATCTTCATGTCTTCATTCTCCTCTTTCATAAACGCCATCTTTATAATAGTGTGACGTGGATCTCAGTCGCTTCACCAGGAGTTTTTCTGTGTGTTTGTCCTGTTGAAGATGAGAATAATGAACAGAAAGAAAAATAAATCCACACTAAATCTCTGTCTCAATCAGAGAGAGAGAGAGAGAGAGAGAGAGAGAGAGAGAGAGAGAGAGAGAGAGAGAGAGAGAGAGAGAGAGAGTTAATGGGCATAAATCTCCTGATTAGACTAAAACACTCAAAACTGGCACTACAAATTAATAAAATAATTAAATATTGGACATTCATATTTAGGTATTTGTGATATATATTTGGTATTAAATGACTTGCCACATTCAAGCGATTAAACAAAAAGATTTGTGATTTGTTTGTAAAAGTTGTTAATACACGCTTGTGTTCTCGTTGTATTTACACTGTTTTGACCAGCAAGTGACATCAGCATGTGGTGATTCGAATAAATATTAATTTTCATCCACTTCTTCTAATAGATCTAAACGTCTATTATTTCTTAATGAATGTGCATCAATTCCAAATGTCACAGTTTACTGGAAAGCTTTTCTTCCTGATATTGTCTGGAGAAAAGTTTTAGCTGATTCTGAATAGATACTTAATTATCAATAAGATAATAGAAGTTTTCATCCCAATTGTCCATCGTGTATATTCCTGTTAATACCTTCTCAAGGAAATTCAAAAAAGATATTAATTTTTGTAAACAGCACCCAGAGACTATAGTGCATTTATTTTGGCATTGCCATTACTCTAAATTATGGTGGAAAGATTTTTGTTTTTGAAAACATTGATAAGGATTTTTCTCTACTTAAGGAAAATGTTTTGTTTGGAATTGTCGATTGGAAAAAGAGCAATTACACAAAAACAAAATATGCTTACTTAATCATCTTTTTTAAACAAAATTGTATATGCATAAAATGTACAATTTTAGGTATTTTTTTTAACCACTTTTCTATGTTTTGCTTACTGAATACAACATTACTTTGGGTTGCCTTATTTGTTTTGATACAGGGAGCGAAATGAGACGCACTTCTTTTACTAATGTGTTGATGCACTTTTCTGAAATTAAAAATAACATTTATTAATGTTAATGAATCATTACAACGGTATATCAATAAGAACAATTCATTTAACATCGCTTGTAAAAAACTATAAAATAAACTGATCAGTTTCAATGATTTAAATTCTTAAAAACACAAACCTTTCTCCAGCAGAATCACAACCAGACGCAGGAGCGCGCGACTCTATGACGTCACATCGCCACGCCAAAATAAAAGTCCTGTTCTTCTTCTTCTTCTAATGGAATTTTATGGCGGTTGGCAAACCAACTTTCGGTGTATTACCGCCACCAACTGGACTGGAGTGTGAACCACTAATAACCACGTAGAAATTAACAATTTAAACAAAAGTATGAAAGAAAAAAATATATAATAATTTTAACCCAATTACTTTAAATTATCGAGTCTATTCCCTATTGCTTTAAAATATTTCATATTAGCGCTATATATTTTATCTTGTTCTGCATGTAATTTCAAAATGCTTCTTTAAATGATTCAACACCCAAGTTTCTTACTTCCTTCATATTTTATACATTTTATTAAAACATGTTCAATTGTTTCTGCCTGATCACATTAATTATATTTACCCGTTTTATGTTTTCCTATTTTGAACAAAGAATGATGTAGTCTAGTGTGCCCTATTCGAATGCGAGAAATAATTGTATCTTCTTTTCTATTCCTAAAAACTCTTCTTCCATTTCCTACTTGTTTCTGTATACTATACATATGTCTTCCCTTGTTATCACTTTTCCATACTTCTTGCCATTTGTTGTTTATTAATTCTTTAATTTTTCCTTTAACCTCTCTTTCGCTCAGAGTCACTTGAATATTTATCTGTTTTACAGCTTGCTTAGCTAGTTTATCAACCACTTCATTAGCCTCCACTCCCACAAGAACACTGTCAAGCTTACTTTACTTATTCTTAAACTTGTGAGAATATCATATATAATATCTTACCTTGCTGATTTATTTCCACTTTCGAGGCTTTTGATTGCTGAATGAGAATGAGAACATATTACTACTAATCTTGGTTTTACATCCTCCCATCATGGCCACTAATTCTGCTGCAAACACAGATTCATGGTCAGATATTCTGTTCTTAATGCTTGTTTAAACTTCAGAAGATATACAGCAGCTGCTGTTCTTCCAGAGATAGGATCCTTAGAACCATCAGTATATATAAGCAACCATGACGAATAGCACAGCAGTGTTTAGATCAATGATAATCTTTCGGGTATCTCTCTCATTCTTAATTTTCATTTGAATTTGTAAGTCAATTATTGGCATTGTAAATATCCACAGTGGTATAATAAATAATATAACAGTTGGACTAACGTCACCGTCTGCAATACCAGCTTCTTGTGCTTCTGTGTCCCAAGCTTTTATTGTTTTTGTTCCCATGTTCCCAAAAGCCCTATTCACACGTTGCTGTCTATAATAAAGCAAGTGTCAGGTATGAATCAATAGACCTTGTTTGTTCAACTACCATCATAGTCCCTGATCCTAAAAGAGTTCAGAATCATCAGCAAAACAACTGTACATTTCAGACAGGTGTTGACTTTCTAGGCAAAACGTAGAAGTCTTTATTCCATATACATGGTACACACACACACACACACACACACACACACACACACACACACACACACACACACACACTCCTCTTACAGTGAAGCAAACACTTTTTATTCTTCATCTTAAGGGGATTCTCCATCTACATTAGGGGACAAAAGCGAAGTGAACGCTGCGAGCGAGTGACAGTGCGCGAGAGAGACGTCGGTGAGTGCCTTGGCTAACTGTATAGGAGACATTACAGGGATCATAGAGCCAGCTTGGCAGGGAGACTTGAGGACAGCAGAGCTATGTTATTATTAGTAGAAAACATATCTGAGAAAGCGCAAGACTCACAATGTCCATGAAGTCATTCTGCCCATCGAAGAGGATTGATGTCAAATGTATGGATGAGCAATAGATTCTGCTAGGCCAAGGAGGGAGTTTCTCACTCTGCTTATTCAACTCACATTTATTTGTATAGCGCTTTTCACAATACACATCATTTCAAAGCAGCTTTATCTTTTTAGCTGTAATGTTTTCAGAGGTAACTTTCTAAGTTATGTATTTCAGAAATGAACATGCTCAAAATCACAGTTAGCTAACAATGTATTAAATTAAACAATGTAATAATTTGAGGCAGAAACAATAAGCTCATTGAAAGGATATCGTCGCTGTCGGGCGGAAACCTCGTATGTCCAAATTTGGTCAATTTAATATTTTTTCACAAATCGATGCTATTGGTCAGTCTCCACGTGGGTCTGTTATTTTTACAAATTATTAACCAATCGAAAGTGTTGAAAATAGCTTGTGAGCAAACCTCTTAACTCCATTGGACACTTCAACTGTCTGAGAAACCTCGTAACTCCACCCCTTCTTCACTTGGCGCCGCCGCGCTGGAGCTTCGCGGCATTTTTTCTCCTCAAGATTGGAAGTCGCAATCCTCGTTGAGCAACACGTCCTCTGAGGTAAATGTCCTTATTCATGATTTAGTTATATAAATTATATAATAATAACAGTTTATATATTATATATAACAGTTTTATCTCGATCGAAGTAATGGTAGTGCTAGTTTAGTGTAATGTATCATTTCTGAGGATGCTAGATTTTTCTTTCTGCTATGTCTTGCATTGGACGGTAAGTTAGCTAAGTTAACTTATCATGTTGATTGAAATCTTCCATGGTTTTGTTTCTGACGAGGACATTTTATTTAAACCGCAAAAATTGCCTGTCGTTGACTTAGTTAGCCGCTATGTAACGTTATTGGTTTTGTCATCATGTTAGGTGAGATAGGTAGCTAACGTGATTTTCGTGGGGCTTAAATAAAAACCTCTCGACCCCCGCTAACGCTAGTTCTGGCACTTATCTGAGGAACAACATAATAATTTAATGTACTATGTCAGTATTGTAGCTTACAATGTCAAGGCATTCCGTCATGTTCAACAAGTAGCTACCTTTTACGTCATGTTCATCACTTTAAGCAAGCTAGCTGGCTTCTTGCCTTGTTATCATACGTAAACATGTCGTATAACTTAGTGAAACGATCATTTGACCTTTATTTATTTTATTTTTTGCAGCAACCATGTCTGTGTCCTTAAAGGAACTCTGTCAGATGGTCAATGTGCCATATGATCAGGCAAGGGCCCTATTAGACAGTGAGAGCTCTGATGGAGAGAGTGTAACGTTAGAGAGAGAGGAAGCAACAGTGGTGGAGGATACAGTGGTGGAGGATACAGTGGTGCATGCTGGTAGAGTGAATTTCTGAGAGATAATCATGATTTCACATGCCAAAATGAATGAGTTTTAATGCAGATGTATTTCACAACAATAGAAATAATAAAAAAATCACACTATTTGTATGATGTGTTTGAAAAGATTTCTCTGGTGGTCTGGAGGAAGAGGAGGCCTCACTGCTGGCTCCAGAGCAGGTGCAGTTTGACACGGGTAAGTTTGATGCTTTTCTACATTTTCTCATTAAATTGGATAAGGTCCTTCAACTATAGCCCTCACTGTTGACAGTTTATAAAGATGTAACTCATTCATGCACGTTTGGTTTGTGTGTGTATTTTGAAGTTTTCCATGGTGGAGGCGATGAGGACTCGGATGCAGAGCATTCATGCTCAGATGCTGAGGAAGACGCACCTCCAAGGAAAAGACTGAGAGCTGAGAACACCTGGAAGAAAGTCATCAACAAGAAAAGAAGAATGGTTGGAAAGTCATACATTGGAAAACAGAAGCAGAAGGAAACAATGAGGGAGCCACGGGCTATGGGGCCTAGATGTTCATCAGCAGCATGTGCCAGGTCAGGTAAACATCACTGCAGTGCAATCGGCGAGCCTGAGAGGAATACGATTTTCAATGACTTTTGGCAACATGTGACCTGGGAGGAGAAGAGAGTGTATGTGCGTGGTCTAATTGATGTGGTCCCCGTGCAAAGGAGAAGGGGGGCTGAAAATTCCCGAAGATCAAATTCGCTGTTGTTTTTTTTACGGGTCAGCGGGCAGAGAAGACGCGTCTGCAAAAGTATGTTTTTGTCTACCCTAGGAATAGGCGAGTGGTCTGCTCTTAACTGGGCAAAGGAGGGACACACGCAAGCAGAGACAGAGGGACAAACACACAGCAATGCACGTCGTTCAGTGGCAGGCCATGAATTCATTTGCAGTTTTTTGCACGACCTCCCAAAGGTGCCCTCACACTATTGCAGATCCACAACATCCAAACAGTATCTGGAACCTGTGTTTCAATCGATGGCTGATCTGTATGCAGTGTATTGTCGTGCTGCTGCAGAGAAGAATGTAACACCTTTGTCAAGGCAAGTGTTCACAAATGAGTTCAAGCGTCTCAACCTAGGCCTTTACCACCCAAAAAAGGACCAGTGCAACATCTGTTGTGCTTTCAAGACCGGCAACTTACCTGATGACGAGTGGCAGCACCATCTCCTTCAAAAAGAAGAGGCCCGCGCCGAAAAGTTGTCCGACAAAAGCAAGGCCAGCAACAACACTATGGTCTTATGTATGGACTTACAAGCCCTCCTTTTGTGCCCAAAGCTAAAAGCCTCTGCCTTGTATTACAAAACAAAGCTTGCTGTTCACAATTTTACCATGTACAACATGCTGACACACAGTGCCACATGTTATGTCTGGCATGAAGGCGAGGGATCCCTGTCTGCCAGTGAGTTTGTTTCATGCATTGTCGACTACCTCTCTGCACACACTGAGCCTGACACATTTATTCTGTGGAGTGACGGCTGCGGGTATCAGAACCGGAATGCAGTTCTAAGCAATGCACTTCTTCTGTTCTCCATGAAGAATAACAAAGTCGTCATTCAGAAGTACCTTGAGAAAGGGCATACTCAGATGGAATGCGACTCCGTTCACAGCGTCATCGAGAGGCGTCTGAGGGACCAGGATGTTTATCTCCCAGCAGAGTATGTTAACCTGATGAAGAGGGCCCGTGTAAAGCCTCATCCATATGAAGTCAAGTACATCGACCACACCTTCTTCCAGGACTTCACCAAGCTGAGGCTCTGCAAGTCTCTGCGCCCTGGAGGAAGACCTGGTGACCCAACTGTCCATGATATCAGAGCCATCAGGTAATTACCAATGCAAATCTTATGTCTTACCAATATACTCATGACATTATGATGTTGCATATTGTTTTATGAAATCTTACAGTGATTATGTTGTTGTGTTATATTTTGTGCTATTAGGTACAACAACAATGGAACGATGGACTTCAAAATCAACCACTCTGATGACTGGCATTCACATCCAAGTCACCAACTCCGAAACTCCACCTCAGACAGCCACACAGTCACCCCACTCTATTCAGACCGCCTGAAGATCAAAGAGCTGAAATTCAAACACCTCCAAGACCTGAAGGAAGTCATCCCAAAGGACTTTCACAGCTTTTACGACAATTTACTTCACTAGCTTAATATAGGATGCAGTATTAAAGGAGAACTCCTGCACAAAATGAACCTGGGGTGTAATAACACATTGGTACCGAGTCGACCGTTCTCTGGGATTTGTTTTCATGATAATCGAATGTAAAGAGTTCTATCTCTAAAAACGGTTTAGATTATAATGCTAGTATATGTTGGCATATAATAAGTAAAAAGAAATTGCTAGTTAATACCACTAACAATGCTCAAAATAGCCCCACACTAACACGGTAGCATAATGAGGGTCCAAACCGAAGCACTGAGAACTTTGTAAGTGTACAGACAGTATAAAGTATACAGACTTTATAAAGACAGTACCATCGCGGAGCCATCTTTGGGAAACAGCCTCGACCAGTCGAACCACTAACGCCATGCTAAGTGAGCTGAACTTTGAGATTCCAAGTCACAGTTCAGCTTGTAGCACGGCGTTCGTGGTTCGACTGGTCGAGACTGTTTTCCAAAGATGACTCCGGGATGGTACTGTCTTTATAAAGTATATTATTATTAAACTGTCTGTACACTTAAAAAGTTCTCAGTGCTTCGGTTTGTATGTAGGGACCCTCATTAAGCTACCGTGTTAGTGTGGGGCTATTTTGAGCATTGTTAGTGGTATTAACTAGCGATTTCTTTTTACTTATTAAATTATTTTACTCTTTACACTCGATTATCATGAAAACAAATCCCAGAGAACAGTCGACTCGGTACCAATGTGTTATTGGTGTGTTAATGAACCCCAGGTTCATTTTGCGCCGGAGTTCTCCTTTAAAGGAGAACTCCGGCGCAAAATGAACCTTTGGTCTAATTACACATTGTTACCTAGTGAACCGTTATCTGAGATTTGTTTTCATGATTATCGAATGTAAATAGTTTTATCTCTAAAAACAGTTTAGCCTATAAAGCTAGTATAACGCTAGTATATTGGGCATAGATCAATGACAAATAAAAATCGCTTGTTAATACCACTAACAAGGCTGAAAATAGACCCACACTAACACGGTAGCATAATGAGGGTCCCTACCTTCAAACCGAAGCATTGAGAACTTTGTCAGTGTCCAGACAGTTTAATAAGAAGATATTTTAAACATACAGTCAACTTCGCGTATACAGGCAGAATCCATCTTTGAAATACAGCCTTTACCAGTCGATCTACGAACGCCGATCCAAGCCTGCTGTTCGCGCTCACCTTATCACAACTTATAGCTCGTTCACATCTCACCAGCGCACTTGGATCGGCGTTCGTAGATCGACTGGTAAAGGCTGTATTTCAAAGATGGCTCCTGCCTGTATACGCGAAGTTGACTGTATGTTTAAAGTATCTCCTTATTAAACTGTCTGGACACTGACAAAGTTCTCAATGCTTCGGTTTGAAGGTAGGGACCCTCATTATGCTACCGTGTTAGTGTGGGGCTATTTTCAGCCTTGTTAGTGGTATTAACAAGCGATTTTTATTTGTCATTACACTATGCCCAATATACTAGCGTTATACTAGCTTTATAGGCTAAACTGTTTTTAGAGATAAAACTATTTACATTCGATAATCATGAAAACAAATCTCAGATAACGGTTGACTAGGTAACAATGTGTAATTAGACCAAAGGTTCATTTTGCGCCGGAGTTCTCCTTTAATACTGGTATGGCAGTAAAATATGATGGCAATGTAACAACACACACAGAGCCTCACAGATACATGCACACAGACAAGGGCTAACCATACTCACAAACACAAATACACAAGCCTTAACTGTGATTTTATTATATTATAAATATTATTTTATATTAATATTATATTTTTTTTTATTGTTAAACTATGATATTAGTTATTGATGTATTTTAAATGTCTACTTATTACTAGGCTTATTATAAATGTGCATTGAAGTTTTAAAATGTATATAATATAATACTTGAATTGAATGTTTTGGATACCACCATTAAATTATTGTTTTTATTATTATTTTACTGACTCAAAGTTCCCTCTCTTGGCACTGTGCATGTAAAATACCCCAATTAGTGTTTTTATGGGAGAAAAAAACGGCTGTCTACTGGCGTCGAGTAAGCCTATCTTTGGATAACTCTGTCTGTTTTTTAGGTAATAACGAGTGAAAATAGTTAGGTTAGATACATTTGAGTAGGCCTGTTTTGTTAAAGATCGAAAGCTGTAATCGAAAGCAGAAGGAAGCCCGTGAGCCACAAAGGTAAGTTTGCGTGCAGATTAGGCTAATTTCCGCCTATTAGACAGCCTAGTCAGCTCGTTTTTTTTGTTGTTGTATTGCATCACTTATAGCTCATAAACTTTTAAAATAGAGTTTAGGAAGATATATGTAACCACAACCATAAGCTTTGATTAGCTCTTAAAGCCTTGTCTCGTCAAAAGGCTCAACGCGACCGCGGACTTTAATGAACAATGCTGGCAGCAGCGAAGTCTGCGTCCGTTCCATTCTTATCAATGACAGCGTAAACTCGTATCTCCCTGCTCCCAAGTCATAAACCTCGTATCTCCGATTAAACATGATTTTGGGGAAATGTTGTGTTAATGTTGGTACACAACAGTATATAATTGCAATATAATGTATAATACCAACTTTAACGATACAATGTTTAATAACTAAAAAAATATGCAGTTTTTTTTATTTCCTGAAAAATAATGGTTTTGGAGATACGAGGTTTCCGCCCGACAGCGACGATATATAGAAAAAAATTAAAAACTAAAATAAAAGTCTTGGGGCTTGTTTCAGAAAGGAGGTTAAATGAAAACGGTACTCGGTTACTAACGTAACCTCGGTTCTCTCTAGAAGAGGGAACGAGTATTGCGTAAGTTTAGCTTACGCTACGGGAAAGATTCATCTTCTCGAGATATTGAAGCCAAAAATTATCCTTAATTTTGTATATGTTGTCAACGCAGTGCAGCAGCTAGCAGACCTAGAGTGGGCATTCTAGCGTGCTCATAGGCCGCTCTGCGGGAACTGCACAGCCTACCAGTGAGCCCGACGTGACGTCACGTCCAATCGCCTCGTCCTAGCCCGCCAGAATGGGCGTGGCTTAGTGTATATAAGCGGGGCTCGGAGGCTGATTCTCTGGTTTTCATCGACTGAAGCGAAATAGCGCTTGTGGCGTTTAGCACGGCAGGTTACGCAATACTCGTTCCCTCTTCTAGAGAGAACCAAGGTTACGTTAGTAACCGAGTATCGTTCTCTTACGAGAGGTTCTCTCGTATTGAGTAAGTTTAGCTTACACTATGGGAACCCATTGTCCACGCCGTGCGCGCCCGCATCCACCTCTGTGAACCCAGAAAGTGGGAAAAACACGCATGTACATAAGCGCAAGCATGAGCGCGAGTACCATGAAGCGTATAAGCGCGTGTAAACAAGCACTGACAGGCAATACAGAGCGGCCACGTGTGGCTGGTGTATAGGCATATATAGCACATAACCTGAAACAGTGCAGCTCAACCAGAAGAGCTGAATTCATTTGAGGGTAGTCTGCGCATGATAATATCTGGACAGGGCTAACCTCTCACTTAAACAGACAGCAGTTTCGCCTGCAGGGCGGGAACTACTAGGTTATAAAACCTAACAAAGGTGGACGGAGAGGACCAGCCCGCCACCACACATGTCATGAATGGAAATTCCACTTGACCATGCCCACGATGAGGCCACGCCTCTAGTGGAATGAGCCCTGATGCCCATGGGGCACTGCAGACCTTTTGCCGTGTAAGCGGCTGCGATTGCGTCTATTATCCACCTAGACAGGCTCTGTTTCGAGGCGGCGAAACCTTTAGTGCGGCCACCAAACGAAACAAACAGCTGCTCAGAGCGCCTGAATGGGGCGGAGTGCGTAATGTAAAATCTCTGAGCTCTGACTGGGCAGAGGAGATTAACATCACTTTCACTATCGGATGCTGGCAGAGCCGATAGAGAAATGACCTGTGCTCTGAATGGGGTGCCAACCACTTTGGGAACATAACCATGTCTAGGTTTGAGGATGACTTTTGAGTCATTCGGGCCAAACGGGGAGTTCATCCTTCTGGCTCCTCTGAGGAAGCGGATGACAAGCTCGTTTCTGCCTATTGACTGGCCGTGCATTGATTCAGAAAATGCTGCGACAGCCGCCACATAGACATTGAGCGTGGAGGGGGATCTGCCCCTATCCAGCAGCTCTTGAAGGAAACTGAGCAGCCGCGGGACCCCACGCGTTCGCGGATCCAGGTTTTTGTTAGTGCACCACTTAGAGAACACTGACCATTTGGACGCATAGAGCCTTTTGGTTAGAAGGTGCTCTAGACTGCGAGATCGTGTTCATTACTGCGTCTGGCAGGGCAATGGATACCTGTTGATCACCCACACGTGCAGCGACCAGCGCTCTGGATGGGGATGCCAGATCGAGCCGCGCACTTGAGAGAGGAGGTCTACTCTCAGAGGGACTGGCCATGGGGCTGTCTGTGACAGCCACATTAGCTCTGGAAACCAAGTCTGGTTCTCCCATCGCGGGGCTATGAGGAGCACTGAATGGCGCATTTCTCTGATTCTCTTGATCACCTGTGGTAACAGAGATACCGGAGGGAATGCATATAGTGGCCGGCTGGGCCATGTTCGGACCACCGCGTCCCTGTCCTTTGAAAAGAACATCGGGCAGTGAGCGTTGTCTTGTGACGCAAAAAGGTCGACTTCCGCTTTGCCGAAAAGGCGCCATAATAACTGGACTGTTTGGGAGTGCAGGGACCATTCTCCCGGGGGACCGTTGTCCCTGGACAGTCTGTCTGGGCCGTCGTTCAGGTGACCCGGCACATGTGCAGCTCTCAGTGAGTGCAGATGGTGCTGAGACCAAACGAGGAGGCGTTGCGCCAGATTGCAGAGGTTCCTGGATCTGACGCCGTCCTGGCGATTTAAATAGGATACCACAGACATGTTGTCCGAGCGGACTAAACATGGTGGTCCTGTATGAGCGGGAGGAAGCGTTTCAGCGCGTTCTCGACCGCTATCATTTCCAGACAGTTTATATGAAGGAGTTTCTTCCGGTTTGACCACAGGCCAAAAAACTGGTGTGCCTTCGAGGGTAGCGCCCCAACCCGAGTTGGACGCATCCGTCGAGATGACCTTCCGGAATGCAACAGTCCCCATAATTACTCCCCGCTGGTACCAGTCGGTCACTAATCAGGGCTGCAGAGCTGTCAAGCAGCTCTGAGTCACTCTGATATTCACATAACCCGACGTCCAAGCTCGGTGTGACACACGCGCCCGCCAGCCAGCGTTGCAGCGACTAACACAGTATTTCCTAATTTGCCGGTAAAAAGACGTCTCGTGCTCTTTTAGATGCTTAGTTTTTGCAATAATAAAAAGGATACGTCGCCGGATAGAGCAGCTTGCTTCGGAAGGCTGAAGGTGGCGAAGACGGCCGGCTTCCTCAGTCACAGTCCTGGCTTGCTTGTCGCTGTTTCGACGGCGGCGAGGCTTCTCAAGATCCACCGATGCGAGCAGCTTCGCTGAAGAGATGAAAATCAGAGAATCAGCCTCCGAGCCCCGCTTATATACACTAAGCCACGCCCATTCTGGCGGGCTAGGACGCGGCGATTGGACGTAACGTCACGTCGGACTCACTGGTAGGCTGTGCAGTTCCCGCAGAGCAGCCTATGAGCGCGCTAGAATGCCCGCTCTAGGTCTGCTAGCTGCTGCACTGCGTTGACAACATATACAAAATTAAGGATAATTTTTGGCTTTAATATCTCGAGAAGATGAATCTTTCCCGTAGGGTAAGCTAAACTTACGCAATACGAGAGAACCTCTCATAAGAGAACTCTCTGAGTATGTTAACCCTGAAATGAGGGAAACTCTGGGTTTTCCGTTTCAGAATGGGAGGTATGTCAAAGAAAGATAGTCGTGGTGCACGAGCTTAACTCAGACTTAACCTACTCAGAGTTTTTTGGACTAACTCAATTCAGCTGTTCTGAAACAAAAAACTCAAGAGTTTCCCATCTCAGGGCAAATCAACTCAGAGTCTAAGTTTTATCATTTTCCCCCGTTTAAATAGACAAAATGGTAACGGTCTGATAGACACAATCTAAATTTTGTAGTCGATCTAATTGTATTTTTAAGATTGTGTCGAACACATCACTAAGATCAAGTAAAACTAGTATTGAGATACAGCCTTGGTCAGAAGCTAGAAGTCCTTTGTAATTTAAAAGGCACTATTTTTGAGGTATAGTGTCTTAATACGGCCCTTTTTGAAGGTTGTAGCAACTACGAGAATGAACCAAACACCATTGAAGCTTTCATACATAATCACTGTAGCGACTGACCGAATCCTGATTGTTTTCCTTTCACTACTGAACAAATATGAACACATATATGTTTAATTCACAAAACCTTGAATCATGTGATATGGTGCCCCAATGTCTGCCAGCAGGTCATTGATTAACTTCGTTTATGACGCATTGCGCAATCAAGAAACAGGTCCCCATTGTTCTCGGACCCTTACCCTGCTTGTAATTTGCGGTCAGTCACGAAGAAAAAGACTGCTCCATTCAGGGTCTCTAGCTAACTTTTTCCCCCCTCATCAATTATTATGTCTCCGTAAGGCTGATAAGTGGATGTACATACAAAACTTCCCTTTGTCTTGAAGAAAACTATTTGCGAACTAAACCCTCACGTGGTACACACCACGAATGCGACAGATGTTGACCATAAGGATACCCCCACACACACACACACACACACACACATAAGGACTTTCCTCCAATTCTCCAACATCCATAAACTCATCCCAGAACAATTCTCGATGGACTTATATTCAAACATCATGCAACTGCACAGTTCTATCTTATTCTATGTTATATGTGTGTGTCTAATATGCTTAGATGCCATAATTCATAATTGTTATAAATATTATAGGTGTGAATGAAAGTGTGTCGTGCTTCATGTCAGCAGGATTGTATGTTTTTAATTCAAAAGATGACTCGATTGAAATCTGTGTAAAATGTTTTGTATTTTTATAATAGTAATAAGGTCTAAATTGTGGCCTCTTGTTCTCTCTGCTAGTCCTGGAGAGCAAGGAGATCACAGATAACCCATGATTTGCGGGGCCACCTCCTAAAATTAAACCAGTGTCTAATTGGCCAGTGTCCAACCCATCCTGGAGGTGGGATGAACATTTTGAGTTTAAAATCTTAGACCCGAACACAGAATCGCTCTCTTGTGCTCTCTTGTACGCTAGTGACTCTCTGGTGACGCTCTTCTCTCTCTCATGTGACGCTCTGGTGGATCTCTGGTGCTCTTCTCTTCGGGCTGCTTCTTCCTCCATCATGTGACACGCTCATGACTCTCTCTCGCCCACTCTCTTGCCCTGGCTCTCTCCTTCGGAAAAGGTCTCGGCAGAACAACAAGCCGGGTGGAGCCGACGATGGTTATGGTAACCATGTAGACGCAGAGACAAATGACCCAAATTAAGATCAGAAGAACGGGATCAACAGTTCATTTCAAACCATCTACTCGTCACATTTTCCTTTCTTTTCCTCAGTTTTCTTTTCTTTTCGGTTAAAAGTCTCGGATACTAAGTTAAGTTTTGCTGCAAAGTTTCGTTTTAAAACGTTCCGACTGCAACGCGCTTCCAACTTCAAAGACTTTCATCCATCCGCCAACACACCACGTGAACGGCTGCCCAAGATCAATCAGGCACGAGGAAGACCGCTAGCCAAACAACGGACCCGGGGAACACCTTCACACGACAAAAAGGAGAATCCCCAAAGCAACGCAAAGGACAAGCAAGTAGCCTCCTGACTCTAGCTGAACTGGTGTTTAATATAAAATTGAATAACCTGCCTAAGAAACGATCGAAGGGTTAAATCGATGATTGATGGTTCGTTCAGGTCATGTCTTTTAAGTGCATATAGAAACTTGGGATCTCACCATCTGACTCCTAAAACCCATTCTTCCTCACTCTCTTTCTTTCTTCAGCTTGTATGAATGCGTGTGCGTGTGTTTGTATTAGATATTAGTTTTATGTGTTAGTCATAGGCTTATAATCAATAAAGTATTGTTTGTATTTGAAAATAGAAGCATTACTTGTGTTATGTGCTTACGAATTTATTGTCTTGAACTGCGATCTAAGCCACTTATGCTTTTACCCTTGATTTATTTCTTAATTTAGCTGTTAGTTGGGGGGGCCAAATAAGAACGTTCTGGGAACGTTCTCTATAGGTTCTTTTTTATATCCTACAGAGAAGGATTCCTGCAGGTTATTTTTGGGTTTTATTTTATAACCTAAACAGAACCTTCCCAGAATGTTCCCTTTTATAACCATGCAAACCAATTAAAACGTTGCAGGTGATACCACAGGGTATCTGCACACTTTTTAAAGTCAAATTTAAGGCTTTTTAAGACCTTTTTAAGACCTGAAGAAATCAAAATTAATACCTTACATTAGGGGTGCGCAATATTGACAAAAATATGTCTCAATATTTTCAAAGTTTTGTTGATGATAATTAGATGATATTTTACTGATTGTGTTTGTGTACTGGTACCATGGCTGGTTTAGGCCTGTTGTTGACAGCTGACTCACGAAGATATTCATATTTTTCATATTCTATGCAGTGGTCAGTTCACAGCAGTAAAGAAATTAACATTTTTTATTAAAGGGCAATATTTGCAACCTTAAATTGAGTTCCAGGGGCATTTTCACCCATATATGAACTTTTTTTTTTTTTTACTTAGAGGTATGCATCACCTTTTATGTCAAATTCTAACATTCAAATTAAATTATATTAGAATAATAACACAATACCACTGTTACCAGTTAAATTAAATCATTAAATCAAAATCCATCTTTGCAGTGCAGAACTGGCATTAATATATTTATACTCCATTTACAATTGCATAAATAAAGCTATGATATATTCAATTCTTTCAATTCTTAATTCAATATTTAAATATGAACTGATTTCTAATTGTAACATTTTAATTACACGGTACTTTAAATGTGAAACTAAAACCGCCAGTAGGTGGCGGCAAGTCACTGTCTCAGGGAGTCATTCATTCAACCGATTTGTTCAAACGGCTGATTCATTCAGGAACTGCAAGTGATTGTTCATTGAGTCGTTAAAATGATTCGTTCAAAACGCGGATTTCAGTCAAGAAATCTACTCGGTTACTATCGTAACCTCAGTTTCCCTGAGATAGGGAACGAGTATTGCGTAGCTATACGCAGTGGGGAAACTCCCTTTCCTCGATTTACTGAAGCCTATATGTAAAACGCATTTGCAGCTGCACAGCCAGCCCCCTGAGCGTCTGACCCGCTCATAGGCTGTGCTGCAGCAACTGCACATCCAATGGCGCGGGCGAATCTGACGCACGACCAATAAGCTAGCCCAACGTCAGAGCCCGTCGAGGGGGCGTGCCCCGCCTATATAGACCCCCGAATTCGCCATTATAGCAGGTTTATACGACCGAAGCGACAACTTCACCAGTTACCATAGTGCGGCCGGCTACGCAATACTCGTTCCCTATCTCAGGGAACTGAGGTTACGATAGTAACCGAGTAGTTCCCTTTCGAACGGTCACTTCGTATTGCGTAGCTATACGCAGTGGGGACACCATGCAAAACGCCGCACCCTGAGTAACTGGTTGTCCTGCCACTCAGGACCCCTGAGCTAACAGAACAAGCCAGAACCCAATAACATATGCATATACATGTATATATAACAGACCAGACACAGTCGGGTCTGACTAATATACATAATAAAGTCAGTCACCACTAACAGAATATACTAACAAAACCAGACCCCGTCGGGATTATTAGTATAACTTTATTACCGGCCGAAGCGAGTTTATATAATATGTATGTGATTATGCACAGTAATCTTTGTAGACAAGACCAGCCACTGTCAGGTCTCAATCATACCGAAAGCACCTTCGCCTGCAGGGAAGGTACCTCCATATTATAGAACTTCATAAATGTGGAAGGCGAGGACCAGCCGGCCGCATCACAAATATCTTGAATGGGAAAACCAGAAGACCAAGCCCACGACGAGGCCATACCTCTGGTCGAATGGGCCTTGACACCTATGGGGCAAACCTGACCCACTGCGGTGTAAGCCAAAGAGATGGCATCCACTATCCATCTAGACAGTCTTTGCTTAGTGACTGGATCACCCTTAGATCGGCCCCCAAAGCAGACAAACAGCTGTTCTGATTGTCTAAAAGACGTAGAACGCTCCAAATAGATTCTCAACGCCCTGACAGGGCAGAGAAGATTAACCTCCCCATCCTCAGCAGAAGGGGGAAGGGCTAATAGCGTAATAACTTGTGCTCTAAACGGCGTTGAGAGCACCTTGGGCACATAACCATGCCTGGGTTTGAGAATGACTCTGGAGTCATCCAACCCAAACTCCAAACATGCAGGACTCACTGAGAGGGCCTGCAGATCTCCCACTCGCTTGATAGATGCCAATGCCAACAGGAGAGCAGTCTTTAGCGAAAGTGGTTTTAGATCAACCGACTGGAGCGGCTCAAAAGGTGGTCCCCTCAGGGCCCTAAGGACCGTGGAGAGGTCCCAAGGCGGCACCGAAGGGGGCCTGGAGGGGTTAATCCTCCTAGCACCCTTCAGAAACTTTACCACCAGGTCATTCCTTCCCAGTGATTGGCCAGCCACCAGAGCATGGTGCGCTGCGATGGCTGCCACATACACTTTGAGCGTGGACGGGGTGCGGCCCACGTCCAGTAGCTCCTGCAGGAAGGCGAGCACCACTGAAACCTCACATGACTCTGGGTCAATACGATTTCTCGAGCACCAGCTGGAAAAACCCGACCACTTTAAAGCATAAAGGCGCCGAGTAGACGGGGCCCTTGCTTCAGAGATAGTGCTTAAGACCCTGTCAGGCAGGTCCCCGGATACCCGTTTAGGGGCCACACATGGAGGGCCCATAAATCGGGTCGGGGATGCCACATCGTTCCTGTTGTGGCAAAAATTCATCTCAAACAAACATCACTGCGTAAGAGACACTCATAGTCAAATTATATAAAATAGAAGTGTTTATTCTTGCAAGAATAGGAGCAGTCTAATACACAGTTGTTACCCTGTGCAGAAGAGTGACACACCCCCAGACAGACTGAACTAGCTTTTATCTTAGTTTCAAGGCCTTCTTCCCCCCAGAGCCTTCCTCCCAGTAGTTTTCCATAGACGTCACTAGTTGGCCCAATAAGCCCCCCTGCACTAAGTGGCCTTCTGACATCTAGGTCAGAGGTCCTTGTTCGTCTGTTCTCTGGAGTGTCTCCCTCTTCTGCCTCCCCAGGTACATAAACAGAATCTTCTCTCACTACAAGTGAGAGACACACATGTGACATTCTTTGAATCATCTATATTTGTCTAAAGATCAATGAATATCATTAAAATTGCCATTACAACTCCTCACTTTTTATCATTCTGATTACCCATAATCACAATAATAAACAATAATAAACAATAAGACGAATTTTAAGTCATATCACACTTATATTTTTCATCTCTGATTTTTCCATAAATGATCACTCTCCTTGAACCTGTGAAGAAAGGTTTAGAATGAAGAAGCATAAGGCTGTTTTTGTTGGGGAAAGGCCCCGTAATATTTTAGCTAGCAAGTAAACATTTTTACGACGCCGGGCTAAGCGAGAAATCACTGTTCCTGCGCTCCTGTAAACAGACCCTCAGTCACGCCAGTAAGGAAAAAGGTAGTTATAACATAGTAAGGAAACAAACAGATAAAATTATAACAAAAATCACTCAGTTTCAAACCCTATCTTTGTACGCCATCTCGTAACACGGATGACCGCTGCTTTTAACCCTCTTTAAATCTTTTGCCCTTAATCTTTCTCAGAAAATAAACAAATAGAAGAAAAACAAACAGAACATACATTTAACACATATCTCACTGTAGCTCCCGCTACCTGTATCGTCACATAATTTTGTTCATCCTTGGGATAGACTGTCATTTTCACCAATTGAACAGACAGCATGTTTCACCTGTCACTGTAATCATATTCACCCATGAATAACAAAATTATTAGAATAACAATCCTAACTCCTATCATTAAGCCTTTTCCATTATTCTACGCCCATCTCCATATTTCACCTCGGTTTTCCTAACCATATTTTGTTCACTTCTAATTCAATTTAGTAAGCTCTATTTAATGCCATATTTAACAAAATCTAACCAGAGAAGTCTTATAATTTTATCCATTCTTCTAACCAATGCAGTTGTTCAATATTAACTCTAATATTTCCATTACAGACACAATCAATATATTTTCTACATTTACAATCAAATCAATACCTAGTTTGATTCAATCAAACCAAATCATCACAAAACCAGATTCTTCTGTTAAACTTAAACCATCAGTTGTGTTGATCATCTCGTTCGCCCCACGGACGTTCCGTGTTCTTTTACCTTTAACTTTTAATTCAAACATGCTGTGGTTCTACTTAATAACCTTCAACAATTATCCCTACCATTTACATTAATTAATAGATCTTCTCTTCCCAAAAACATTTTCCTTAAATATTTCCTAATGAATAAGTAACCAATCAAATCTTTTGATCTACTGTATATCAATACTAAGCCCTATTTTGATTTAATCAAATCAAATCCTCAAAATAATCACAAAACCACATTCTTAAACCATTAGTCGGTTCACATCCTCCTCCAGGCGTGTTGATCATCTCGTTCGCCCCATGGACTATGGGATGGTTGTGGCCTGTCGGTGTAGGTGAGAGGCTTGAACCCAGGTGTCACACTCTCCAACCATTTCCTGATCCTTATAAGGTTTTCCCTTATATCACGACCGCACCCCCACTGGAGTGAACTGTCACCTGTGAATGGAGACCTTAAGTATTTTGTTAGTGACCGCTTGACAGCCACTCGTCCCCTTTGGTGTGACCTGTGGAATCAACAACCTGAAACATTATCTCCGGATAATTTCTTGCTCACTTAATAGCACTCGGGGTCCTTTTACCCTGAAAAACACTCAACCCCTGTCCTCATGTCCACACAATATTTATACATTTGGAACAGAATTAGTTCTGTTTGATCCAATCCATCCTGACATTCTGTAAAAGGAAAATTTTAAGTTATGCGCTGCGCAGGTGTAGCACCTTTCTGCCACACTAATAACCCAGGCCAGGATAGTTAGCCAAATTCATCCATAGCCATCATTTTATTGGCACATTTTGCCCTGTCTCCCAATCCTGCATGCTCTCTGTAAAGAGAAACTAATTTCGAGGTTATTGTCAGATAGTAAAGTACGTAGTTTCTTTTGTCTACTGTTCTCCCGTGTCCTTCGATGCCCTGGCGTTTCCTGTTGAAACAATCTTTGTTATTGGTGTGTGCACACTCACAGACATCAATTTTGTTAGGCAGAAAAAATGGCTTCTTTCAGGGCTTTTATCAATTACCCCTAGTGTTCTCCCAACATTTATTCAGCAACTGTGAACCCCTTAATAAACCATATTTGGCAATTGTTATACCATCTCCCTCTTGATGCACGACACAACTCGAGCATCAATTTAACATAACATTTAACATAGTGTTTTTATAAAGTTTGCCATCAACACTAATCCAAACGTTGTCCTTCAGACAAATTTCTCTGCCTCTGAAACAAAAATATTACATTCTTCACTTAAAGCCACAATCTCATCTTCTTCCCGAAGTATTTGAAAGGCAACGGCCCTCAGTCTCACAGCGTATTCTGCTTTTCAGGCCTGTTGTTTGGTCTCTCAAGTCAGTCATCTACAAACATTTCCAAAGTCATCAATTTTCCCTATCAGGTCAAGTCGTGCTGTACAGACTTGGTCAATGTCAGTCAATCATTTCTCCCCCTTTGTTCACAATAATCATAAATGTGAGAGGCTCTCTTGATAATTTCATGTTGACTTAGCCAATATGTCACTTTGTTGTTTCCCTCAAATCTGCAACATTTTCATTTATCTCAGCCCATGCCAGATGGTGATCTACAACTACACAATTCCAATTTACTGATCTTCAAATCTACATTCTGTATGACAAAATTATTACTACCAGACAGAGCTTGATGGCCAATCAACTTAAAGCTTGTCCCATGTTCTGTATTGTCTTTTCATCAGAATTATCAGCTTCTTTAAAAGTTGTCATTTGCCTTAACCCATCTGTAATGATAAACTCATTCCAGAGGTTAATGACGCAATATACACACCATTCAGGCGGAATATTAGTGCCCCAAACTAATACATACAAGACATAAAGTGCTGTCACCATCACACACACTCATACTAGACACACATATGTTAACTGCTCACTCTCAATGTTCACTTTTCTTTATATTATTGCTTAAAGATTTAAATTTTAAATAAGATTTTAACCTTTCCATTTTTCCTGTAGCTTCTACCTAATTTTACGTCTGTTCATTATTCATTTGATTTTTTAGACAAGTCAGCTGGGTTGTTTTGTTTCATTATCATTATTTTGCTTCAGCTTGCTCTAGCAGGCAGATAACAAAAAGACAGACACAGTTACCATCCCTTCCTCCGCTCAAGCAGTCTCTCTCACTATAAACAAATAATTTCCACCAGCCTCCTAAGGCTGTAACTTAGACAAAATTTGTATTCATTACTATAACCTTTGACCATTCACCTTTGTTATCCAGGCTTTTCTTAAATCAAAAAGCTGTCTTCATCTTTAGCCACCACCATGTCTAACGACCTTCAAGAGTTAAAACTATGTTATAACATATTAGTTCAAAATCAACACTATGATTTTCCTTGCCCGTAAGGCAACCAGTACATAAAAAGTTTTGCTACTGTCTCCACAACAACTAATGGGAATCACTCAATGGCCTCAGCTGGCTCTTGAAAGCCCACTCCTGTTAGCCCTTTATCTATAATCTCCATCAGGGTGTTTTCCCCTGGCATATTTGCAGACGCTTGTCACAATAAAAATAAAAAAACAAGCCATACAATGAATGCGGTTTCTGGTGATTGGTATAGGGGAACACTCACGTTTCTGGGTCAGACTGTCTGTAACTCCTCACAGCTCATCCGCCCTAACGATAAAGGATGCTGCTGGCCTCACAGTCATCCACTCCACTCTCATACCTTTCTCACATAAACACCTCCATCTTGAGATGCCAGTGACTTTACGTGATCCACTCTGGCTTAGGTTGCCCCCTGTCTGGCCAATAGAAGGTCTTACCCGTCATAGAGATGGCCACTCGTGCCCACTGGTGACCGCTCTTTCCCATCACAGGCTGTTTGCTTCAACAGAACTCAGCTGTTTTCTAGAGCTTAGGAAAGGCACGTTCAAGAGTCACCAGAGCCATTCGGATTGCCTAATAGTGTTCACATAGGGAGACAGGTCAATAACAACAGTATTTAATCACTTAAATCCATTAACTATCTTAAAAGCAGCAACCTAGCTACTTGGATTATACTCAGTGAATTTAGATCACAACCGTACATTCAGTGTACATTTCCGTCGGCCCCTCCTCCGTTTCATGGTGGGGACTAAGATCAGACAAAGAAGTTACTGGTCCTAAAATAACCTAATCAAAATGTCATCTCTATCTGTATTATTATTTTAAATACTTCTTTAAAGTCATTCAGTTTTATTTTTAAACCATCTCTGTGTCTATGATCTTTCAACTGAAACACTGTGCTTTACTTATTATCACAGATACCAGCTTTTAGCTGACTCATTGAATGAGAGAGACTCTATTGGATGGTACACTGCTCTCTCATATACTTCTAACATCAAACTTTTATCTATTATCTTTTAACTCTATCCCAGCTTAAGGCATCTTTGCCAGAAATTACATACGGTTTCAAATAAACATATTATTTATATTTGTCTTTTGCCCATCTCAGGGAATTTAGACATTACGAATTTCCACTCAGATTGAGTCTCTGTCGCACTGGCAGTTTCAGGCACAGCACACATCAGATTTTTAGATAAGCGAACTGTTTCATTACAGCCCATAACAAACTTATCTTTTGAAAGCAAAACATCAGCTTCTAGTTCTTTCATGGTCAACTTTTCAAGCTTTTTTTGTTTAATCAGATGCCTTTCAACACATTTTACATTTAGCAACTGTTAATTCAGTAGCCTACTGCTTCTGCTTATTTGTTCTTACATAATGGTAATTATTCTAGTTCTCAATAACGTTTCACATTTCTCAATCTCAATTACCATAGCTTAATCTCTGACTTCAAAGTTTTCTCTTCTAGGAGTTTATCAGTCTCCAATCAGGATTCAGACTAACTTTGACAAGGCTACTCTGCATCTTTTGCAGTTATTATAAATCATCTTTGAGATCTGTCTCTCTATATTACCTTTACATATTTTGCAATTCACATTTGTTGGAGTCACAAAAGGATTCACTTTAAGACTTCAATCTTTGACCTTGTTTTTTATCTCTTATTTCTCAGACCAAAAATGGTCACTGTCGTCATTTAAACACTGATCTATTTTCAACCCCACATTATTATCAGACGTGTGTCACGTGTTAAATGGACCTACTGACCACAGTCAAGACAATCTCTGTCATCTGGTTGGTTCGTGTGTCAGCCTCAACTTCAGCATCAGACAGACCCACTGATAAGCAGTTCTCTGTATTCCTTTGACCCTCCACCAATGGCGGATTCAATCACAATAGCCAAATCATACTCTTCATCATTATTATTGGCAGAACATAATTTCATGAGCAGCACAGAAAATGCTCAAAATATTTGAATTTGTTTTCTGTCTTTACCTTACTAATTTGGTAATATCATCAACAACACTAATTACAAGTACTGTTGCTGTTATCCCAGCTTATCTTTTACAAAACATCATCTGCAAATCTCTTCAAAGTGAGATCTTCAGAGCAGAGCTGTTTACAGCATTTGCTCTCTTCTGTCTCACTATTTATTTACTTATTTATTTTCCCGGACTGTTCCGTTACTCTTCATAAAGTGTAACAATTTGTACATCATCATTTTCATTACAACTGGTTTGAAGCCTTTTTTCCTTCCATCACATTATTGTCTCAGTCTTATCTCTACTGTTTCTCCAAAACAGATTATATTACTCAGTCCGTAAATTACACAGACAACCATTATAGCTACTTGCTTCAATACCCTTATTTTCTTAACATTAATAAAATAAGGCAGATATATCATCATTTCAATCATTATTTTATCAAAATCTAGAATTGTTCCCCATTCTGCTTAAAACATTCTTCATATCATGTTAATCCCTGTCATATAAATTTAAGTTCTATAGACATCTAATGTCATGCATCCATTTACTGGATGAAGAAGTAAAAAACATTATTTCTCCTGGCAGTTCGACATTTTATCTTCAACTGAACAATCCATTATCTGTTCACATTTTTTACACACATGTTGAACGCAGCCACAACAACCTTTTGTCCCGCTGCCCTGTTCCACTGATTCTCGCACACTCTTAGTCTATTTGTGCTCAGTGTTCCCTCCCTGGGAAAATCATGGTATTTTCTCAGTTTTTTCCCAATATCTAAAACATACATTTTGCCCCATACTTTCCTAGTTCTACAGAAAACCGGTGTATCAAATTTCGCAAGCTTGCTTTTGAGACATCCCCATACTGGCTGTTTTCTGTTCTCTGTGGATTTCTCTTCAACGCGCGTTTTCTTTAATCTGTTAGGCGTCCCTAAACAAATCCGATTCTTTTCTTTTAACCCAAATCGGTCGGGTTGCACTATTAGTGCCCTCCTAATTAAGGTTTACCAAAAAATTCTGGTTCCCCCTAATTAGCCTCAATTTGCTCCGTCGTGGAACAACTAATTTTCAGGGTACCTATCTGTTTGAAATCTCTTGATCTGCTACAGTTCTCACTTAATCCCAGATTATTTATCTGCTTGAAATTTCTTGTTCTGTTACAGACCTCAATTAATCTCAGATTTTTCCCTCGTATCTATTTGAAATTTCTTGATCTATATAGATCTCAATTAATCTCAGATTACGTACCACAGAAACAGCCTTCAGCCAATATGGTTCAATTTCACTCTTCTCCCCAATTAAACTGAATTTAATTAACTTACCCAAAAGAAAATAAATTGAACTGTCTCTTACCAGAGATGCTTCTGTTGCCCCCTGCGGGTTCTTTAGATTCCAGTGGTCGATTCTCCCGGCCCTGATATCGGTCGGCCCCTCTCTCTCAAGTTTACGAGGTAGAGCTGGAACTTACTTAGTCCAGGTGGCCAAACACCGTCCGATCTCAGGTCCAGGAGGCACGTCCAAGGAATATCACTTCTGACACCAAAACTGTTGTGGCAAAAATTCATCTCAAACAAACATCACTGCGTAAGAGACACTCATAGTCAAATTATATAAAATAGAAGTGTTTATTCTTGCAAGAATAGGAGCAGTCTAATACACAGTTGTTACCCTGTGCAGAAGAGTGACACACCCCCAGACAGACTGAACTAGCTTTTATCTTAGTTTCAAGGCCTTCTTCCCCCCAGAGCCTTCCTCCCAGTAGTTTTCCATAGACGTCACTAGTTGGCCCAATAAGCCCCCCTGCACTAAGTGGCCTTCTGACATCTAGGTCAGAGGTCCTTGTTCGTCTGTTCTCTGGAGTGTCTCCCTCTTCTGCCTCCCCAGGTACATAAACAGAATCTTCTCTCACTACAAGTGAGAGACACACATGTGACATTCTTTGAATCATCTATATTTGTCTAAAGATCAATGAATATCATTAAAATTGCCATTACATTCCGTTGGCCTGTGTGAGGAGATCCTTCCTCATCGGAACAGGCCAGGGGGTCGTGTCCGACAACTGAACCAGTTCCGGAAACCATGGTCTGGATTTCCAGAGAGGAGCCACCAGAAGGACTGGGCATCCGCTCTCCCTGACCCGCTCGATAACCTGTGGGATCATCGAGACAGGGGGAAACGCGTAAAGGGGGCGGCTGGGCCAGAGATGAGCCAGCGCATCCCTGTTTTTCGATAAGAACACCCTGCAGTGGGTGTTGGCTCTCGAGGCGAAAAGGTCTACTTCGGCCTCGCCGAACCTCTCCCATATTAGTCTGACCGTCTGAGGGTTCAGGGACCACTCGCCTAGGGGAGTGTTGCCCCTTGAGAGCATATCCGCGCCCACATTCTGGACGCCCGGGACATGCGCTGCTCTCAGAGAGCTCAGATTGGCTTGTGCCCACATGAGGAGGTCCCTCGCCATAGCATACAGGTTGCCTGACCTGATGCCACCCTGGTGATTTATGTAGGCCACCACAGACATGTTGTCTGTACGGATCAAGACGTGGTGACCCCTGAGGTTTGACAGAAAAGCTTTCAGGGCCAAACCAACCGCTTTCATTTCCAGACAGTTGATATGTAAGCTCTGCTCCGTGCTCGACCAGAGGCCGGAGGCAGGCTTGCCCTCGTGCAGCGCTCCCCAACCCATGTTGGATGCGTCTGTAAAAACCACTTTCCTCCTGGAAACTATCCCCATGGTCACCCCCTTGCGGTACCAGTCCTGAGCCCGCCCGGGGTATCAGTGTTCTCAAACACCCTTGATTCACCATAATGCGCAGGCTGCCTGACTGCCATGCATGGGTTGGCACACGGCGTTTCAGCCAGTGCTGCAGCGGGCGCATGTGCAGTAATCCCATGTGGAGTACTGACGATGCAGCTGCCATTAGACCAAGCAATCTCTGAAACCTCTTGAGTGAGCCGCGCTTTCATTGTCACCGAGTCCAAAACCGTGCCCAGAAAGACCACAGTCTGGCTGGGATTCAGTTCGCTTTTGGCAACATTGATTGTGAGACCCAAGCATTTTAGATTGCTGAGAATCAAATCCCTGTGCACTATTAGTTCGTCTCTCGACTGCGCTACCACCAGCCAGTCGTCGAGATAATTCAGCACACGCACTCCCTGGCTTTTCAGCGGGGAGAGCGCCGCATCCATACATTTCGTGAATGTACGGGGTGCCAGAGCCAGACCGAACGGCAGAACGGTGTATTGATATGCCCTCCCCTCGAAGGCGAATCTCAAAAATGGCCTGTAACGAGGGTCGATCTGAATATGAAAGTATGCATCTTTCAGATCCATTGAAACAAACCAGTCCCCCGGGCGAACCTGCGCGAGAATCAGTTTGAGTGTTAACATTTTGAAAGGCCGTCTCATGAGAGCCCTGTTCAAACGCCTCAGATCTAGAATGGGTCTGAGCCCGCCGTCTTTCTTTGGAATTAGGAAATAGCGGCTGTAAAACCCCGAATACATTAGCGCGGGAGGGACTGACTCTATCGCTCCTTTTGCTAATAATTCTTGAACTTCGGTGCGAAGCACGTGATTCACGCCGCTTCTCACCGATGTCTCGATAACCGCCTGGAATTTCGGGGGTCTGCGAGCGAATTGGAGCGAGTAGCCTCGCTTTATAGTGTTTATGACCCAACTCGACACACCAGGGATGGCTTGCCAGGCCATCACTCGTGTGGCTAGGGCGTGACACACTGAATGGGGGGGACCGCCTAACATATTGGGACCTGATACCCTTATAATGTGATTTGTGCACATACTGAGTGTTTGACTGACTATATAGGCTTTTGCCTGGGGGGAAGTCAGTGTTACAACAGGGCGGGGGCCGCCTAGTGGAGGGGGACCGTGAACCCGTGTGTTGTGATTGTGAAACATGCTCTTTTTGTGCTTTATTTGGGTCGCCGTGAAAACGGCGTTTGTTTGCAGAGACGCGCTCACTGCTGCGGGCCTGTTTACAATAATAAAATCCCCAGCCGCCTGAACTGAACAGGGAGCTGTGGGAAGTTTTGCTGGTTTCTTCGAGGGTGGTCCGGCTAGCGCGAGACACGAGCCCTCTCTCTTTCCCCTCCGTGCTAGGACGACTTCGGAGGCGCCTGGTCGGCCACGGCGCTGGGTCGAGGGCCTTGACGCCTGGGGAGCGGGTAGCGCTTCGCGGGCCTTGACTGGCGCTGGCTATCAGCCGCAGGGCGGGGCTGAGAGGCCTGTTTCGCCGGCTTGGCTGGATGAGGCGAAGGCGGAGGTTTGGGCTTGCTGGACGCGGAGCCCGAATGCTTCGGCAAGAAGTGTCGCATGGCCTGGGACGCTTTCTGTGCCTCCGTGTACCTCTCCGAGAATCCCTTCACCGCCGGGCCGAAGAGACCGGAGCTGGACACCGGAGCGTCGAGAAACCTCGTTTTGTCGGCCTCCTTGATCTCGGTGAGGTTAAGCCACAGATGGCGCTCGAGCACGACCAAACTAGCCATGTTTCTGCCGATGGCTTGTGCTGTAGACTTAGTAGCACGCAGCGCTAAGTCCGTAGCACTCCTCAGGTCCCGAAAAGTCTCCGGGTCCGGGCCAGCCTCGTCCATGGACCGGAGGAGTTTGGCCTGGTAGACCTGCAACACGGCCATCGTGTGCAGGGCCGATGCAGCCTGGCCGGAGGCGGCGTACGCGCGTCCAGCGAGGGCTGAGGTGTTACGGCAGGGTTTGTTGGGATGAGCGGCTCTAGCTCGCCAGCTAGCTGCAGAGCTCGGGCAAAGATGAGCTGCCACGGCCTCTTCGAGGGGCGGCAAAGACTCATAACCCTTTTCCGCTGCGCCATCCATGGAGGAGTGGGCTGGTGCGAACAGGACCAGTGATGGCGTTTGAGTCGGAGAAAGTGAAGCACGCGGGGACGCGGCCGGCGTGCGTTCACAAATCTCCATACCCTCCGGTTGCCGTTGGCTGCAACGCTTCTTCTTCCTTGGAACGGAAAGCGTGGATGAAGCGGCCTCGCCGTCCTGGGAGAGAGCTAGCCGATTGCGCAGCGCGGAGATAGGCATGCTGTCACAGGCCTCACATCCGCCGGCAGAGAGAGCATTCTCTGCGTGGTCGATCCCCAGGCAGGAAATGCAGCTCGTGTGCTGGTCTGCCTCGTGCAGACGGCCTCCGCACGTGGCGCAGGATGGACGAGGCATACTGAAATAGAATGTTAGCAATAAGCACAAAGGATATAAATGTCGCCGGATAGCCACAGGTGAGACGGCGTCAGGAGAAATCGACGTGCAGGCGAAGTCTGCTGAAGAGAAGCACGCTCAGGCTGAAAGGCTTGTTCGACGGCGAATGCTACAGTAAAAAGCTCAGGGACATGTGTACTGTCGCTGAAGGAGTAAAATCTGCTATAATGGCGAATTCGGGGGTCTATATAGGCGGGGCACGCCCCCTCGATGGGCTCTGACGTTGGGCTAGCTTATTGGTCGTGCGTCAGATTCGCCCGCGCCATTGGATGTGCAGTTGCTGCAGCACAGCCTATGAGGGGATCAGACGCTCAGGGGGCTGGCTGTGCAGCTGCAAATGCGTTTTACATATAGGCTTCAGTAAATCGAGTTTCCCCACTGCGTATAGCTACGCAATACGAAGTGACCGTTCGAAAGGGAACATCGCTGTCTTTTGCATTGAGACATTCTCGTCAGCGAAATAAAGGGAAAACAAACAATATTGACAATATTGTTTATAAAATGTAACAATGTTAATTTAACTGTTATATAAAATAAATATCATATTTGCTATTG
Organism: Rhinichthys klamathensis goyatoka; assembly: GCF_029890125.1. Taxonomy (NCBI): domain Eukaryota; kingdom Metazoa; phylum Chordata; class Actinopteri; order Cypriniformes; family Leuciscidae; genus Rhinichthys; species Rhinichthys klamathensis. The sequence goes on from NW_026606944.1 coordinate 962,583, forward strand.
TGCATGGGAAAACAGCCCTCTTGCTGATGTAATATTGTATGATAACAACATATGATATAAAATACAAAAACTTTATACGTCTATTAGGGAACATACCTATAACTGGACTGACACATCACGCAGTGAAAGCAAGCATGAGAGACAAATGCGATGTCAGCTCGCAGTGCGCCCTCGTACATAGTTAACGTTAAAGTAAAACAATGATTACAATATCATAATAGACAATACACATCGCACACCACTACGCACATAAAGAATGAACTTACAATTGAACTGAAATTAACCAGCTTTCTTCTCCTCTCCTGCTGTTTCGCGTGCAGGAGACAGACGTAATGCTGGCGCGAATGTGACGCGAAATGTCACGTGAACGAGCAAATCCACAAAGAACGAATAATAAATAAAAAAGTACACTAATTAGATAGTTTTAATTTGGAAAACATTTAGATATGTCTAACTCAAATTGCCATCGAAAATTTAAGACCTTTCATAAGTAAAAATAAGACTTTAAGACTTTTTAAGGCCATACATTTTTAAAATGGTGTGAAAAGGGAAAAACATCCAGTATGCGGCAGTCCTGTGGGCTAAAATGCCTTGTTGATGCTAGAGGTCAGAGGAGAATGGGCCGACTGATTCAAGCTGATAGAAGAGCAACTTTGACAGAAATAACCACTCGTTACAACCGAGGTATACAGCAAAGCATTTGTGAAACCACAACACGCACAACCTTGAGGCGGATGGGCTACAACAGCAGAAGACCCCACCGCGTACCACTCATCTCCACTACAAATAGGAAAAAGAGGCTACAATTTGCAAGAGCTCACCAAAATTGGACAGTTGAAGACTGGAAAAATGTTGCCTGGTCTGATGAGTCTCGATTTCTGTTGAGACATTCAGATTGTAGAGTCAGAATTTGGCGTAAACAGAATGAGAAAATGGATCCATCATGCCTTGTTACCACTGTGCAGGCTGATGGTGGTGGTGTAATGGTGTGGGGGATGTTTTCTTGGCAGACTTTAGGCCCCTTAGTGCCAATTGGGCATCGTTTAAATGCCACGGCCTACCTGAGCATTGTTTCTGACCATGTCCATCCCTTTATGGCCACCATGTACCCATCCTCTGATGGCTACTTCCAGCAGGATAACGCACCATGTCACAAAGCTCGAATCATTTCAAATTGGTTTCTTGAACATGACAATGAGTTCACTGTACTAAAATGGCCCCCACAGTCACCAGATCTCAACCCAATAGAGCATCTTTGGGATGTGGTGGAACGGGAGCTTCGTGCCCTGGATGTGCATCCCACAAATCTCCATCAACTGCAAGAGCTATCCTATCAATATGGGCCAACATTTCTAAAGAATGCTTTCAGCACCTTGTTGAATCAATGCCACGTAGAATTACATTTACATTTAGTCATTTAGCAGACGCTTTTATCCAAAGCGACTTAGAACTGAGGACTAAACCAAGCGAGTCATCGTGAAGAGGCAAAAACAACACAAGAAGTGCTCAAAATACAAAGTCCAGACATTGCTCGGAGTAGCATAAGCCAGATAAGCAAGGATTTAAGGGAAAAAGAAAGGTTTATTTTTTAGTTTTTTTTTTTTAGTTTTATGTTAAGTGCTCACGGAAGAGATGAGTTTTCAGTTGTCTTTTGAATGCTGTCAGGGATTCTGCATTCCGGATGAGGGTGGGCAGATCATTCCACCAGCATGGTACCATGAATGAGAATGTTCTGGAGAGTGATTTTGAGGCTCTCTGTGATGGTACCACGAGCCGTCGCTCATTGACTGATCGTAGGCTTCTGGTAGGGATGTAGACTTGTAGTAGTGAGTGTAAGTTGGAGGGAGCTGATCCTGTGGTCAATCTGTAAGCAAGTGTCAACACCTTGAACTTGATGCGAGCAGCAAGTGGTAGCCAGTGCAGAGAGATGAACAGAGGAGTGATGTGGGCCCTGTTGGGCTCGTTGAAGACCAGACGAGCTGCAGTATTCTGGATCATTTGTAGAGGTTTAGTTGGACATGATGGAAGTCCAGCCAGAAGAGCATAGCAGTAATCAAGCCAAAAGATAACCAGGGCCTGAACGAGAAGTTGTGTTGCATGCTCAGTTAGGAAAGGCCTGATCTTCCTGATGTTGTGCATAGCAAACCTGCATGATCGAGCTGTCTTTGTAATGTGGTCTGTGAAGGTCAACTGATCATCAAAGATTACTCCAAGATTTCTGACAGAGCTTGATGGGGTGATTGAGGAAGAATCTAGCTGGATAGTGAAGTCGTGCTGTAGAGACTGATTGGCAGGGAGGATGTTTCTTCATCCATGCCGAGATGTCCGCCAGACAGCTTGAGATCCGTACAGCTACTGTGGGATCATCTGGTTGAAATGAGAGGTAGAGCTGGGTGTCATCAGCATAGCAATGGTAAGAGAAACCATGTGCCTGTATGATGGGTCCCAGTGGAGAAGAGGAGTGGTCCAAGAACTGAACCCTGGGGAACCCCTGTGGTCAGTTGATGTGCTTTGAATACCTCACCTCTCCATGTGACCCTGAAGGACCTACCTGTGAGATAGAATTCAAACCAGTGGAGAGGAGTACCTGTGATGCCCAGAGATGAGAGGGTGGACAGAAGGATCTGATGGTTCACAGTGTCGAAGGCAGCAGACAGATCCAGGAGGATGAGAACTGATGATTTGGAAGCAGCTTTTGCGATCCGCAGGGCTTCGGTGACCGACAGCAATGCAGTCTCGGTTGAATGCCCTTTCTTGAAGCCAGATTGGTTGACATCCAGCTGGTTGTTCAGAGATAGGAAAGATGATACTTGGTTGAAAGCAACTCGTTCAAGTGTTTTCGCAATGAATGGTAGGGGAGAGAAAGGTCTGTAATTCACTAAAAGTGATGTGTTTAACGTTGGTTTTTTAAGCAGTGGAGTTACCTGAGCCTGCTTAAATGCTGTAGGGAAAATGCCAGTGTGGAGGGATGAGTTGATGATGTGTGTGAGAGCTGGAAGAAGTCTGGGAGAGATTGCTTGTAGAAGGTGTGAGGGGATGGGGTCCAGAGGGCAGGTGGTAGGATGACTAGAGAGGAGAAGTTTAGATACTTCATCCTCGGGGTGGACAGGAGAGAGTTGAATGTCTTGAACAGTGAACGTGTGTTAGAAGCGCTGTTGATCTTGTTGTGGAAATATGAAGATTTTACGGCGTGAACATCAGCAGAAAAGGCAGAGAGCAGAGATTGATACCTACTGAGGTCAGATGTGTCTTTTAATTTGCGCCATTTCCTCTCCGCTGCCCTGAGTTCGGTCCGGTGTTCACGAAGAACCTCAGATAACCAGGGGTTGGAGGGAGTAGTGCGTGCTGGCCTGGAGGAAAGAGGGCAGATGTTGTCTAAAGAAGAGGTTAGAATGGAGCATAAAGTATCCGTTGCAGTATTCACATCCAGAGATGAGAAATGCGAGGGTGAGGGAAGGGAAGAGAAGATGACACAGCAGAGGAAAGATGGGACGGAGAAAGTGAGCGCAGGTTTCGTCTGAAAGTAACTGGTTGGGGAGTTGGTGGTGCATTGGTAGTTATTATAACCTTTATTTTACCAGGAAAGCAGCACATTGAGATTAAGAATCTCTTTTACAAGAGCGTCCTGGCCTGTCAGTTTTGACAGACACAGAAAGTTTGTGTATAACAAATAACATCCAACAAGCTGCAGCATTCTGGATCATTTGTAGAGGTATGGATCTTAATGGTAGTGAGTTGTAGATTGAAAGTAATGAGGAAATGGTCTGAAACGTTGAGAGGTTTCACCAAAATATTGTCTGTGATGCAGTTGCGTGTGTAAACCAGGTCCAGTTGGTTGCCTGACTTGTGAGTACCTGTGGTGATAAGCCGTTGGAGATCGAAAGAGGCTAGGAGAGAGATGAAGTCTGTTGCATACGGCTTCTCTAGATGAATGTTGAAGTCGCCAAAGACTACAAGTGGGATGCCATCCTCAGGGAAAGAGGAAAGCAGAACATCCAGCTCCTCTTCAAAGCTTCCCAGTTGACCTGGGGGGCGATGTATGACTACTATATGGATCTTAATGGGAGTTGTAAGTGTAATAGCATGATATTCAAATGAGTAGTTATTGCATAGAGAAGAGAGAGTTGAGTATTTCCAATTGTTAGAAATGAGAAGACCAGTCCCCCCACCCCTCCCCGACTGGCGAGGGGTGTGAGAGAAAGATAAGTTGTTAGAGAGAGCAGCAGGGGTTGCTGAGTCTTCTGGACTAGGGATGGTAAGATTCACCGATTCGCATCGGCATAAAAGCTAACGATGCGATGCATCGATTTAAATAAGTGTGCATCGGATACAAGTTGGCATTTGTATCGCGATGCATCGTTTCTAACATCTGCATCGGTAAAAAACGATTTATTCATATATAATTATTAGATGCGCTATACTTTTACTATTTAGAAAGTGACCAATCATTTGTGACCAATATTTTATTATGTAACTGCTGCGTTCACACCGAACGCGGATAGAGCGTCTGGAGCGAGTGATTTCCATGTTAAGTCATTGTAAAGACGCGTTGACGCGGGTCTGGAGGTCCTGCGGCGCGAGACGCGTAAGCGCGGTGCGATGGACGCGATTTCGCCTCATTTGCGCGTCCAGTTCGACTAGATCGATTTCTCCTTTCTGAACTGTTGCTCGAGCGCGTTCTCTCATCACGACTGCTGCGCTGCTACGGGAATATGACGGATCACAACACTACGGAGTGCGAGGCGTGTCCTGAGAGTCACCTTTAAACCTTAAAGTAGAACATTAAGTTAATCTGGACAGAAGCCTGTGACTGCAAATAATAGTTTTTCCCATAGATGTATATTTTTACATCTGAATACAGTTATGAAAGACCTGTTTGTGAAAGTTTTTTATTTATTTATGTTTATTCTTTGTTAAAACAGCACCTGCTTTTATTTCATCTTTTGGTTTTGTGAAGAAATATGTAAGAATATGCGTTAAAAGTCAGATGGCACTTAAGCTACTTTTGCTGTATGTCTGAATAAAAGAAATAAAAGTTTTCTATCTATACCATATCTATACCATGGTATAAGTATCTATACCATATTGAATTGCATAGCATCATATTTTTCTCCATTGCATCGTATTACATTGAATCACATCGCGTTGAATCGGATCGCACCGCATCGTAAGAGTAGTGAATCGTATTGCATTGCATCGGTAGCTGCTTATATGTATCTTTAATGTATCGTATCGTTGGCTATGCATCGAGATGCGTATCGCATCGGCCTCAGCTATGGAGATGCACATCCCTATTCTGGACGGATCCAGGTCTCAGTCAAGCCCAAGATATTAAGAGTAGAATGAGATGCAAAGGCTGGAATGAAGTCAGCTTTATTTACTGCTGATTGACAATTCCATAGACCCATAGAAAGAGTGAGAGGTGAGTGTGAGGATGAGAGAATAGGGCGCAGATTAGCAGTATTGCGCTGCCTTCTGTGCATGATGAGAGAGCGTTGTCGAGAGACAACAGGAATGTATTGAAAGCACATGTTGATTAAGGGAAATACGAAAAAGGTGGGAGAGGAAAGGGTGAAGAAGATACTTAAGTGCCTTGCAGGTGTCCTTGCTCGGTGGAGTCGCGCAGGTAGAGTCGCAGGTCTTTACCCGAGTCGGTCTTCATACGAGGAGGCTGAACACGAGAGCTGAACGCTTACGCTGACGCTTACGCGACAGCGCATACACTACATAGAAATAATGCTATCAATCGTCTGAGTGAGGACAGCTGTGGTAGCCCTTGCAATTAGCACAGCCAAAGCAAATATCCCGAGAATGGTCCAAATCGAAACTTGCTGTTGAACAGCGCTACTTAAGTGCTACAATAAAATACAGACTACAACCCTTTAGATGCGCATAAATTCAAAATAGGAACGCGTCTAATTAAAATACAGATATTTAGTGAAGATAAAAATTATAAATAAGCAAAGAATCGAAAATAGCCCTACCTACTTGACAAATTGTAAACAGAGCAACAGGAGAACTGGATATTAAGAAAAAACAAGAATTAAGGCAGTTCTGAAGGCGAAAGGGGGTCAAACACAGTATTAGTATGGTGTTCCTAATAATCCTTTAGGTGAGTGTATACACAAACTATATAATGTTTGAACACCCTCGCACACTGTCGCAAAGCTCAGTTTAAGGCTGATTTATACGCCTGCATCAGACCTACGGCGCTGTAGGCTACACCTCGGTTTTCATTTATACTTCTGCGTCGTTGTCCATGTTAACATGCAATTACACATTCAGAGGGAACATGTGAAACCCATGGGAGGGGTTCTAGCAGACTAATCACAGCACTTGCGTTTCACGTAGAATTGACGCGTTGTTACATTTTTGGAGAGGTGCTTGTCAGTTTACGTCGTAGGGTATGCGTGCTACACAGCCTACGACATGATTTTGACGCAGAAGAATGAATTGGGCTGGTGTCCACACGAGCGCGAAGATGCGCGCTGCAAAAATGATGTCATCGCAGTGTGCGCTAGTGATGCGCGGTGTAAGGACTGGGCTAAAAGGGTGAATCTGAATAACTAAATACATCCTGCTAAAGACCCAAAAAGACTGAATGTAACACACACACACACACACACACACACACACACACACACACACACACACGAGCCCTTCCCTCCCCCAACACACGAGTGAAGCTCCTGTTACAACTTTATAACCTATCGGAATGTCGCAGAATGTCTCTGAACAAAGAGACGGACATTTCTGTTGGGTAAAGACATAAAAACCATTGAATATATTTTGTTAAATGTATATGTGTTTTTCCCCATGTCACAGTGAAATATCTTTGTTTGGCCACGGCATAAATAGACATTAGGAATACCTTCTTTATGCATATTAAATACCTCTGTATTTTTCCTTTGACTTAAATTTGATGTGTTTGACACCTCTAAAATGCTCATGGAACGGGCTATCTGAATATGCAAAGAGATATAAAGTAAAGTGTATTTTTAATAGGTTTTAGCGCCATTGAAGATTCAAACTGTTAAACTATACACCCTCCTTTAACACACCCCTCTACCACGAGGGGCACGTTCTTCCAAACAAAGGACAATAAACCAAGGGTTCCCGCGTGCAACATCCATTCCCCGATTGGCCCAGTGAACAGGAAGGGGATGGATTTCTCCGAGGTGATAAATGTAGGAGCGCGGCTCCGCCCAACTCTCTCTTGAACTTTCCAGTGCGTCAGAAACATGTAATTCACGCGGATGTCCCCTCAGGGGATCAGATCCTATCCTGGATCTGTTCTTTACTTTCTAGCCTAAGATCTGTTTTCTGTACTCAACTTGTTTCACTTCCACGAAGTGAAATGACCTGAGCCGAACTATTTCCGTTGGTAACGTGACCTAAAAGACTTCCGACCGCTGTTCAAAGACTCGCGCCGCATCACGTGACTCCACGGAACCAAGGATTCAGCTCACGCACGCAGCTAAACCATGCGGGCCGCACGCGCACGGAGAACAAAAGATCTGCCGTCCAAAACGCGGCTAGACCATGCAGGCCGCTCAAGGAACGCAGCAACACATGAGAGAACCCTTCCACATGCAAGTAAATTTGGGTTACCCTGTTTTCAGAGCATTAAGAATGTGTTTTCGTGTTGTTTCAGAAAGGTTGATGTCGAGGTGAAATTGTACCAGCTCTGTCTCTCTCCCTCGCTCTCTCTCACCAACTTTCTCCCTTTCTCTCTCTCTCTCCAACTCATGTTTACATGGGTACCAATTGTCTAAACGCCCCGCGTCGTCTTAGTTTGTGTTTAATGTTTGTAAATACATGTATCATTGTAGTAAATGCTTAAGTAGTTCAGCTTCATTAAATACATTATATCCTTTTGATTGACTCATTGCCTGTTGCTCATAACCCAAGTCACTGATATGCTTCGATAACGTTACGAGTTCTTTACAGAAATACCTCAGACGGGTATGTGTAAACTTTATAGAGCAAGAAAACTAATTCTTGTGGCCACAGAATTTGTTTTCACAACTCTATAAATTAATTGAGCTAATTAATTTTACCTGTCTTGTAAAACGTGGTCTGTATAATTAGTTACAATTCATTTGTGATTAATTGTGGGGATACACATGTATGCACGCAGGTAAAATGACAAAGCCTCCCTTAATGGGAGATTTATTAACATGTAAGACTGGGCTGATCCAAATCTGTATGAATAATTATTAGTTATTAATTATTAATTATGACATGCAAATTCCCCATTGATCAGACAAAAAGCAGAGTCTTTACAGCGGGTCAGCTTTTTTTCCAACCCGCGGGTCCCGCTTTTATGAAATTACTTGGCCCGCCCCAGCCCGCACCGCACCACTGTATCTATTTTTACAACCCGCCCCGCCCCGCACCGCACCCGCGACCGTTAAATAGACATACTACTAGGCATTGTAATGTACATGAAAACAGCCTTTATTTCAGCCTGAAAGTGCTTGGAAACATCGCCCTGTAAACTGGCAACAACAAGAGACGATTATGAATATGAATCATAAATCAGGTCATATTAATAAGATACTAATAAACATTTTCAACATTTACAAAGCAGCGTTTGTATTCATCTAATAGGCTAAACCATTTTTTATTTCTTAGACCCCCCACAAATATGTCTTGACATGCTGGAAGTGCCCGTTTTGTGGCGCTACTGTTTGTATATTTTTCACACGAGTTGCACTTCAGGTAGCCGATCTAGCTACTGTTGTCTCCTGCTGTCTATTTCTGAGAACAGCTCCCAAACATTAGATTTAGCAGCATAACCTTATTTTTCTTTTCAATTTAATCAGGTTAATTCCCGACCTCAATTTCTCCCGCACCTCGTCTTCCATCTTCACTTTTATTTCTCCGTTGTTGTTGTCGTGGCTGGCCGGCAGGAGCTGCGGAGCTGCTTGGCGCGCCGCTTTCGTGACGTGTCACGTGACGCCAAAGGTTTATGGACCTCACGCAAGTTAAGTTGCTACGGCATTCGTATTGTAACCTTATCAAATAACCTAATAAAATACGAAAATAGATATTCCCAAATATTTAATATAGGCTGGAAATTGCAAGCAACATACATGGATTAAAAAAACAATAATAATGACCCGCCCCAACCCGCACCGCAAATAAAGTGACAATTTCTTTACCCGCCCCAACCCGACCCGCGGGGTCCGCGGGTTACGAGTCGGCCCGCGCATCACTAGTGTGCGCGTATTATCACCTGCAAGGCCCCATTTCGCTTGGAAGTGTGCACGTAATTTTTTTGTTTGTCTGAACAGTGGCGCCTCCAGAAATTTTTCATAGGGGTGGCCAGATGGGGCCACTTAAAATCTTGGGGTGGCACACCAAAACTATAAACCATAATTTCAGAATTTTATTCTACTGTTGTAGTAAACCGGCCTGTAAAAAACTATCAGAAAGACTTAAGGAAACTCCTACTGATATACTTTGGTTTATTGTGTTATATTTAATGTTAGCTTACTAATGATATTAGTAGGGCCCTACTAATATATATTATATTATATTATATATAATGATATATATTATATATATATGATATATATAAGGGCCCTCACCCCGCGGCAAATTTCCAGATACTTACATAATTGTGATGAATTTAATCCTTTTTAAGTTATTATTTTGCAGTGTAAGATTACAGTTAGCACCTTTAAATATTACATAAATGTACTATGAATTTTTAATAAACTTAATGAGTGTATAAATCAGCAGCAAAAAGTAATTCTTGAAAAAATCTGCACAGTAATTTTATAAAATCTAAATATGTTAATAAAAACAAACTACTATTAGAAAAATTCACTTCTCTTATAAAATTCAATCAGGCAATCATACATTTCACATATTTTATATTTATATATTAATGTCAAGAATTCAGAAGTGCATATATAGCCTACACTACAAAGAAATAATATACAATTAAATTATGCTTATTTTAAATGTATTGAGCAGGCTAGGTATAACAAAATATATTGGCTTTTAATAATATTTCAGTGCGCAAAACCCATGATAACATGAAAAACAGAGCGCACACAGTGTGTATGCGCATCGCGGGTGCAGAATGATGTGCTCAAAGCAACATGGTGACTCTATGTGTGCAGCGCTGCGCTGCATAAGTGCGCATTTAAAAGTTCACGTCACAAAGTGAAGTAATGTCGAGCGCACAAATCCTAGTGCGATTTGTTCCTTTGTTTCAGTTTTATATTCCAGTTATTGTGCGTTTGATGCCGATTCATAGTCCTTGTGATGTGTGTGTGATGATCTAGCAAGCACACTGTAGTGAGTCGTTTAAAAACAACAAACTCCAACAAAATAAAGTAATTTTATGCAAATCTACAGCCTTTTATCTACAGATCATGCATTATAATGTGAATATATCATATTGGAGAGAGTTTTACCGTGCATCCAAGAGGCGCGCGCGCTGTTTGAATATGAATGGAGAATGATTGACAGCCACAGAGGAGGGAAAACGAGTTTCCGTATTCTTTAATGATGTAAATAGACTTCTGTCCCTCACATTAAGCGAGAGGCGCCGAAAAGTGCGCTGTTTGCATCCCTGCTTGTCAAAACGTGGCTGCTGTAACAGTATACTGTAACCATTTGGCACTTAAAAAGCACGTCACGACACATAATGCCCCGTCTTCTTTCACTAAAGAATATTTTTGACTTATTTATGAAATGCATAACTGATGCTACTAAAATGTATTCTGGCCATTGGGGTGGCCAGTGGGGTGGCCAGGAGTCGGCCAAGGGTGGCCGTGGTGGCGCCATTGTGTCTGAACCAAATGGTGAAACTCGCCAAACTGGGTTCGCCTCCGGAGGGTCTGATGGACCCAAGTATGGTGACGATGACCCCTACGCCACTGTTCTGCTGCTCTCCAGAGCAAATACAGAGTGTGGCAAGGGGGGCGTGGTTCAGCGAAGTCTGTGACGGGAGAGAGGATCGGGAGACAGGTGCGGCGTGAGTGGGTAAAGTGTGAATGACAAACACCTGTGTCTTATTTCAGTAATTGGCGTGGGGAGACGGATAAAAGCCACGAGAAAACGAGAGAGTGGGAGAGAAAGAGACCAGTGGAGACTTGTGGGTGAACTGGACTGAGACGGAGAGAAAGAGAGGAGATCGCCGAGAGCGAGAGACATTGAGTGACAGCTGATTGCAGCGAATTGAGTCTGTTTATGCTGCGCATGGTGCACGACTTTTGTTTATGTTGAAAGAGTTGTTTTCTTTGAGTTTGAATAAACACCCACAGTCTCCTCAAGCAGACCCTGTCCTCTTCCTTCCCTTTATCTGAACCTTCCTCTGTTACACAGAGCTATAACTCTCTCGATGACTGCTTGATCAACATCAGCCATCAGCCATCATATTCATACTTGTGAACCCGGTCAGGCTAACCAGCATAAGAGAGAAAAGAACCTCAACGGGCATAGGCCTGGAGTTAGATGGCCAAGAGCTTGTGAGAAAACTGCATGGGACACGGTTAACACAGATCTATGCTTTGCATTGGAAAGATTAACTGGTACAGTTGAAAAGAAGCTGGATAAATTTGGGGACATCATTTACGCATATGGAAGTGAGAGGTTTGGTGTGGAAAAAAGGAAGGAAAAAGTACAAACTACTCCTGGAATGTCTAGACGGCAGCAGAAAGTTGAAGGGTTAGTTAGAGAAAGGAGACAGCTGAGGAAGCAATGGAAAAGAGCAGAACAAAGTCAGAAGGAGGGACTCAATCTCTTACAAAGGGCCATAAAAGATAAGCTGGCAACATTACGCAGAGCTGAGCGCCTACGGAAACGCTACAAAAAAACAGGAACGTGCAAGGGCTAATTTCTATAAAGATCCAGTGAGTTATTCACCAGTGAGAAGAATGGCACTTTAAAAACATCTAGGATTGAGCTAGAGAGATATTTGGAGAGATATTCAGATGCAAAAAGGCATGAGCCTATGTCAATTCCATCAGACATACCACCTATCAACCCACCAGAATACCAAATGGAGGTCTGTGCACCTAAGTGGAAAGAGGTAGAGCAGGCTGTGAGAAAGGCAAGGGCTTCATCATCTCCAGGGCCTAATGGAGTTCCGTACAGAGTGTACAAGAGTGCTTCAGGAGTTCTGCGAATTCTGTGGAAATTGATAAAAGTGGCATGGGAAAAACAGGTTGTACCTAGAGCATGGCGCAGAGCAGGTGGAGTCTTTATACCTAAAGAAAAAGAAGCTACAAGCATCAGTCAGTTTCGTCCTATTTCACTATTAAACGTTGAGGGTAAGATTTTCTTCAGCATTATTGCCCAGAGATTGTCCACCTACCTATTAAAGAATGGCTTCATTGACACCTCAGTTCAAAAAGCGGGCATTACAGGGTTCTCAGGATGCTTAGAACACATCAATGTTATCTGGCAAGAATTCAGTCAGCTAAAAAGGAGAAGAAGGAGCTCCATGTGACATTCCTGGATTTGGCTAATGCATATGGTTCAGTGCCACATGAGCTTCTTTGGACAGCATTTGATTTTTTCAGAGTACCAATGTCAATAACAAATTTAGTCAAAGCCTATTTTGGAGATTTGCAATTCAGTTTCTCAACTCCAAAATTTAGCACTGCATGGCAATGCCTAGAGGTTGGAATAATGGCAGGATGCACCATTTCTCCACTGGCTTTTACCACGGCAATGGAAGTAATCATTAGGGCATCAAGATGGGTAGTAGGAGGAGAGCGCTTGGCTTCTGGAATGCGACTACCACCAATCAGAGCATACATGGATGACATGACAACCATGACTACAACAGTAGCCTGCACTAATCGGTTATTGGGGAAGTTAACAGATAATATTGAATGGGCATGAATGCAATTTAAGCCCTCTAAATCAAGGAGCATCTCGATAGTTAAAGGAAAGGTAGTAGATAAAACATTCTTCATTAATGGTGAGGCAATACCAACAGTTTCTGAGAAGCCAGTGAAGAGTCTTGGGAGATGGTACGATGGGGATCTAAAGGACACAGTTCGGGTGGGAGAAGTTAGACGACAAGCAGTGGAAGGGTTGAAGAGCATAAACAGCTGTGCTCTACCTGGCAAACTAAAACTCTGGTGCTTTCAGTTTGGTCTACTGCCGAGGTTGCTGTGGCCACTGACCGTGTACGACGTTTCTTTGACAACAGTGGATAAGCTGAAAGCGTTGATAAGCTCATACATCAGGAAATGGTTGGGAGTTCCACGCTGCCTCAGCAGAGTGGGACTTTATAGTAAAGGAATATTGCAGCTGCCAGTCTCTGCTTTAACCGAGGAGTTTAAGTGTGCCAAGGTCAGACTGGAAATGACCTTAGTAGAGTCACGCGACAAATGTGTAAGGGAGGCAGCCCCTGTGTTAAAAACTGGTAGAAAGTGGTCAGCAAAGAAATCTGTAATAGAGGCAAAGGCTGCCCTTCAAATTGGGGATATCGTGGGACAGGTACAGCATGGAAGAGGGGGTTTTGGGCTCAGTTTAGCTCCTCCTAGATGCCACAAGGCAGGCCCAGCTCAAAGGAGGAAGCTGGTAGTCAACGAGGTGCGAAAGCAGGAGGAGAGGATGAGGTGTATAAAGGCCATTTCCCAGGCCAAGCAGGGAGAGTGGATGAGATGGGAGAATGTGGAACAACGCAAGATGGGCTGGCAAGACCTTTGGTCAATGGAAGAGAGTAGGATCAGTTTCCTTATTAGGTCAACATATGATGTTCTCCCATCACCGCAGAACCTAAACCTCTGGGTAGGAGAGGATCCCTCTTGTCCTTTGTGTTCATCACCTGCCACATTAAGGCACATTTTGACAGGATGTAAGGTGGCTCTTAGCCAGGGTCGGTTTACTTGGCGCCATGACCAAGTACTGCGATGTTTGGCTTTAGCATTAGAAGGCAAGCGTAGTATGACCAATAAGTTGCCGCCTGTTCTAGCAAAACATTACACGCAGAAGACAATATTCCTCCGCCCAGGCGAGCAACCACCAAGAAAAGGTGTTAACACCAATTCTCGCCCAGGACAACTGGAAGCTGCTAGGGACTGGAAGATGCTGGCTGATCTTGATCAACAGCTTATTTTTCCACCTGAGATTGCCACCACTAACCTACGACCAGATGTTGTTTTGTGGTCTGGATCAGCACGCATTGTTAAAACTGAAAAGTTAACAGTGCCATGGGAGGATGGCACACTCTACAACCCGGTTCCTCAGAGACGTCAGATTCAGCGGCCAAGAGTTGCGTCGCACAGTAAAGAACTTATCTGAAGCAGCAGAAAGGAGCAGCAACTGGCTGCGGTTGAGACGGAAAAATTCTAGCTGGCTGTGTACAGGCCGCCACACTACAGTTTCGTAGAATTCTTGAAAACTTGAAGAGTCTCTTGGTTTATTTGTATACGTTCCTGTGGATATTGCGTGAATGACGGGTGGTTGGGCAGATATTGTGTTTTGCGGTAGGTGGTATGCCATACGGAACCGTTGCCACTGAAACTGCATATTAACGCACCAGTGGGGCTCAATAGCCTTAGTCAAACGGGTTGGCGCGTATGGTTGGGTTGCGGAGAGATTGTGAGATTGTGGTTAGGTCTCAGCAGCAGGTAGCGGTAGGTGGTATGCCATACGGAACCGTTGCCACTGAAACTGCATATTAACGCACCAGTGGGGCTCGACAGCCTTAGTCAAACGGGTTGGCGCGTATGGTTGGGTTGCGGAGAGATTGTGGTTAGGTCTCAGCAGCAGGAGGGATGTAGAGGTCAGTAAGCTGGGCTGAGTTGAGTGGGGGACGGAGGGGGGTGGCTCTGGGACGCCAGAGTCACTGTCGAGCCCTCTTGAGGTGTCGTGGGCTAGTCGACGAAACACTGAGGACGGAAGGTGCCCACTTGAAGACCCTAGAGATGTCCCCTACTCGGCTCAATCCAGACGGATGTCGTGCTGGTCCTGTAGTTGCAGCCGTCGCGTGTGCTGACGCGCCAAGTACACTGCAGCCGTTAACGCCGGACAGAAGGGGACTCACACCACCCAAATGGAAAGAAGCGTAAATGGATGGAGAAGCATAGTATACTGTAAAGCTACGTCTTAGTTTTGCTTATCTTGCCGAAAGCCGAGTACAAATCAGCATGAAGTTTTAACATCTACTCTCGTGTAATGGAAATCAATCAATCAGCAAACTAGACAACCGCCTAGCACTGGCCCCACAAGAAGCGGATTTCGACCAGGACAATTTCGCTTTGGACGCGCGAATGGATTCAAAATGTTCAAGCGTCCAACTAGACGCAAATTTGACACTCAATTTGCGTTTGGTGTGAACGCAGCATTAGGCAAACTATCCCTTTAAGGGAAAAGCCCTGACTGTCACAACACGCACACACGGGGAATAGAGATCCAAAAGCAGTTTTATTTAAAGGGTAATACGTACTCACAACCAGTCCAGGTAAAGGTCAAAATCCAAAAAGGCAATCCAAAACCATAAAAGACAAACATTAGAAACGGACTCGAAATAACAACGGAAGTGTGGGGACAATATACAAGGACTCCATGACAAACACTGAAACAGACAGGGTATATATACACAAGTGCTAACAGGGTGACGAGAAACAGCTGTAAGGCAATGAACAATCAGTGACAGACAGGATCATGAGAATTGTAGTGAGAATGCATAGACACTGTGAAAACTGAGGACCTCTAGTGTTTAACCCAGGGAACAACCAAACACTGATATAACCCCCCCCCTCTACGGAGCGGCTACCAGACGCTCCAAGACAACACAAAAACAAGAATTCAGGTGGGAGGTGAAACAGTGGAGACTCAGGGGGAGTGATGGGTGGCCAGGTCCATGAAGGGGAACAGAGACACAAGTAAATAGCTTAACTGATGGCCGGGGGAAAACAAACAGTTCATCAGGTGGCCAGGGCAAAGCAGGTAGTTTCTCAGGTGGCCAGAGTAAATCAGACAGTTCATCAGGTGGCCAGGGCGAAGCAGACGGCCCATCGGGCGGCCAGGGCGGAGCAGACAACCCATCGGGCGGCCAGGGCGGAGCAGACGACCCCTAGGGCGGCCACGGCGGAGACAACCCCTCGGGCGGCCACGGTAGAGGAACAGACACCGACTCAGGAACAGACAGCGGCTCAGGAACAGGAACAGACACCGGCTTGGCAGCATCCCTTTTATCTGAAGATCCTGAAACAGAGTCAGAAACATCAAACAAACGTGTCTCAAGATCAACAAACGTGACCTGAGCATTCTCTGGATCGACAGACGTGACCACAGTCTCTGGATCAGCCGACATGGACTGTACAGTCTCTGGGTCAACAGACGTGACGTGAACAGTCTCTGGGTCAACCAGCTTGACGTGAACAGTCTCTGGGTCAACCAGCTTGACGTGAACAGTCTCTGGGTCAACCAGCTTGACGTGAACAGTCTCTGGATCTGCAGACATGACTTGAACCGTCTCTGGGTCAACAGGCGTGACGTGAACCGTCTCTGGGTTAATAGGCGTGACGTGAACAGTCTCTGGGTCAACAGGCGTGACGTGAACAGTCTCAGGATCAGCAGAACTCATCTGCTTCCTCCATGCCTGCAGAACTGCCACTACATAAAAAAGGAACACGGCCTTCCTGGCCATGGCAGGACTGATGATGGGGAGTTCTGGGACAATCTCCGGAAAAACAGCGGGCTGTTCGGGGAAGACGGGGGCGACCTCCAGGGAGACAGCGGACTGTCCGGGGACGACCTCCAGGGAGACAGCGGACTGTCCGGGGATGACCTCCAGGGAGACAGCGGGCTGTTCGGGGACGTAAGGAGTGCAGGAAGCTCTCCTTCTCCTCCTCCTCTGCCACCTCTGGCAGGCAGGCTCTAGACTGGATGGGATCGGTGGCGGATGGAAGTCTGGACTGGACCTCACCACCTCAGGTTCCATGAAAGATACCTGGACTCCCCTCTAACCTCCGCGGGTCCCAGAAAACTCTGCCAGCCAGGTTCCCTCGAATGACTCTCTGGGATGATCTGAAGGGCGTGTGGCAGCTTTCTTCAAATCAGCTTCCTCAGTCAATCGGGCCCACAGTGCAAAACACTCTAAGATGTTCATACAAGGAGTAATCTCTTTAGGTTGAGAATTCCCTCTCTGCTGTCTCTTCCCCCTCTCAGTGGCTGGAGACCTTGGAGACCCCATACCGCTGGATCTCTGCATGACGGAGTCCTTCTGTCACGACACGCACACACAGGGAATAGAGATCCAAAATCAGTTTTATTTAAAGGGTAATCCGTACTCACAACCAGTCCAGGTAAAGGTCAAAATCCAAAAAGGCAATCCAAAAACATAAAAGACAAACACTAGAAACAGGCTTGAAATAACAACAGAAGTGTGGGGACAATATACAAGGACTCAGTGACAAACACTGAAACAGACAGGGTATATATTCACAAGTGCTAACAGGGTGACGAGAAACAGCTGTAAGGCAATGAACAATCAGTGACAGACAGGATCATGGGAATTGTAGTGAGAATGCATAGACACTGTGAAAACTGAGGACCTCTAGTGTTTAACCCAGGGAACAACCAAACACTGTGACACTGACACCACGACTTTTATTTCTTAACTGACTCCAAGTTGAATTTCTAGATTAGCGTTTCTCACCGGGGGCGTTTGGACAGTATTGGGGGGCGGTGTGAGCGCTGAGGCACATCCGCATTAATTTTATGGCCCGCATCATGCAAAAGATGAATTTGAGATCAAAGGTTGAGCAAATATTAGACAGTAGCCGCGTTTCCATTACCTTTCAAATTACGCAAATTGAAATTGCGAATTGAAACCCGTGTGCCATAGGTTGCCGACCCCTGGCATAGACTATTAAAGAATGCAATTTTGCCAAAGATGCAGCCTACTCCACTGTAATAGCCTATATAGGTTACGATATCATCGCGCTTAACACTGAGAATTTTAATTGAAATGTGACGATCGGGTGCGGATATCTAATTCGGAGAAAATCATTAGTGATGTTCAGTTTGTTTTTAACAGCTGATTCGGGTGACGTTAGAGCTGATCCGCGCATCTCTACTCTGCGATGTGTAATTGGCCGATGGGAATAATAAATTCAAAGCAACGCTCACGTCTAACTGACAGACTGTCTTAGAGCAGCTTCCAGTGAGCAACAGCCAGACCTGAAATCACTGGTAAAAAGAATTCAGACTCAGATTTCCCACTAGGAATAAGAACTACTTTTCATCAGGGCTTAAGAAGTAGCCTGTATTTTGCTCAATGATTTTCTTAATACTAAGAGTTGTTACGGCCCTTGGCCTATTTCTGGTCGTTCTCCTGCCCCTCCTCTCTTTTCAGGCCTAATTGCTGACACCTGGGAAGATGGGTCTTAAATAGGAGTTTCTTTACTGCATTGGTCTCTCTTCCTGCGCTGGTCTGGTAACTAGAGGCTCAGACGCTGCTCGGTTGGCCTGCCCGGGTTCATGCCTTGCTCGGGGAGCCAGGACTTCACAGAGATGCACATTTAAGTTTATTTGAGTTTATGTCTTTTATTTTTACAACCAACACTTGCACCCACACATACAACACATCCCTGCACCTGCCTTACACCACTGATACTGACATTCACACCACATTGTTGGTTCTGTTGTTTAAATTTGTGTTAGATACACAATAAACTTATGTTTTGCACCGTTTGCTTGTGGCATGGTCTCCCCTCTGTTGTTTCGGCCTTGAGTCAGTCGTAACAGAGTATTAAAAACCTCAAAATGTGTTAACATTTTTTTTATGTTATGTTAATCTACATTTTTGTTCCATATTTTTTTCATGTTTATTTTCATGTTCAGTATTACTTTAAATTGGACAAAGACTAGCAAGACTTACCTTGCAAGGAGGTTTTTAATACACCGAGTATGAACTCTTTTTTTGCATTAAAATTGCTAGAAAACTGTTAATCCACTTTATTGTTTCAGATTTTTTATTTTCACGTTCAGTATTACCTTACTTTAAATAGGACAAAGACTAGCAAGACTTACCTAGCAAGATAGGTAATAAACTGCATTTCTAAATAAGTAAAAACTGTAAATACTGTCATGAATAAACTTACGATGCAAGTTGTAATTTGTGGCCCTTCACATTTTATGTGGTTTAAATGTGGCACCCTTGGC
The DNA here is from genome assembly GCF_029890125.1 of Rhinichthys klamathensis goyatoka. Taxonomy (NCBI): domain Eukaryota; kingdom Metazoa; phylum Chordata; class Actinopteri; order Cypriniformes; family Leuciscidae; genus Rhinichthys; species Rhinichthys klamathensis. The sequence continues at coordinate 981,735 of NW_026606944.1, forward strand.
ATCTGAACTTGAGTACCAGAGCTGCCAGATCAGGCAAAAAATATAAATTCAAGATGCACTGAATCCAGTAAGAACGCATTTAATCTTTCTAGTCTTTCCTAATGGAATTTATGTGCTTATTTGGAAATGTGCTTTTTAGCGATTGGATTATTATTTTCACTTAATTATTTAGATTGAATAGACCCATGCTGTTAAAATGAGTTGTATAATATTAGTGACGTTCACATCGCCGGTCACCACCGTCATTAACATTTTTATAAAGCCTATTAGCAATTTAAAGCATGCTAACATCACTGCAAAAAGACATCTAATATAAAATCAATATTTATTCACCTAGTATAATAAAAGTAAGTTCTCTCCCTCGTGTCCCGCATTATCAGGTCTGGTGACCCGCAACAGAGCAATAGCCAGGTGGTCACCCTACGTTACTCACTGTTATTCATCACAACTTTTAAGCCTCTGACAACACATACAATGTTCATTTGAATGTAAAATAAAATGAAGTCTGTGCAAATTAATGAATTAATATTGCTAGTAGCCCACTCGGCTAGTTACCAGCAAATTATCTCCATTGCAACGCCTAAAAACAAATGCCGCAGCTGGCAGCTGTGGTAGAAATAATGTGTCCAATCAAAATGTACACAAGCTTCGCGGTTTAAGATTAATGTGTCCAATCTAAACGCACACAAGCACAATTACGTAGGCTAAGACAATTTTGATATCAAAACACATTGAAACATCATGGCGGAAAACAAGAAGAAGTGCAGACAGTATAGTGTTGAGTACATTAGATATGGCTTTATTCCCGATGTGCCTCCTTTGCCAGCAGGTGTTCTCTAACAAGGCAATGAAACCGTCCCGTCTAACCCCAAAAAGGTAAACCAGACAGAGAGTGGGTTACTGGCCTCCTATAACATCTCTCTCTTGACAGCGAAGTCCGGGTTGCCATTTTATATGCAGGCCATCCCGCTCAGCAATGACAGTGTGGCTCAGAGAATAAAGGAGATGGCGCTGGATACAGGGCAGCAGTTGTGTGCCACACTTCGTGAAAATCCATTCAGTATCCAGCTGGATGAAACCACGACAATAGACAATAATGTTCTGTTGATGGCGTATGTGCGTTATATGTCTGAGAGAGATGTGGCCGAGAACGTTTTGTTTGCCAAATATCTCTCCACTGACACACGAGGGGAGACGATCTTCAGGGCCCTAAGTGACTACCTGCCAAAAATATAAGTTCTTCTCTCCACCAGTCTCTGAACATCGCTGTCAGGGCCATAAACAAAATTAAGGCCCATGCTCTGAACGACCGGATCTTCCGGCAGCTGTGCGAGGAGAACGATGAAGCGTTTCAGCGCTTGCTGCTCCACACCGAGGTACGCTGGCTATCCAAGGGCAACTGTCTGGCTAGGCTGTGTGAGTTGTTCACAAGTGTCCTGGAGTTTCTTGCTGGTGCCGACGCAGCTCTAAGGGACACGCTGTGGTCCTGTCGCGGTGACATCTTTTACCTGGCAGATTTCTTCGGGAAGATGAATGAAGTGTCACTCAAGCTCCAGGGAGATGCCATGACACTGGTCCATTCAAAGGCCACCATCTGCAGTTTCCTCGCCAAGCTGGAGCTGTACAAACAAAATTTGAGCAGGCGTCAATTCAATTTCCTTCAGCTGGCCAAGGTAGCCTATTATTATTATTAGTAGTAGTATTATTAGGTATATTTAAATTTACAAAGGCAGCCTAAAAATAATCTCAATAGCGTTAACTGACTTTCTGTACTTTCATTCAGGTGGTTGATGAGTTGACCGATAACTACCTGCTGCGTTACACCGATCACTTGAGGGCAGTGAAGATAGACATGGAGATCCGTTTCAGGGACCTCGACCGATTGGATGTCTTTGAGTGGGTGATGGAGCCATTTCAAGTGGATGTGTCCATGAGTGAGGCCGAAATTCAATAAACTCTAATCGAACTCCAAAAGTATGAGGAGGCCAAGGCAACCTTTCGGCCCTGTGGCTGGCGTGTCGTGTGGGCCACGCATGGTCAGCATTTCCCTATTTTGTGGAAGAGGATTCGTCTTCTTCTCCTTGCTTTTCCGACGTCATACCTTGTTGAGCAGGGGTTTGCACATGCAGACGAAGTACCGCAGCCGTCTCAATTTGGTTACCTCAGGCGCACTACGGCTCAAGCTGACATCATTGTGTCCTGATGTTAAAAGGTTGGCTGCCAGTCACCAAGCTCAGGGCTCACACTAATAACCGTAATTAATTGCGGTGTTTGTTTTTGACGTCGTTTTTTCTTCGGTTCAGTTCAGGTGGCCGAGCTGTTGTCTTCTTTGTTCGTCATTTGAAATGACTGTTTGTAGGCTATTCAAATTTGAATCCTAGTATATATATGAAGAGTTTGGTTCCAAAACGCAATAAATCCATTTAGATTAATTTGAGTAAAAGTGTGTTTTCTTTACCAAGAAAGTGGAAAGATGAAAAGCACTATTTTCTGTTTCAAACTTTCACATAGCATTTGTAGGTATAATAACAAAAAAAAAATTTAAAATCCAGGTTTTGATTTTCAAAGATTTATTATAAAAACGGATTATTTTTCCCCCCAAAATGCAATAAATCCTTTTTTTTTTTAAAATCAAAATGCAATTAATCCATTGAATCAATATAAAAGTTTTTTTTTTCATATTGAAACTGTTGAAAATACACAACAACGTAAGTTTATTAGTAGAATATTTTTATTAAGAACTGTAAAGAAGATTGAAAACATTTTTCCTCCTCCCGAGTGCCTCATCTTCTTAATCTCCTCATGTAAATGATTCGATTTCGATGCCTTATGTTTCTTACAACCACAGGTTCATCAATGCCATCAAAATTATTCATTTTTTTGTTTGTTTGTTGATCGAAAAGTACAAAATAGATAAGAAAAACTAGGAAGCCGGGTGTATTTAAGGCGCTGCCGTTACTGTTTACATTGCGTGGAATGGTGCGTTGTGATTGGTTGAGAGCGGATATATCGCATTCTGCAGAGAAGGGAGATTGGCGTTTGTCGCGGTTTGGAAAGAAAGGGAGAAAGCATGACAGAATAACACGGCGGATATCGCATTTTACTTAAAATTAAACATTGACTTTTCAATACCAACCAGATACAATACTGATTTTTGTAGTAACTAATTTTTTTTTAGAAATGGCGTTTATCGCGTTTTGTAACCAAACTCTTCATATATATATACAGGGGTTAAATTGTGATTTATTATGTGGGGGTGCTCTCCCTAGGGGGGTCCGGGGGCATGCCCCCCCCGGGAATTTTTTCCAAAGTCACTACACACGTCCCCCCAGAATTCACCATATCAGGAGAACCAAACAGTCAACGGGGAGGTGGGCGTATCAACCTGCCACAACGGCTGCGCTGCACGGAAGGAGGAGGAGACCGCACTGCAGCCGGCAACCCGCCCTGGCACGGGTGTGGGACATGGAGTGTGGGAGGCTTGGGAGCGAGGGGAGCAAGGGGTGGGGGCAGAGCAGGAGGCCGTCCGCGCCGTGGGACCTGGGCCAGGTCTATGGGCCTGGCCACGTCCAAGTGAGCCGGTTTGAGGCGGTCAATGGAGAGTCGCTCCGGTTTCCCGCCCCTGTCCACCACAAAATGTTTGTCCCCCTTCTCCAGAACCTGAAATGGGCCCTCGCAGGGTGGACGTAGAGGTCCCCTGTGGGCATCAAGGCGAATGAAAACGTAGTCAGCCGTCTGAAGTCCAGCGGGTATGTGTGACTGAGGAAGGCCGTGATGGGAAGTAGGGACAGGTGCGAAAAGCCTCGCATTGTCCAGTAGAGTGGACCGCTGAAAAGTAGCAGACCAGGGAACCGTGGTGCTAGGGACAAAATCCCCTGGTACCCGCAGTGGCTGTCCATAAACCAACTCCGCGGATGAGGACTGAAGGTCCTCCTTTGGCGCGGTCCTGATGCCCAGCATCACCCACGGGAGCTTGTCGACCCAGTTGCTGTCTTTGAGGCCAGCGCGCAGGGCAGCCTTCATTGACCTATGAAAACGTTCACAGAGTCCGTTAGCTTGCGGGTGATATGCGGTCGTACGGTGGAGTTGTCCCGTGTCACCGAAGCGATGTGCGCGGGAAAAAGCCCGGCTGCGCAATGTCCCTGACTCGCCAGGAAAAATTTATCAGCCTCCTCGGCCAGTCTCCGACAGTCAGTGATTGTGGTGTTGGCTAATGCAGCTCTCACTTGTGAAGGTAGCTGACGCAGGAAAAGCTGTATAAAAAGAAAATCGGGTCTGTGCTCACCCAAAAGATCCAGCATATGATCCATGAGCTCGGACGGTTTGCTGTCACCCAATCCTTGAAGGGAGAAAAGCCTACCGGCTCTCTCAGCGTCCGTCAGTCCGAACGTTTTTAACAGGTGGGCTTTGAGTGCTGCATACTTCTCAGTTTCCGGAGGGTTTGTAAGAAGGCTCACCACTCTCGATGCTGTTGCATTACCGAGAGCCGACACAACGTAGTAATACTTTGTTGTATCCGCGGTGATCTCTCGTAACGCAAACTGCGCTTCAGTCTGGGCAAACCAAGCCGATGCCGACGATTCCCAGAATTCGGGGAGTTTGAGGGTGACAGCGTTCGTGGCCATGGTCGTGTTGGGTCACTGGATACGTCCAGCAGACTAATGTCGGGGTCACCAGTGTGGAAATTGTAGTAAATCGCAAGAGACAACTTCTCACATTGAGCACACGAATGCGTGTGTCGTTTATGATTGAAAACAAAAACACTCAACTCCAAAATGGCGCTGACTAGCGTCTCACGTCATCACGCATACAGAACATTTAAAGCAGGGGTGTCAAAGTCAAATGGACGGAGGGCCAAATAAAAAATTTAGCTACAAGCCGAGGGCCGGACTGTTCGAATGTTCATTGAAAAATTTTTAAATGACGCATATAGTCTAGTGAACCTAATTGAACCTACTGAAAACCTAACAAATATATTCCAATATGATCAGATAAATAAAGCAATATTTTCTTATGGCTCTGTCAGTAATCTTTAATTTTCAACAGACACAAAAGACAAATTTCCTTTATATAAAAATCCCCATAACATGAACATTAAATGAAAGAAACCGGTATTCAAGGCACCATCAGTAGCCTATATTTTCTATTTTAGCAAAAGTGGGCTAAATTTACTTCAAAGAAAAAAACAATAATAGCAATTTTCTATCATCCACTCAACTGAAATATTTTTAAAATATAATTGGATTGAAATACAATAAAATAAAGTGCAGAAATCTATTAATCAAAAACAACACTTTGTTTAAGGAGAAGTAACATGCAGTGAAAACAAATATTAAACTTTAACTTTTAAACTTGAACTGAGTAAAAACTCTAAATATGTGATTGCACAGTAATGTTCACTTGTTTGAGGTTGAGGGTGATCCTTGGTGGTGTCCCATCTTTTCCACAAGTTCATCAATGTTCGGGGTAAGGCTCTGAGCTGAGGAAATCCTCAGAATTGAGTGGAGGTGTTCAGCAGTAAGTCGACTTCTGTGTGATGTTTTGTTCAGGTTCATCAAAGAAAACAGTTGTTCACACAGGTATGTGCTGCCAAACATAGACAACGTTTGAGCAGCCTGGATGCGCAGCTGGGGCATTGTGTCGGGGAGGAAACGGGCGAACTCCGCAGCACCCACTGCCGCATATTTTGCCCTCAGTGCATCATTGCATTGGAGGTCAATCAACTCCATTTGGAGGTTTGGTGGTAAGCTTTCCACGTCAACAGCAAATGGGTTACCGAGCAGTTCCAACCTGCTTTTTTGTGCTTCAAAGTCAGCAAATCGGCGTCGAAAGTCAGCGGCAAGCATACCTATTTTATCAGCCAACTGTGCGCTCGGGAACGCACTGGTAGAGAGCTTCTCTTTCATGGTCTGGCAGCTGGGAAAGTAGCTCAAATTTTCTTTCCGCATCTGCGTCTCCCACAGAGTCAGTTTGGTTTTAAATGCCTTCACTGTACTGTACATATCAGAGATGACACGATCCCGACCCTGCAGCTGCAAGTTCATTGCATTCAGATGACTCGTAATGTCACACAGAAAAGCCATTTCACACAGAAAAATTTCGTCTCGGAGTTGTGTTGTGTCTTTCCCTTTGCTGTCCAAGAACAGACAAATCTCCTCACGAAGCTCGAAACATCTTTGAAGCACCTTTCCCTGGCTTAGCCATCGCACCTCTGTGTGATAAGGCAAATCACCATGCTCCGTTTCTAACTCCGTCAGAAATGCCTTGAACTGGCGGTGATTCAAACCTTTGGCTCTGATAAAGTTAACTGTGCGCGTGATGATGCTCATTACATGCTCCATTTTCAAGGCTTTACCGCACAACGCTTCCTGGTGTATGATACAATGATAAGCTGTCAGCTCACCTGTCGCGTTTTCCTCTTGCATCTTTTCCCGTATCTTCGCCACCAGTCCGCTCCTGTGTCCACACATCGCAGGTGCTCCGTCGGTTGTCAAACCCACGAGTTTTTCCCAAGGCAGCTCCATCTCATTTACACATCTTGACACCTCTTCATACAAATCATGCCCCGTAGTTGTGCCATGCATAGGACGTAAAGCCAAAAACTCCTCTGTCACGCTTAGGCTGGAGTCCACTCCGCGGATGAAAATTGACAACTGGGCAATGTCAGAAATGTCGGTGCTCTCATCCACAGCCAAAGAATATGCAATGAAATCTTTTCCCTTTTTCACAAGCTGCTCTTTTAGATTGATGGACAACTGGTCTACTCTCTCGGCAATGGTGTTTCTGCTCAGACTCACATTTAAAAAGAGTTGCCTTTTTTCTGGGCAAACTTCGTCACAAACTTTAATCATGCGGTTTTTGATGGCCTTGTGATTTGGCTTTTTTGAACAGAGCCTGTCGAGATTTGAGGCCTCGTTTTAATTCCTCTGCCTTTTGTAGCCTTTGTTCCATGTCCATATTCTTGTTTTTGTCCGCGTGTTTCGTTTCATAATGTCGTCTCAGATTATACTCTTTCAGTACCGCCACACTTTCTCCACACAGAAGACACACAGGTTTTCCAGCTACCTCCGTGAACATATACTCCGACTCCCACCTTGTTTGAAACCCCCGGTTCTCAGTGTCCACCTTCCGTTTTGCCATTTTTGATGGGTATCTGAAAGTTAATTTTACTGTAATGCTGACGACTGCTGTGCCAATAAATATTGAAATGAAGCAGCCTACTGCTCGGTGCGTCACCGTTGCATTGTGGGAAATGTAGTATTGGTGCGTGTAAAAGATCTGCGGGCTGCCGGCTTGCTGCGGTCTGCGGGCCGGTTCTAATAATAAATCAAGATCATCCCAGGGGCCGTAAAAAACCTTCTCGCGGGCCGGATGTGGCCCGCGGGCCTTGACTCTGACATATGTGATTTAAAGGGACCACGATCCCTGAACAACAGTGAGGAACAATGTCAAGAACAAAGGTGAATTATGTATGTCAAAGTCACTACAACTTCATAGTTGACTTCACGTTGGAGTTGTAAATAAATCTTCCTGGATCTCAGCCAGACATCTCTGGTTCAAGTTCTACCAGAAAGACTCGGGAGAATAAATACTGTAACAATAAATACATTTATTGATAGCCCAGCAAGCAATAAAGTTCTTTGGCGTAGGCCCCGTCCATAGCTCGCAATCCGAGGGTCCGGACTCTGCATTTCCTGCCTGAAGACGAAGGCAGGGGCGCAGCCGACCCCCTGTGAGGTATAGGAAGGGACCATCCTGGTGGTGGTGGGGAGGATGGAGGGGAAGGGATCCTGGTGGTGGTGGGGAGGATGGAGGTGAATGAAAGCGTCAGCATCTGCGAACTCAAACATGTGTAAGTACTGGTCTTTTATACCGCAAGTATTAGACACGATTGGATAGATGAGAAGGTAATAAGTGACGTAGCAATTGAGTCTTCCTGGCAGAACTTAACGCTAAAGCTTCCATTTCTACCAGAAAGACTCGGGAGAATAAATACTGTAACAATAAATACATTTATTGATAGCCCAGCAAGCAATAAAGTTCTTTGGCGTAGGCCCCGTCCATAGCTCGCAATCCGAGGGTCCGGACTCTGCATTTCCTGCCTGAAGACGAAGGCAGGGGCGCAGCCGACCCCCAAAAATAGGTGGAAGATAATTCCACCAGGACGGAGCCCACCCCCAAAAAACGGTAAAGAAAAGTATACCCACCAGTCGTGTATCCTTTAGAGCCTAAAATAGAAAGAAAAGGGAGTTAATAATGGGCATGAACATGAAATGTGGAAAGCCTCGTAGCCATTAACTAATTAGTGAGAGACGACTTCATAGTGAGCCTGAAAGGTACTATGAGAAGACGTGAATAAAGCATTTATGCATTTATGTTCTGCTGCTGTATGTACATTAGCATTTATCCATGCTGACGCTTTCATCCAGAGCGACTTATGTTTTGAGACGCACTTACGTCTGATCGAAACCAGTTTCCCTGTGAATGAATTGGAGGGAAGCAAGTGTTGTGGAATAGTGACTAACTGAGATGAGGCTAACTTAGGACATGGGGACAGGTCATGGGACACAAGCTGTTATAGAACCACAGAGAAAAGGCCACCTTGGCCATACAGAACCGGCCACATGGGACGAGGCCGTAACAGACCGCACGGAGACAAGGCCTCGATGGACCACACAGAACAGAGCCACATTGGGCCAGGCCACCTTGGGCCACGCAGAGACAAGGCCGCGATGGACCACACAGAACAGAGCCACATTGGGCCAGGCCACCTTGGGCCACGCAGAGACAAGGCCGCGATGGACCACACAGAACAGAGCCACATTGGGCCAGGCCTCATTGGACCACACAGAGACGAGGCCACGATGGACCACACAGACAATGCCACATTGGGCCAGGCCTCATTGGACCACACAGAGACAAGGCCTCGATGGACCACACAAAACAGACACATTGGCCAGGCCTCATTGGACCACACAGAGACAAGGCCGCGATGGACCACACAGACGAAGCCACATTGGGCCGGGCCTCATTGGACCACACAGAGCAGGCCGCCTAGGGCCGTACACAGAGCAGGCCTCCTTAGACCGCAAACTGGCCACATTGGACCACACGGCCATGATAGACCACAGACACAAGGCCGCCCGGCCACATGGCCTTGCTAGACCACAGAGACAAGGCCGCAATGAGCCACAACGGCCTCTAATGCCGCACATAGAACGAGGTAGACTGGACAAGGCCGCAAGGCCACACAAAACCAGGCCGCAAGGACCACAAGACCACATGGCCATTTTTTAGCGAGGCAACAATGCCTCAAGGCCGCTTGGCCACACAGACAACGGCCGCTTGGCCACATTGAACCGCGCCACTAAAGGCCACAGACCACTGGCCATTTTTTACATACAGGACAAGGCAACTTGTGCCACAAGGCCACTATAGACCACACAGAGCAAGCCACACAGACAACGGCCACTAGGCCACATTGAACCGCGCCACTAAGGGCCACAGACCACTGGCCATTTTTTACATACAGGACAAGGCAACTTTGTGCCACAAGGCCTCTAGACCCACACAGAGACAAGGCCCGCTGGGCCACAAGGCTGCTAAAGCCATACAGAGACAGAACCACTCATCGACAAGGCCTTAGGCCACATAGAACCAATGCCATAACTGGCCACAAGACCACGGGACAAGGCCACATTAGGCTACACGGTCACAGTAGACCACACTGAACATAGAATGAGGCCGCAAGGGCCGCGATATCGTAAGCCCACACTGAGACGAGGTCACACAGGGACAACGGCCACTAGGCCACACAGAACCGAGGCCATAAAGGCCACAAGACCATGTAGGCCACACATAGGACAAGGCAACATTATGCCACAAGGCCTTGAGACCCGCACAGAGACAAGGCCCGCTGGGCCACAAGGCTGCTAATGCCACACGGATACAAGGCCAACGAGACACAGCCACTAGGCCACACAGAACCATGCCATAACTGGCCACAAGACCACGGGACAAGGCCACATTAGGCTACACGGTCACAGTAGACCACACTGAACATGTATATCATGCACTTGCATGATTTTTTTTTTTTTTTTTTTTTTTTTTTTTTTTAAGACCATAAAGACCACATGGGACAAGACCACAACGGCTACTACTGCCACATAGAGACAAGGCCACATTAAGACAAGGCCACTAGGCCACATATAGACGATGACTCATTGACCATTTGTAATTGCAAGCAGAATTTAAGACCAATTGTGAGAATGTATTATCATGGCACCACCACCAGTAGTTGCAAAGGTTATTTACCTGAACCGTTTTAGTGAAGAGCTTGCTGAGCTTCGAGGATGATTTTGAATCAGGTCTTATATAGACTCTAATGCAGAGGAAGACCACCTTAATAGCTGAAGTAGAAATGCCATGATCAGCTGCTGTAGTGGCTGCCTCGATCCTGAAGGAATAACCAGTATACTGGGAGGGAGATAGACTGCAGCTTTTGAGGACAGAACTGATGAGTCCTGAACTAGGCCTCAGAGAGAAGTGCTCCGTTAGTTAGGATAAATGGAGGGGAACTTAAAGAAATTAATCATAGATGAGAAGGGACAGAATTTATAACTAATTAATAAATTGATAAGTGAAACAGAGCCTTGAGAGTCATTCTTAGAGTTCTTAAGAAAGAGAGTAAAGAAATTAGGTGAGAAACGCAAATAAGAAGAGACCATGGGGAAATCGGAGCATTTAGCTCCTGGAGTGAATCCCCTGGATGCATGAGCCATGCATGACGCTGTAACAGACAGCTACAATCTGAATACCAATAGAAAAGAGACCATTACGGACAGAAAGTAATAAAAGGGGGTTGGATGGATTTTGCTTTTCTAACTTACTTAGTGTGAAATGTTGCCGTATAAGCATAACCAACATCTTCAAGGTTACAACACTCAAAGTTCAAGCAATGGGAGAAATTCATTTAAAAATTGCTTTTTAAAGACTACAACAGCGGTGAGAGGAGCTAACGAAATTCCTCCTGGGTTAGTGCAGCACAACCTAAATTTACATGAATCCTGCCCACGGGACATGATTTAAAGAAAATCGAGACAGAATAAGCTAATTAGTGACTAGAGATAGCTACGATGAGCTACATAATTCATCAACGACCATCCGGAATGTTCTCTATATGTAGACACTTCTTAAGTCTCTCCATCTTGAATGATCCCGGTTGAGCAAAGAGAAAAGTTTATAATTGTTGGTGAGAGGTAATCGAAGCTGCAAAACGAGCTGTTGAAACTCCGACCCCTGTGCCGGGAGTAGCAGCCCTGCCACATCCAAAGGGATAGACAAAACGATATGCTTAATCACTTTCGAAATGACCATTCCAACATGCTATTCAAAATTATCTGTGGGCATTCCGAGGCAAACCCCACATACACACCGGAGACCCATCACATATTTTGCTGTTTTTACTTTTCTTATTTGTGTGTTCTGGTTCTGTAAAGCACTTTGGTCTGTCTAAGCGGCTGTTTAAATGTGCTATATAAATAAACGAACTTGAACACATAACCTGCGAAAAGGGCACAATTATACACATTTTTATCTTTGTGATACAATGTGATTGGCAGGCGTTTATCGGAGGTTTAGTACAGGTCTTGGCTATGCCTTAAGTAGCAGACAAAGAGAAGGTATGATAAACAAACTTGGATAATTAGTATTAAAATACTTGCGTGAATTTAAATGCCTGCGAGCAAACTATGAATGGAAGAAATATTAAATTACGATTTCGTAATTGTAGACGAGGAAGGAACAATCGGCCGTGATCAGGATGTGAAAACAGGAATCTGAAAAGAAAAGCAAAACATTACTAATTTAACAAACTCTGTTAGAAGAGGGCAGGGTGATGGATCCGGGTTGCTGAACGGCAAAAGCCGTCTGAAAGCCTGTAACAAAGAATGAAAGCACGTAGCTTATGGCTTTGCATTGGCAGGAATAAGCAATGATTAATTATGAAATTGAAGACGATTGATAGCCAAATTAACGTCTCAGGAATGGCATGATCGCCTAACAATAAGATCTGCCTTGATGACAACCATGCTTTGTAAGCACAAAGATATAATATATTTTGCGATCACGTCAAATCCCTAAGGACGCTAACGACCGTTATAGGATGATTTTGTGAAGAGTGGACGAAACGAACCTTGAGTAAGCTTAGAAGATTCATCTAGCCTTTACTGATCTAGATATCCGAATCTAAGATTGGACGTGCACCCTTTGTCTAGTGTGTTTTTTTTTTTTTTTTTATTCTTAACCGGCTAAATCTGACTTCTTAATACGGTACTTACCTGAAGTAAGGTGACGGCGTCCTGTCAAGAAGCTACTATCATTACCTAAATGATACTTGATCTGTTGTCTTTTGAGCGTAGAATCCTTTTCTCAGATGTGCAGCATATGCCTGACATGGCTCCCAAGTTGTTCTTTGCAGAAATAGCCCCATTCATCGCTGGCCACAACAACAGTTGAGACTCTTGAATAGAAAGATACATGAACATGTAAATCATACAGTTGAGCAAAGACAATGCCACTCGAGGCTCCTTCACTGATTAGTTCTGTTTGATTGGTTGACTTGATAAAACTAATATGACTGTTAGTTCTACTGAGTTAACAGTTTTTGCTAAGGATATGTGGCCTTTGACAGGAGCATCCTTAGTCTTCATTTTTCTGTACATTAATGTGGAAATACCCATTACATAAAATATTTCTATCACACATATCAGTGGATTAAGTAGTCACCAGGAAAGGTTGAATATTACAGCAATTGAACACATTTCCAATATTGTAGATCTAATTTCATTAAGGGACTTATAATATGATTTTAAAGTAGCCTAAATGTTAAAAATTGTTGTTTGTGAAATTACAACACTTATGTAAATATGTAATTAACTGCCATTGTAGAGATATCCACTACAGAATGCATAACAGCCAATGAACAACTTGCTCTCTTTAGCTCAGGTTTATTTATTTATTTTTAAACCAGTTACTCAGTTGTTAGTGGGTATTTGCAAACTGCCCGCGAGAGCGTGGTCTCGACAACGCTGATATTATTAGATCACTGTACTGTGGAATATCGGTGACGCGAAACTTGTTTACACTTGCTATGAACATTTCCCCTTTAAGGCGAGCTATCCGGCCCCATCAGTCGTAATACAGATCAGTAGTAATTATGAACACGTACGCCACGTCACCGTGGACTCCAATTTGAATTCTGCCGCTGGTGTAGGAAGCAACGGAGAAATACTTACCTGGATGAAGTTTAATCATGATAGAGGGGACATATTAACAGTGGCTGGTGGAAGCGCCTACCAAACTTGAAAAACCGACTTGAAAGCCTTGGAAGTGGAGCTTGAACTTGAACCAGCGAGAGAAGATCGCCTCTCGTGATTTGCAGAGTTGTTGATTCATGTCGGTGGATCGGTGATCTGCGGGATAATGCACCCGTGCAGACAGCGAGGTTCTTTTGCTGGACAAGTTGTTGAGGATGACATAGTTCTCTTCCTGCCGGATTATCCTGGCTGAGCTGACGCTGTTGAGGCTTTTGATGACGTGAAATGAAAACTGGTTACCCAGGGTGTTTTAGGCCTAGAGAGCAGAACTTCTCATGAGAGACCTTGGCTGATCAAAAACTCTCCGAAGACCACTGTGCATACGGGGAGATGCGGCACTAAACCATACTAAACGCGGGAACCTCGAAGTGTAGCAGGAGACACGGCGGGACATATCCATCGTCTGAACTCAATAATAGTAAAACAATATGCGTGTCCTGAAACATGTTGGCTGGCGACTGAACGAGAGCATGAATGAAGGCGACTGAACGAGAGCATGAATGAAAGCGTCAGCATCTGCGAACTCAAACATGTGTAAGTACTGGTCTTTTATACCGCAAGTATTAGACATGATTGGATAGATGAGAAGGTAATAAGTGACGTAGCAATTGAGTCTTCCTGGCAGAACTTAACGCTAAAGCTTCCATTTCTTTCAGTGTTTCAGACCGTTTTCAATAGTTTTTACAAGCATATTGCCTATATTTTTGTAATATATTAAGCACTGTTACACTTTTTGAAACTATTTCAGCTTGTGTAGGCCTGTCACTGACAGGCTGTCAGTGCTTTCTGAACATATTGAACACACTTTTAAAAATACCGCAATAATACCGAACACTGTGATAATTTTGGTCATTTTCATACTGTCCCATCTCTACTGCCAACATGTTACAGAGCTAGTCATGCTAAAAATGTCTGGAATATCACCCCACCTTTTGAAGAAGTAAGTCAGTTTCCTCTTCTTGGGTGGATATGCTCCACTCATTTCAATTTATCTCTGAAAGTTGGAGAATAAATGGTTGATTTAATTTTCATTAACCACAGAGCTTGGTAGCTAAAGGTAACTTGGGTCTAGCAAGTCTTATATTTCTGTAATTCACACAGATCAAATACAAATATGCTGACTGAATAGATTGCTAGTTTATTTTAAGTAGCCAGCTAACGTTAAATTAGCAGTTCTCTTGGCAGTTTGCTGATAATCCGGTATCTGAAGCACGGGCGTCAGTTTGGTTTGAAATGTGGTGGGGACAGAGACGCATTCAGAAGTGCATTTTCAAAAGTGCTGGGTACAAACTGCAGCCTGTTTAACCCGTAAATAAAGTTTGAGTTCTGAAATGGTCTAGTGGTAGATCTTTTGCCAAGCGTGTCAGAGGTTACGGGTTCTAATCCGCCAAGCGTGTCAGAGGTTACGGGTTCTAATCCGCCCTCGGTATAGTTTTTTTTTCTCTCAAAACTGAATACGTTCCTCAGTGGTTACAGGCTGCGTTCCAAACCGCATACTTCCCTACTATTTAGTATGGGAAAAAGAGTAGGCGAGCGAAAAAGTATGTATGAATCCAAAAGAGTAGGCGAGAATTACCTGGATGACGTACTAATTATCGCGAGATTCGGACTTAAGTGCGTTCCAATATGCCTACTCTCCTACTATATAGTAGGCGAAAACAGTACGTGAAGGAAGCAGTACGTTCGAAACATCAGTATTCATAAAAGAGTAGGCGAGAAGTTCCCGGATGGCTTACTGCTTCCGGACAGATTTTTGAGTGCTCAACCGATGGATACTCTTCTATCCCAGGAGGCCACGCGAGAGGATACGTCATAAAAAAGAAGAAGAAGGATAGGTCATACTCGAACATGACGCAAATGATGACGGACGAGAGTGTTTTCAAATGTGAGTATTAGATATTACAAATCAAATGATCGCATGTGTTGAACTACTGTACAGTAAACTGTTGAATTGTTGAAGGTGTAAAGACGCTATATAGTATGGTAAATTTGTGATTTTGCTGTAAATCACATTTTATTAAGTTAGCTAACAGAGGAGCTCCAGTAAGGACACATACGTCTCCAAAGTGGATTTGCATACATTTTAAACCGTATGCATCTCTAATACAATTACTAAATGTCTATTTAATATCTGGTAAGAAAATCTAATATAAGAATTGCATATTTCTACGTCTAATAGATATGAAATAGACTTCTGAGTTATGTATGTGTACTATTGTTTAAGATAATTCACTGTTGTCAACACTGTTTTCATTAGACGAATGTTTAATAAATTTACATAAAGTAACTAAACATAAGTAATCTATTTCATTTGTCCATAAGTACTGTTGAAAAATTGTGGAAGATTTATGAACAACATGTAAATGTAGTATTGAGCTTATAAATCACAGAGGTAACGTAAATCTTGTCTGGATGTTACAGGGACAGATGAGCACACGCATCTGCTTATCCGGTGGAGAGTGGCTCATGAAGCCCTCTTCACCGGAAAGCGTAATGCTGCCATCAAAGGCTTTGAGTGAGTATACAGAAATAATTAAAAATCTATTTAATTGTTTATTTGTAGTATATCTCAACAGAGATATTACAGCACTTTTTTGATCCTTGATTTCTCTGCATTTGCTGCAGATCTTTTGTGGTGGAGCAGGACCTACCCAGCAGGTTGACGGCGGCATTTGTAAAAAAAAAAATGGGAAAACCTTAAACAAAAATACAAAGTAAGATAATTTTGTTACTTCTAATACAGAAATAAAATAATTAAATATTGTGATGTTAAAATGACTGCTTTTGTATCATGCTTGTGCATTTTTGCAGGATCTGAAATGTCCGCAGACAGGGGTGAGCACTGAGGATGGAGGGGCCACAGCAGCGTCCTGGAAGTGGTACACTGCCATGTATGAGGCAATTGGGGGCAGACCCTCCATCTCTCCTCCTGCCCTCGTTGCCTCATGTGGGCCGGATGTTGCTGTGGCCTCTTCACCCTCTTCATCCTCAGTGAGGCCAGAGCCAGCAAGAGCCAGGAAAAGGGTGAAAGATCTGGAGGACCTGATCCAGGAGATGGAGGAGAGGGAAGAGGAGAGAGAGAGGAAAGCAGCTGAGAGGGAGGAGAGACTGTGGAGAGAAATGGAGGAGAAGGAGGATAGAAGAGAACGGGAGAGACGAGAGAAAGACGAAAGGCAAGAAAGAGAAGTAAGAGAAAGAGAAGAGAGATGGCACCGGGAGGCAAGCGAGAGAGAGGAAAGGAGAGATAAAGAAACAAAAGAAAGGGATGAAAAATTCCTTTCTGTCCTTGAAATCCTTGCAAAAAAATAAATTCAATAACAAAAAACATCTTATGATAATTTACACAATTGGGTTAAAATGAATTAAATGATATATATATACATACACACACAGTACTGTGCAACAACAACAAATGGTGGCCTAAGATTTTTGTACAATACTATGTATATAAAACAAACAATTTCTAGGCATTCACAGTAGCCTACATTATAGACTTCTAGGAATTTATTGATACTTTAAGATTGTGATAAAATTCATAAATTAAATATTTATGAAGTGATGAATAATTAGTGAATGGGTGGTGTAATGTAAAAAAAACAACTTTAAAACAACTGTTTTATTGGAGTGTATTATATGATTTCTAAATGCACACAGAGCTCATGCAGGGATTGTCAAGGCAGGTCATGGAGGGTTCAGTTCTTGCACACCTGTCTGTAATTTTCAAGTAGTCAGTTACTAATTGGTTTAAATTGATTCAGGTGTGTATAATTAGGGTTGGACAATAGCCCTCCATGACCTAAGCTGAACTTGAGACTGTTTACACAAACTACCTTAAGTTTTGCATTAACTATGGTTAGTGAACCCAAGCAAATAATTCAGTCATTATTTACTCCCCTTCATGTTGTTTGATCCCTCTGTTTTTGTTTTTGTTTTCCTGAACACAAAAGGTGATTTTGGTCAGGTTTGTACTGTTGGTTTAATACAATACCACTCAATAGACTTTCAGAAGCTTCAAAAGCATAATCAAAATGCCAGGAAGCTTCTGAAAGTTGGGCTCCATTGACTGATATTGTATGAAACCAGCAGAACAAACTTGACAAAAATTCCCTTTTGTATTTAAACAATAAAAAACAGAGGGATCTAACAGCATGAAAGCACATAAATAATGGCTGTATTTATATGTTGAGGTGAACTAACCCTTTCACCCACCAAATAGAAATTGTAGTAAATGTATGTATGCATTTTGTATTATAGTAATACCTTGACGAAATAAGCAGCTTTGAGCGTTTATGTCTGAGACCATTTAAAAAAAAAAAGCTTTACAAAAATCAATCACATTTATGCAGATGTTTTTATCCAAAGTGACTAAATGCATTTATTACAGGGACAATGACCCTGGGCCAGCCTGGAGTAAAGAGCCTTGCTGATCGACCAGCAATCTTCTGCTAACCAGTTCAGTGGTTTGGCCCACTACACTACAAAGGTAGTAAAGCTCTAACTAATATTTGCATGTAATTGTAAACCTATAAAATTACATTTGGCAAGAAACGGAATGCTGACAAAATGAATTGTAAAACATTTTAATTTTCTTAAATGTTTTAAAGGTAGTCGTGCTCATGGAGAGCAGGCACAGGGATGTTTGGAGCAGACACTGCAGCAGCCAGATTGTCCCGTGCATGTTCTCCCACTCTTGCTTCAAGGTTGTGGGGATTAGGGAGGCCGTCATCAAGGTCTTCCTCATCCTCTGGCTCAACGATGTCCCCATTGGCTAGAGCGAGATTGTGAAGCACAGCGCAGCACGCAACAACCTCAGGCACGAAGGCAGGGCTCACCTCCAAGGCCTTGAAGAAAATGCAGCGCCAGCGTGTCTTCAGCCTCCCAAACGCTCTCTCCACGATGTTGCGGGCACGGGAGTGCTTGCTGTTGAACCGAGCCTGCACAGGGTTCTGTACTGGCTCTCTGTACGGGGTGATGAGGCAGATGGGGGCACTCAGGCAAGGATAGCCTCCATCCCCGAGGATGCACTTGCCTGCAGGTGGATATACACTGCCAGCATACACTGGGCTGTTCCTCAGCACCCTGGCATCGTGCACAGACCCAGGATACCCCACAAACACATCAAGGAATCTCCCCCGGTGATCAGAGATGGCCTGGAGTTGGATGGAGTGAAACAGCTTCCTGTTGAAGTAGCAGTGGGAGTTATTTGCTGGAGGTTTGATACGGATATGACAGCCGTCTATTGCACCAACTGCTCTGCTGAAAGCTGGTGACCCAGACAGCTGTGCAAATCCTGCTCCCACTGCCTCCAGGTCATCTCCGGTCGGAAAGCAGATCACCCTCCTCAAAATTCCCATGATGGCCTTGCTCACTCTGTGCACAATGTTATACACAGAGGTCTTTGGGATGTCGAAGGCCTGCGACACCACCCTGTAGGATGCTGCATGGGCCAGCCAGTGCAGGAACCCGTTCCCATCCATGCTCCGATCCCAGTCTGACTGCAGCAATCAGGGACATGATGGACGGCAGAGACAGGCGAAGGTGGGCACGGTGATCAGCTGCTTCATCAAAATAAAGCAGCAGAATGGGAACACCTCTGTTGAGATGGCAGGATGATGTGGGGTTCACCGCCTGTCAATACATCATAGTTTGTTAGAACAAAAAGCTTGTATAAAGCAATGTTTCATGTGGTATTGACTTGTATATGTATTTATTTATTGTGATGATATGATATCTTTTATTCATTCATTTACTTACTTATTTTTATACATGTTTCATATTAAATATTTATTCATGTTTCAATAAAATATTCATTTCATGAATTCTTGCATCAATCATTGCTTGAATGAAATTGTATGTATTCACATCAGCTGCATTTGTCTAGTGTGTATTCATACATCTATGTCATATGACAATACAACAGTTTGCTTGTTTTACCAAAATATATAATTTTAATTAAGAAAATTTTATATAATTAAGTGCTGGTCAGCATTTGTCATTATTGTGCATAAGTGTTGGGGTGGGCTAGTAATGCAATTCATTCTGGGGTAATCTTATTTTTTTTAAGTAGTAATACTTGCTTTCTTTGAGTGTAAAATCATCAGTCTTCTCCAAAGGCGAGATCTCCGAGCAGCAGCCCGACGTCTCCTTTGTGCACACATTCGTCTAACTATTGCAGACATGCCAACCATTTCAAACGCTGATGAAAAACTGTTCTAGTTAGGTTGTACTGATGCAGTGAGATGTCGGTGGTGCACCTGTTGCTCATAACTTTTAAATTGTTGCGCTTGTGATAACGTCATAGGTCACATGATAACGTCAACATGGCGGATGATGTCCGGATCGCATTCATACTCAACGAGATTTGGCTATTAAGTACCTACTCTTTTAGCGCTCGTTAAGTAAGTACTCATTGAAATTAAGTACCTACTCATTGAGTATGCGTTTTGGAATGCAGCCACAGTCTATATCAAGCAGCCAGGGACACGTTTGTGTGCATTTTATTTTGTAATTTCACCGGAATGAATATATAGAGAGTCTCTCCGCAACGGCGATAGATTGAAGTGCGCGTCCGAGTGAAGACTGTGCGCGAGCCACAGAGAACACTGTATCCACGACACTGATAGCAGCGGACACGAGCGCTCAGCTTGAGTTAAAAAACAAAACATTTTAGCGCTAGATCTCTTATTTAAGAGCGAACTAAATGAATGCTCTGCTAGTTAACTGGAGATGTTTTATTTGTATTAGGTACATCCGTACCTCAATGTTTCCAAGAGTGGTGGGTACAAAATGACTCATGACGAAATCTGGTGGGGACACGTACCCACCGTCCCCACCGAAATCGACGCCTATGATCTGAAGTAAAATGCTCAAAACATCTCCTGAGAAAAATCACATGGTCAACCTAGTCCTGGTTATTTAATTTTGATTTAGTCTTATTTTCCTTACCTTGTCATTCAAGGCCAGGGCACTTTTTTTTGACATTTCTGGAACATCCACATCCCGCGCAACCACGGTCTCCCAGGAACATTCATTATTGCTGCGTACATTTATTCGTGTCAGATGCGCATGCGCGAGCGGTGCGCGATCATGGTCGACTGACAACGAGATTAAGCAGCTGAACAAAAATACGGCCGTGTTCCGATTGTTCTCAGCTCCGCCGAGACAAAATAGACATGCCATTTCAAAAATCTTTCATTTATTGTCAGAAATATGTTTTCAAAAGCATCACTTTCATCAAATTGTATGTGACATAATTTCCAGTAGGCAACTGACTGCAAACGAGCAGGCTTATGTGCCGGGGCTGAGCCCCGGAGAGCCCCGGCCCAATTTAACCACTGTATATATATATATTGCCTAATTGAGTGCGTGAATGGCCGCTGCTTTTTCATTGGCCATTTAGGTTACGTTATTGTTCACGTGATTGGTTAATCTTAAAAAAATGTGTATCAGTGTTGCAATTGTTTGGCTGTAATTGTATTTTTGAAGGTTTTTTTTTTTTTTTTTTTTGAGAAGGTGGAGGTGGGGGTGTTAAGAGGATCATGAATAGGTCAGGGGGGCGTTTGTTCAAAAAGGATTGGGGACCACTGGTCTAGCTTGTTAATGTATAAGCTTTTATCATGAGTGCAAGGAGGAAAGTGTTTAAGACGGAACATTTTCAGAAACAGGAGAAGAAATACTCAAGAGCACTGTTGTGTGCCACTCAACGAAACGTCATCTTTTGCGTGTATGTCTACGCCATTAAATGTCCAAGTGATTCCGCGTGTATGTGTACGCCGTTAAATGTCCGAGCGAAACGAAGCAAAATCTATATCTACATATGTGGAGCGATATTTTTTTTCCTAGGATGGTAGGAGAAGACTCATAAATGGTATTAACCCCAGTGACGGGTAGGTTTAGGGATGGGGTTGGGGTAGGTGATATATCTATATATACATAATACAGTAATATAACGTTAAGTCAAAGGCGTTGATAAACACGCTGAAAAGCGATTATGCGTGTTGATAGCACGCCAAAAATGGAAATACGAATTGGCGTGTCATACATACGCCATTTCATGAGATCAGTCTGCTTTGTTTAGCGTCATCCAAATTTAACGGAGTACTTAGTCTTCACAGCTTTCCGACTCATGCCGACCTGAGAAGACAACGGCTTGTAAACATACGCCGGGATCAGTTCGCCATCTCCTCACACGTTAAGCTCTGTAGCAGACACTTCACCACTGATCAGCTCATAGAGCCAACAATCCTCGCTGGTCAAAGAAGGTTTGTTAAAGGTTCTGTACTGACACTCTTTGAATTAAATGGATACACCGTTGAAAAACAGCGGCGTCCGCTCATGTCATTTGAAATTGTCGTCAAAATTAATTTCTTTCTTGTGTTAGTTTGTTGGTGTATTTCCCACTGGACTAGACGATATGGATTAAGGGTTGTATTGTCATTAGGGGTGGGAATCACAGGGTACCTCACGATAGGATACGATACCGATAATATCAAGATTCAGCATTTCTAAGATAATCGATATATTGCTAGACAATCCTCTGATGATACATCATGATCTACGATATCCATCTAACTATGAAAACAAAATGCCTGTGAAAAGGTTGTGCAGGTTTTCTCTCCTTATTAAAGTCTAAACTGTTAGAAAATAGCACAAAAAGTCTTCCAGTCTGTAAATTAAATGTAACATTTTAAGTAAATTAAATAGACGTCCTGTCAACTAGACAATAATGACACTGTTTGTTCGATGGCCAGAAGAGAAGTGGCCCCCCGACTGAACCTTGTTTCTCCCAAGGTTTCTTTCTCCATTCTTTCAGCCGATGGATTTTGGATTCATTGCCACTGTCACCATGACTGCTACACTCTCCAATTCTGAGGCACTAGAGAAAAAAACAAGGGGGCAGAGCAACAGAAAGATCTGGCACCATGTTCGTTCCTGGTCTGATGTAGACAGTGTCCTAGAGTGCAAGTACCTTTCTGTAAAAGCAGATGGTATGCTTGCTCTTAAAAACAGGTGACTGGACAAATGGGAATCACAGGGATGACATGGTGTGACTTTTTGACTTCACTTTGATGGAAATGGGAGTTAGTAAAAACGAAGTATGAAGTAGACTCACTAGCTTTAAGTCAGACGTTTTTTTATAAGTGAGGTTTGAAGGTTTTAAGTTTGAAATAGTGTAATAGTGCAAAGAAACAACTTGCATCACAATATATGTAATTGTGATTGCCAAAACATTTGGTAACTAAACATAATTTTATGAAGTTTAGTGACAACATGTTACAATGTTTATGGTACAATGACTGGAAGGCTTCTGTTTGTATTATTGCTTAACACAATTTCAATTCAGTTCCTGGGATTTGATTTTAATTGTAAGCCCATGTCCACCTCTATTGCATTACCATCCTTACCACTGTACTAAATAAATCTATGCTAACTTGAAGCTATCCTAACTGTACTATGCTACTAACTAGGCTACACAAAATAATCTAAATAACTATATAAATGCTATGCTAAAATACTCTATTCTGATCGTTTTCAATACTCGTAATTCCAACTCTTGACTCACAGTGGTTTTGACGAAACAAGATGGTGTTTATACTGCCAAGGGCGTGGTGAGCTGGAACCTGCTTACGTCAGCTAACCCCGCTACGTCACGAAGCACCGCAAACATCCAATAGGAAAATTCAACTGCAGTAGCCACCGTCCAAACTGAAGAGGGCAGCACTCAGACGTTTGTTTTCCCATATATTGTAGAATTAAAACCCTTTATACCAAAATGTCAAAAAAGTTACTCGAATCAATGATCAGCACTAATAAAGCCCCATTCTTACAGATCATTAACTAAAAAAAGTTGGTTTAGGGTTTAGTTACCCTTTAAACACTGGTTCAGTGTTATTTTAACACTCTCTTAGTGTGAGACACGTACACGGAGAATTTTGCTCTGTAGGTTTTGAATGTTTGTTATGATGTTGTGCAATTTAATAACAAGATGGAAGTTACTTTAATATGTTGATTAAAACTACTTTCACAAAGATACATATTTTCTGGTGCCATTTTAATTTATCAAGCCGTTTAAAATGCATTCCACACAAACACACAGGGTCTCACATCTGCACGACCTGCTGTAAGTGTGATAACAAAATATTTTTTTTATCACACTGATCAAATTAAATGGTCTTCCTCCAGAGTGAATGTGTAATTTGAAACTGCTCTATTTTGTAACCTCTTGCCACACTGAACAACACTACAATTTCTTTCCAGAATGAGTTTTCAAATGATGTTCTAGGTCTCTTTGATTTGTAAAAAATCTTCTTACACTGAAGGCAGGTGAAAGGCTTCTCACTGGTGTGAATTTATTACAGGATTATTGAGGTGTTTCCTGTCTGATGACACATAAAACAGTTTCCTTTTGTGTGACTCCTCATGTGGTTAATAAGGGATATTTTACTATTTGAAACTCTTTCCACACTGATCACATGTGAACGGCTTCTCTCCGGTGTGAGTTCTCATGTGAACTTTAAGGTTTCCTTTTTAGCTGAAATGCATTCCACACAGTTTGCAGGTGTAAGCCTTCCCTTCAGTGTGAGTTCGCATGTGTGCATTAAGGGTTGCCTTACGTGAAAAACTATTTCCACATTGAGGTGAAAAACTATTTCCACATTGAGGTGAAAAACTATTTCCACATTGAGGACAAGTGTAAGGCTTCTCTCCAGTTTGAATGCTCATGTGGCGTGTAATGCTTCTTTTGTTTGAGTGAAAAACTTTCTACACAGTTTGCAGGTGTTAGGCTTCTCTCTAGTGTAAGATTTCATGTGAACTTTAAAGTTTCCTTTTCGACTGAAACTTATTCCACACTGTTGGCAGGTGTAATCTTCAGTGTGAGTTTGTATGTGTGCATTAAGGGCTGTCTTACGTAAAAAACTCTGTTCACATTGACGGCAACTGAAAGGCTTCTTTCCAGTGTGAGTTCCCATGTGGTATTTAAGGCTTCCCTTTTGAGCGAAACCCTTTCCACATTGAGGGCAGGTGAAAGGCTTCTCTCCAGTGTGAACTCTCATGTGGGCTTTAAGGTTTCCTTTTTGAGCGAAACCCTTTCCACACTGTTGGCAGGTGTAAGCCTTCTCTCCAGTGTGAGTTCTCATGTGAACTGCAAGATTTTCTTGTTGATCAAAACTATTTCCATACTGAAAGCAGGTGAAATTACTTGTAGTTGTTGTCTCTTCAGTCTTTGAGGAATTTAAAGATTTTTCTCCAGTTGCGAAATCATGATGATTGTCGTGTTGATTTTGTATTTCATTCAGTTCTTGACTCTCTTCTTTCAGCGCCATCAGGTCTATGGTGAAAAGTAACAAATACAAGTTAAACCCATGTTAATGACACAAAGCAACAGACATGAAAATATTGGCCTAAAATAGCATCCTTTTATTCATGTTCAGTTTTGCAGAGTAACCGTTTTGTTTTCAGTTTCTGTTCTCATCAGAGGCAACATAGACGACAACCTTCTCTTGGGCCTCGTTTACACTGCCAGTGAAATGTGACCCAATTCCGATTTTTTACTCATATGCGACACAGATCGGATGTGTTCTATGACAGTGTAAACAGGAAAAAAACGCATGCATTCGGATATTTCGAGATCGGTTTCAGGCCTCGTTCATATGTGGAAATAAATCAGATGTAAATCGGATATGTGCCAATGCGACTGTCATGTAAACAGCCAGATCGGATTTTCCGAGGCATTAGGCTGCGTCTCCGCGGTTTAATGACGAGAGAAACCCCGACGCGCATCTGCGGATGGACGGATGGCCCGATGAAACATTGTGTCGGCGTAGGAGAGGAATGTGGACACACGTTGACACAACATATCAAAGGTTGGCTTGCTCATCCTAAAATTTCGGACCCACTGCTCCTCGTTAAAGCCCGCCACGATCTCATGAAAGTGCGTTTATTGCACGATTTTTTTTTTACGTGGCATTTACGCCAAAAATATAGCTTTATGGCGTTTAATACGCACGTTTACAGTGCGTATCATATGCAAGCAAAAACTATTTTTGGCGTAGGCTATAAATGGCATGAGAAATAAAATTTGTGCTATAGATAGGCTACTCACTTTTATGAGATCATATTGTATGTTCCCACCTGTCCTGAGATCTCGCTGCGCGTTCCTCCATCTGAGCAAGAAGACCCCTTTAAACATGCGCGATGTTTCAGTCAAGTGTAAACACATGACTCGGATATGGGTCACAATTTAAAGAACGTGTAAACGGACGGTAAAAAAAATCGGATATAGGCAACAAATCAGAATTGGGCATCAAGACCTGCAGTGTAAACGAGGCCTTGGATAACTTGAGAAATATGTTTGCATTTGTGGACAAATGTATATTTGTATATATGACACCTGTATATTTTAAGTAGAGATGCACCGATTGATCGGCTGGTGACTGGAATTGGCCGATTTTCACGTGATCGGCGACCACCCGGTCAGTCTGACATATTCCAATTTTATGCCGGTCAAATGCACTCGGGCGCCGCATGATTAACATCGCGCAACATCAGCATCACGTGCACACGGAACGCATATGTAGGCCTGCGTGCGTATTTTTTTCGGTGTGCTTGTTAATCAATGAGTACATTCACATCGGGAGCAATGCATGAGCGTCGCAGTATACATTGAACACACTGAACAGGATAATATGAGTGAACCGCTCAGGGAGCAGCCAAAAAAAATAAAATAATTCTCAGCAATCAGATCAGAGAGTGAATATTTATAATGAGCTTTATTCATCCTCTGAATCCCTGGGACTGTACCTATTGGCGGCAAAGATGGAGCAATGGTGTGAGCAGTATCCTGTAAATTCTCTGGTGCTGTAAAATCCACCAAGGACTCCTTTCTTTCCATCCCCGAAATACCCTACCGGCATTTCTTTATAAAAGTACCCACAAAACAAGCAATTATTCAACTCATATGACCAGCAGTGAAGCGGGGGTTTCGGCGCAGAGTGTATTTTTCCTGCGCTGCTCACGCTCAATTAAAGTGAAAGCACACTTTTGATGGACAAAATAAATATGGATTCACACAAAAAGTGCCCAAAATGCACAGAATGTACACGTCTACTGTGTTTTAACAAGAACTGGAGTAGGCTAAGTCAGAAAAGAAAATGAAGACTCAAAAATATTTATAGAAAATTTACCCATTTAAACATGTTTTTATTATTCGGTTTGGGTAAAAGGATATGGTGTTTTATAAAAAATATATATATATAGAAAATACATATTTGTGTTTGCTGTAAAGTGGTTAGAAAAAAATGAAATTGGAATCGGCTAAAATCGGTATTGGCAGGTCAAACTCAATGAAAAATCGGAATCGGCCTAGAAATTTGTAATCAGTGCATCTCTAATTTTAAGTTATTTATCTGACTATTACCACTTGTATTCAAAGAAATAAAATAATGGCTAAATAAGTCATTGGACAACATTACTTACATATAAAAATAATCAAAATGCATGTGCCATAAATTGTTTTAATGAAACACAGACAATAATGAAATGATTTAATTAAACCATATTGTTGATGAAAATAATACGAGACTAATTAAAGTGCTAGTTATTATTAATAATGCAATATGACATCATGACTTTGCGTAAACATAAAATGCGTATAGATAACACGCCACTTGACTTGAAAGTGGCGTGTTATCTATACGCATTTTGAGCTATCTGCTATCTGAAATTAACCGTCATCTTTTGCGTGTATGTCTACGCCGTTAAATGTCCGAGTGATTCCGCGTGTATGTACACGCCGTTAAATGTACGAGCGAAACGAATCAAAATGTATATTTACATCTGTGGAGCAATATTTTTTTTCCTAGGATGGTAGGGGAAGACTCATAAATGACGGGTAGGTTTAGGGATGGGGTTGGGGTAGGTCATATATTTATATATACAGTAATGTAACGTTAAGTCACAACGTTGATAAACACGCTGAAAAGCGATTATGTGTGTTGATAGCACGCCAAAAATGGAAATACGAATTGGCGTGTCATACATACACCAATTCATGAGATCAGTCTGAATAATGCATCAATGTTTTAGAAAATGAAACATCTAAAATGAATATAAGCTACTGTTTCAAATAACAGCACTGATCATCATGCGCTGAAGCTGGAGAGCTTCTTGAACTATGACCGTTTACACCTGGTATTGAAGGGGTCCTATTATGCCCTTTTAGGAAGCCTTGATTTTGTTTTTGGGCTGTACTAGATTATGTTTAAATGCTTGATTGTTCAAAAAATGTTCACATGTTTTCCATTATTACATCTCATCTCTCCCCAGTCTGTCTCAAATGCGTTGGTTTCAACTAAGCTCCTCCTGTCGAAATATGAAATGTGCTTTGATTGGTTAGCTGGCCCAGTGTGTTGTGATTGGCAGCGTTTAGTGCATTTTCAGGAAATGTCCTGTCCCTCCGTAACCGTGAGCTCTACTAAGATGTAAATATTAAGGATGACGTCAATATAAAGATAATTCGAGCCCGATTCAGACCCTGACACTGTTAACAAACAAGAGGATCGTGCATAACGGATTTCATGCACAGACTTTGCAAGAACCTAATTTCTTTATAAATTATAGATACGATGAGATCCACCATTTAATTGTGATATTTGTCCGATTACAGTTTGTATTACCTTAGTTTTCAATCGCAAAACCATGGTTAACTTTCCTAAGGAGCGTTGAACCGTCTTACAAAAATGAGAGCTTACAAAAGCTACAGAAAAAAAGCTGTTCTCCATAAAATGTGCAGCGCACAGATAAACATTGGGGTTATTATGTTCAGAAACAGATGTCAATAAATGTTCACCACTCCAAGTTCGTCAGCCTGCGGAAGGTCAAACAAATGAGTTTTGGAAACGGGGTGGAAAAAACAGCATCTCTTCAACATAGCAACAACACTGTCTTCTCTAATGCAGCTCAACCAGTCCTCCACCTTTTTTTGCATTTTCCGTGGTTGGGAATTATTTAAATGAGTAACATTACGACTTCATAAAGCCCGGAAAAATCGCGTTGTAGTCCAATAATCGCGCGTCATCATAATCACGTGACTGAAACCCAGCTATTGTTCGTTGCATTCAATCGTTCATACAGAACATTGGCAACTTATTCCCTGTAAATAATAGAGCTAATCCCGAGATTCCCTACAATGATTCCCGGGCATGCGCGTGGAACTGCTCATTTTAGTTCACGCGATCGTTTCTCAGCAGGTTTAATGGATTATTTCCAAAAAGGTAAATATAGTTTCAGTGCGAACTTAAACTACAATTGTATCCACCTTATTCCTGACGAGCTTACTGCGTTCAATTATGGGTGGCACTTCCGGTTTTGGGAACTTCCATTCAAAAAGGCTAAAACAAATCATTTCAAATCATAAGGTTTGCCTACAAATAAAGCTGATCCGTCAGTTTGACTGGATGAGATGTCAATTTTCCCTCATGATTTATTTTCAGACATC
Organism: Rhinichthys klamathensis goyatoka; assembly: GCF_029890125.1. Taxonomy (NCBI): domain Eukaryota; kingdom Metazoa; phylum Chordata; class Actinopteri; order Cypriniformes; family Leuciscidae; genus Rhinichthys; species Rhinichthys klamathensis. Next base: position 1,010,607 of record NW_026606944.1, read on the forward strand.
ATGAGAATAACGTTAAACGTGACATGTTATAACAAGAATTTCTAGGGCAAGAGCTCTTTTCAGTCTCTTTCTTTTCCTCATGATGATTTTCTTTTTTTCCTTTCCAATCCGCTGTAAAAGTATAAAAAAAGGACAACATATGCGGCACATTTGTGGTCTGTTCTTCCGAAATTAATATTTAATTCCCGATAATAATAATATTTTATTTCATTTCCCGATATTTCATTAATAATTCACTGGAGAATGCACGAAGAATCTCTCGTTATTCTCCTCAAATCCTCACGTCTCTTTCCAGGTTTGTTTTCACAGGTAAATGCAATTTATAATCTGTCAAAATGACGGAAATCACTTTGATATACAGGTCCTTCTCAAAAAATGAGCATATTGTGATAAAGTTAATTATTTTCCATAATGTAATGATAAAAATTAAACTTTCATATATTTTAGATTCATTGCACACCAACTGAAATATTTCAGGTCTTTTATTGTTTTAATACTGATGATTTTGGCATACAGCTCATGAAAACCCAAAATTCCTGTCTCAAAAAATTAGCATATCATGAAAAGGGTCTCTAAACGAGCTATTAACCTAATCATCTGAATCAACTAATTAACTCTAAACACCTGCAAAAGATTCCTGAGGCTTTTAAAAACTCCCAGCCTGTTTCATTACTCAAAACCGCAATCATGGGTAAGACTGCCGACCTGACTGCTGTCCAGAAGGCCATCATTGACACCCTCAAGCAAGAGGGTAAGACACAGAAAGAAATTTCTGAACAAATCGGCTGTTCCCAGAGTGCTGTATCAAGGCACCTCAGTGGGAAGTCTGTGGGAAGGAAAAAGTGTGGCAAAAAACGCTGCACAACGAGAAGAGGTGACCGGACCCTGAGGAAGATTGTGGAGAAGGACCGATTCCAGACCTTGGGGGACCTGCGGAAGCAGTGGACTGAGTCTGGAGTAGAAACATCCAGAGCCACCGTGCACAGGCGTGTGCAGGAAATGGGCTACAGGTGCCGCATTCCCCAGGTCAAGCCACTTTTGAACCAGAAACAGCGGCAGAAGCGCCTGACCTGGGCTACAGAGAAGCAGCACTGGACTGTTGCTCAAATTTTGCATGTCACTCGGAAATCAAGGTGCCAGAGTCTGGAGGAAGACTGGGGAGAAGGAAATGCCAAAATGCCTGAAGTCCAGTGTCAAGTACCCACAGTCAGTGATGGTCTGGGGTGCCATGTCAGCTGCTGGTGTTGGTGCACTGTGTTTTATCAAGGGCAGGGTCAATGCAGCTAGCTATCAGGAGATTTTGGAGCACTTCATGCTTCCATCTGCTGAAAAGCTTTATGGAGATGAAGATTTCATTTTTCAGCACGACCTGGCAAACCACTGGTAAATGGTTTACTGACCATGGTATTACTGTGCTCAATTGGCCTGCCAACTCTCCTGACCTGAACCCCATAGAGAATCTGTGGGATATTGTGAAGAGAAAGTTGAGAGACGCAAGACCCAACACTCTGGATGAGCTTAAAGGGATAGTTCGGCCAAAAATGATATTTAAACCATCCATTACTCACCCTCAAGCCGTTCGAGATGCATATGTCAATCTTGTTTCAGACGAACACATTTTCAGTTATTTTAGAAAATGTCTTAGACCCTTCAGTGGATATAATGTGAAGCAATGGGGTCCACCTCCTTCAAGTCCCAAAATGTGCATATATCCTTCACAGAAGTGATCCATCCGGCTCCAGGGGGATAAACGAAGGCCTTCTGAGGGTAATCCGTGCGGTTTTGTCGTAAAAATATACATATTTAAAACTTTATAAATGAAAATATCTGACTTCCGGCAACGATCGACGCGCGTCCACCGGTGTACAAATATAGCCTACCTACTGGCAAAATAATGTAATTTTTTTTTTAATGTTTTGGTTGAAAGGTGTGCCTGTGCTGGTAACATTTTTGTCATTGGTTGTTGCGTTAAATCTTACCCAGATACAATAGTGCTATTTTCTGATTGGCTATTGTGTTGCTCGACGAACAACACCAGAGGAAACGCGCTTGATTCATGCCGGTTCCACAGTGAGAGCGGCGCGGCCTGAGTTTTGGGCGCTGCGGCATATTAAATATATTACAAATAGTTTTTCAGCGTGAGAAATACAATGTGTGGCGGGAGAGCGTGACAAAAGACCGAAATGAGTGACTGTCACACTCAATGCGTGACACTTGAGAGCCCTGATTTCTGATTATGACCACAGTTGAAAATGGTTGTGCGAAAAGTGTGGAAATCATTATGGAGCATATGTTTTCAGACGGAATTTTTTTGTAACATTATACATGTCTTTGCTGTCATTTGTGATCAATTTAGGGCATCCTTGACCTTGCCTGTGATAAAAGTATTATTATTATTTTTTATCATAGTGATTCCAAACTTTTGTCATGTCATGTTTTAACATCGATCCAACAAAGTTGGATTTTTTTTGGAAGTCATTCTGAGCAAACATGAGTAGTTTCATAAACATTGTATTCATATATTCATATAATTGTATATGAGCTAGTCTCAGGATCACAGTTCAGCTGTGAGAATGAAAATCAAGTTAGTTCTGGCGGGTCATGTTAGTCAAGATGGCATCAGCTGACCCTTTCACAGCTTCTCCAGTGTTATCAACAGCTATGGCGAATTACCCTCCTCCTCTCGCCCGTCAGATCTGGTCTGCTGATTCCCCTTTCAATCAGACTAATTTCTCGAAATTTTGTTCTACATTAAAATATGGACATTAATAATATCTGCAATACATTTATGTTCTGTTTATCGCTGCTCTCCCTGCTCTTATCTATGCTAGACTGGCAGGGTGCAAACTGTATGCTAATTGTCAATCGTATTCGACGATAGTGGTCCTGACAGAACCAACCTGTTTGTTCCTCTGTATCTTCTTGTTTCACTCCGAAAGCTTCTTCAATCTTCATGTCTTCATTCTCCTCTTTCATAAACACCATATTTGTTTGTTCCTCAGTTTCTTCATGTTTCACTCTAAATGTTTCTTTAATCTTCATGTCTTCATTCTCCACTTTAATAGCCGCCATCTTTATAATAGTGTGACGTGGATCTCAGTCGCTTCACCAGGAGTTTTTCTGTGTGTTTGTCCTGTTGAAGATGAGAATAATGAACAGAAAGAAAAATAAATCCACACTAAATCTCTGTCTCAATCAGAGAGAGAGAGAGAGAGAGAGAGAGAGAGAGAGAGAGAGAGAGAGAGAGAGAGAGAGAGAGAGAGAGAGAGAGAGAGAGATATTCCCTAAATACCTTCTCAAAGAAATTCAAAAAATATATTCATTTTTGTAAACAGCACCCAGAGACTATAGTGCATTTATTTTGGCTTTGTCATTATTACTCTAAATTATGGTGGAAAGACTTTTGTTTTTGAAAACATTGATAATGATTTTTAGGAAAATGTTTTGTTTGGAATTGCCAATTGGTAAAAGAGCAATTACACAAAAACAAAATATGCTAACTTAATTTGTACTAAACGAAGTACTTAAGTGCAACATTACTTTGGGTCTATCTCTGACTCGTGTAAGCAGAAGGCTTTAAAAGCAATACCTCTGTCTTATCTTTTTTCCTTTCGTTTATTTGTTCTACATTGTGACTGTTTCCAACTTTGTTTATAAAGTTCTCAATAAAAAAATATACAAAAAAAATTATATTGGCCTTATTTGTTTTTATGAGAAACTGATACAGGGAGCGAAATGAGACCACTTCTGTTACTAATGTGTTGTTGCACTTTTCTGAAATTAAAAATAACATTTATTAATGTTAATGAATCATTACAACGGTATATCAATAATAACAATTCATTTAACATCGCTTATAAAAACTATAACATAAACTGATCAGTTTCAATGATTTAAATGCTTAAAAACACAAACCTTTCTCCAGCAGAATCACAACAGACGCAGGAGCGCGAGTCTATGACGTCACATCGCCACGCCAAAATAAAAGTCCTGTTCACGTTGCTGTCTATAATATATCTTCTTCTAATGGAGTTTTATGGCGGTTGGCAAACCAACTTTCAGTGCATTACTGCCATCAACTGGACTGGAGTGTGAAGCACTAATAAGCATGTAGAAATTAACAACTTAAACAAAAGTATGAAAGAAAAAAAATATATAATAATTTTAACCCAATTACTTTAAATTCTCCAGTCTATTCCTATTGCTTTAACATATTTCATAATATCACTATATATTTTATCTTGTTCTGCATGTACTTTCAAAATGCTTTCCATATTAAATGATTCAACACCCAAGTTTCTTACTTCCTTCATATTTTATACATTTTATTAAAACATGTTCAATTGTTTCTGCCTGATCACACTATTTTGAACAAAGAATGATTTAGTCTAGTGTGCCCTATTCGGATGCGAGAAATAATTGCATCTTCTTTTCTATTCCTAAAAACTCTTCTTCCATTTCCTCCTTGTTTCTGTATAATATACATATGTCTTCCCTTGTTATCACTGTTCCATACTTCTTGCCATTTGTTGTTTATTAATTCTTTAATTTTTCCTTTAACCTCTCTTTCGCTCAGTCACTTGAATATTTATCTGTGTTTTACAGCTTGCTTAGCTAGTTTATCAACCACTTCATTAGCCTCCACTCCCACAAGAACACTGTCAAGCTTACTTTACTTATTCTTAACAAACTTGTGAGAATATCATATATAATATCTTGCCTTGCTGATTTATTTCCACTTTCGAGGCTTTTGATTGCTGAATAAGAATGAGAACATATTACTACCAATCTTGGTTTTACATCCTCCCATCATGGCCACTAATTCAGCTGCAAACACAGATTCATGGTCAGTTGTTCTGTTCTTAATACTTGTTTAAACTTCAGAAGATATACAGCAGCTGCTGTTCTTCCAGAGATAGGATCCTTAGAACCATCAGTATATATAAGCAACCATGACGAATAGTCTGATCTAAACACTGCTGTGCAATAATGTTCTTTCGGGTATCTCTCTCATTCTTGATTAGGGGCCAAGCCCCGAAGGGACTGAGGCACCTATTGTATCTGTTAGTTTTCTTATTATTATTCCGTAAATGGAAGTCTATGGCAGCCCTATGAACCGTACATAGGAAAATGATGAAATTTGGCACACTTATAGATATGGTTATGAAAAGTAATTGAGCCAAATTTTGAGTCTCTAGAACCAACTCTATAGCGCCACCACCAGTTCAAAAATTCAACATTAAAATGGTTATAACTTTTGAACCCTTTGATCTAGAGACATGAAACTTAGTACACCTGATTCCTCTCATCATGCTGATCACAACCAATACCTTACATTAAGACCCCGCCCATTACAGTAGTGGCCATTTTGAAATGTACAGTATTCAGTTATTTCGCTACTCCTCCTTCAAATTTTGTCCAATTTTCTCCAAACATGCACTCAAATGATCTTCAGACTGAGCCGCATAAAAGTACTGTTCCCGATTTTTTTGTTATACTGGAAAAAAAAGTTATAATGTCGCAAACTTAACGAGGTCCACCCAAAATTGGCTAAGAGGCTGTATCTCGGCCAAAGTTTGATCAATCGATACGAAAGTTGGTACACTTCATCGGAAGCATGATCTGAGGGTCCATGCCAAAGATGGGAACAGCGCCACCTACGGGTCATGAGATATGCAAAATTGCTATTTTAGCCAATAACTTTTGAACACTTTGTCAGAAAATCATAATTGTGGTATCTATGGATTCCTTGCATCATGCCGAATCCGTGGATATCGATTTTGCCATGATGGGATGTACCCCGTGTCCGCCATTTTGAATTTTGTCATAATTTGCAATATCTTTTAAACTATTTGAAATTTCTTCACCATTAGCATGGCCCGGAGGTACCTGAGAAGTTTGATCACAGCGCCACCTAGTGTTCCAGAGATATCATTGTTTTTTGAAAAAACGCTTATAACTTTTGCTAACATTGCTTGAAATTTGATTTCTTTATGTCAATAAATTCCTTGGGTTACGCCGATTTCAACGATATCTCATATGTCATTTTTCAACAATGTGACTGGCCGCCATATTGGAGCGAATGTAAAACAGTTTTTTCGCTACTCCTCCTTCAAATTTTGTCCAAAATTGTCCAAACTTTGCTCAAATGATCTTCGGACCGAGCCGCACAGAAGTACTGTTCCCGATTTTTTTCCTATATTGGAAAAAAAAAGTTATGATGTCGTAAATTTAACAAGTTTGACCCAACATTGGTTCAGAGGCTGTAACTTGTGAACAGTTTGTCACAAAATCATAAAATTGGTGTCTATCGATTCCTTGCATCATGTCGAATCCGAGGATATCTATTTTGCCAGGATTGGATGTACCACGTCATGAGCTAAATTAGCATTAAGCTAGCTTAGCATGCTAATCTGGTTAACATGTCATGGAACTTTTTTGTGAACTCATTCTCACACTGAACTCTCTCCTCTGCTGTTCTGAAATTCACGTCCTCTGAGTGGCGCAATCAGCTAAACCATGCATCTCGAATCCCGAACCATTCTGGTCGTGGGTTTGAGTCCTATGTGGGACAACTTTAAAATTGTGTATAATGTTGTCATTTCAATTCCTTCCGGCTCTGCTCTGCTGTTGGTGCTTAAATGCTCGCTGTCGTTCATTTACATGTATATTCAATTTGTGCTGTTTTTGTTCTTGCGGCTCGGCGCTGCTATCGGTGCTTAAATGCTTGATGCGCTGCTGTACTTGCTGTGCTTGCAGTACTTGCTGTGTTTGCAGTTCTTGTTCTGCTTGCGGTGCCAAGCCTTTGAACTTTGCTGTACTTATTCTAATTGCGGTGCCTTGCAGGACTTGGGCCCGTGTTGCTGCTTGCAGCTATATTTTTCATTTGAATTTGTAAGTCAATTATTGGCATTGTAAATATCCACGGTGGTATAATAAATAATATAACAGTTGGACTAACGTCACAGTCTGCAATACCAGCTTCTTCTGCTTCGGTGTCCCAAGCTTTTAATGTTTTTGTTCCCATGTTCCCAAAAGCCCTATTCACACGTTGCTGTCTATAATAAAACAAGTGTCAGGTATGCATATTTAAATTACATAAATGCATATTTAAATACATGCTGAAAAATGTGTATCACATCTAATATGTGAGATTCTTTGTACAAAAGCACGGCAGTGATGTTTAAGTGCAGAAATCGTTTTTAATTTTTTTTTTATTCAAACAGGCCATTATTCTTTATTTTTGTTTAATGCATTTTTCTCAAAAGAGCCATATCAAAACATAATATTTTACTACTATACAATAAATAAGGTAGTCAATAAAACTAAAACAATAACACTACATAGCAAATGATCTTTATAGACAAAACAATCTGGCTTTTAGAAATGATTATTTATAATAATAATTGTGTATGATTCATATAGTATGTGGTCTACCCATAATCAATTACACCTGTACAATATTAGTTTATAAATTATTATTAAAGCTGCTGTAGGTAACTTTTGAAAAAATGTATTTGCTAAAAGTGTCATTATGTCCTGACAGTAGAATATGAGACAGATAATCTGTGTAAAAATCAAGCTCCTCTGGCTCCTCCCAGTGGTCCTATTGCCATTTGCAAGAAATACACGTTCCCGGTCAGAAACAATCAATCAGAGCCAGGAGGAATGTCTTAGCAGTGCCAATCACGCTCGTGTACGCGCTGATCACACCCCTCTCTTGCACAGCGCGAGCGCCGGAGCGCGTACCGTCATTCAAACTCAAGATTGCCGGCGTGCTGCAGCTGTGCTTATGACGGAGAAACAACTTAAACGGCCAATTCTCGAGTGACACCTGCTCATAAAACAAAGAGGTAAAAGGAAAAAGACTGATGACGATAAACAAGCGAAAAAGAAAGAATTACACAGAGCCCATTGACTCGGTGTCAAAACTCTAGCCGCATAACATGTAGATAAAATGTCACGCACTCTGCTAAGCAACAATTGAAACCTGCTAATTCACTGACTTGTCATGTTGCTGAAATAATGTACTAGCACACCTTATCTAGCATTATATATCGCTAGAATAATTACTTACATACTGTAACGTTAGTTACCATTATATTACCATTATCTTACTAGCTATTTATAACTTATAGAAAGAGTGCAACGTTATAAAGTTACATGTGGGCTATTGCAAAATACATAATGATTTGAGGACCAAGTTTGTAGTCAAAGTATGGGCAGGCCATAGTCAATGTAAAGCATATTATTGACATTTAGTCCCTATTAGTGAATGTGCCATATAACTTTTTATCCGCCGTTATGGGTGGCCCTGTTTACTAGCCTGCGCGTTCACGACAGGCTCCGCTGTGGAGGACGAGCTGTGGAGGGAGGGCTGTAGCGCAGCAGAGAGCAAGGGGGTGGGACCTGTAAGTTGTGCTTGTTCAAATTTTCAGGCTAAGTCAACGTTTTCTCAAAACTCCCTACTGCAGCTTTAAGCACTTAGTTTAAAAGAATATAAATATGCAAAGGTGATATAAATAATCTTTAGAATCAATAGACCATGTTCGTTCAACTACCATCATAGTCCCAGATACTAAAAGAGTTCAGAATCATCAGCAAAACAACTGTACATTTCAGACAGGTGTTGACTTTCTAGGCAAAACGTAGAAGTCTTTATTCCACATACATGGTACACACACACACACACACTCCTCTTACAGTGAAGCAAACACTTTTTATTCTTCATCTTAAGGGGATTCTCCATCTACATTAGGGGACAAAAGCGAAGTGAACGCTGCGAGCGAGTGACAGTGCGCGAGAGAGACGTCGGTGAGTGCCTTGGCTAACTGTATAGGAGACATTACAGGGATCACAAGCTATGTTTCCATCCACTTGTCAATCGAATCATCTGAAGTTCGGTAAAAAAACTCATGCGAATTAAGCTGGTGAAAGTGTGTTTCCATCCAACGGCTTTAAAGCGAATAAAAACCTGTGCGTAATGACGTCACATGCTGTTTTGCGATCAAATTGGTATATCGAATTGATTTGAGACATTTTAAGGTGTTTCCATTCATTTTCGCGCTGAATCGCACAACATTCAAGCAAACATTTGCGAACAAAGTTTTGCTAGACAAAATGGATGGCGCATCTGCCAACAAATGATCAATATTGCAAGTTGTAGCCTAGTGCTTAAGTGCCAGCTGATAGCGACATATGTAAGGGATGATGTATAGCGAGGCGGTTGTTAGCCTGAAGGGGGTTGTCTACATCCCGCTTATTACATGGCTAACGTTACCTACCAAATAAATAAATAATTTGATACAAAATATTGATTTAAAAAGGAGTTTATTGATTTAAAAACGATTGTACTCCTTCCGCTAAAGAAAATAGTCCGTTCCGTCTCTGAACTGCGTCCATGGCAACGCTGTTTTTCATGGCAACGGTGTGTTATACTTAGCAGCTGTCTGTTTTCAAGAAATAACACACCGCATTCTACATTAGAATTCAACCAAGCCATGTAATAACAAGCTATAATAAGAAAACAACGACGCTATCAACACTGCTATGATGATGCAGATGCACGTAAATGCCTGTGGTGTGGGAACGACAGCGCTCCAAACAGTTCTGGGAGATCGTGGTTCAGAGACACCTCATGGAAACCCTTTGGTTGAAGCATTTTTGTGCTTTGTCCACTTACATCTGTCTTTGTTGACACCGGCCATGTGTGCGCAAAGCCGCAAACAGAGCGGAAATACTGGGCGGAAATGAACAAACTTCTTCTTCTATGTTTTGTGGCGTGTTGCAACCATAAAAGGACCTAAAACTTAATCGCAATTCATTATTTATTCGGCAAATAACGTTTCCATCAGCGTTTATCGCATAAGCCGTATATCGATCAAGATAAAATCCGATGAGACCGAACGTATTTCATTTGAGTCGATATTCATGAAATTCAAGCGAATTTTACTGTTTCCATAAGGCATTTTTCATTCGATATCACTTAATTCGGATAAAAACGTGTCGATGGAAACATAGCTACAGAGCCAGCTTGGCAGAGAGACTTGATGACAGCAGAGCTTTATTATTATTAGTAGAAAACATATCTGAGAAAGCGCAAGACTCACAATGTCCATGAAGTCATTCTGCCCATCGAAGAGGATTGATGTCAAATGTATGGATGAGCAATAGATTCTGCTAGGCCAAGGAGGGAGTTTCTCACTCTGCTTATTCAACTCACATTTATTTGTATAGCGCTTTTCACAATACACATCATTTCAAAGCAGCTTTATCTTTTTAGCTGTAATGTTTTTAGAGGTAACTTTCTAAGTTATGTATTTCAGAAATGAACATGCTCAAAATCACAGTTAGCTAACAATGTATTAAATTAAACAATGTAATAATTTGAGGCAGAAACAACAAGCTCATTGAAAGGATATATAGAAAAAAATTAAAAACTAAAATAAAAGTCTTGGGGGCCATTTCAGAAAGGAGGTTAAATGAAAACTCTGAGTATGTTAACCCTGAAACTAACCCTACAGTTAGTCCAAAATGCAGCCGCTAGAGTTCTTACTAGATCAAGAAAATATGATCATATAACACTGATTCTATCATCACTTCATTGGTTACCTATAAAGTTCCGTATTAATTACAAGGTATTGCTTTTGACTTATAAAGCTCTAAATGGTTTAGCTCCAGTCTATTTAACGGATCTTCTATCGCCCTATAATCCATCGCGCTCTTTAAGATCACTAAATTCGAGGCTTCTGGTCATTCCTAGGATATCCAGATCCACCAAAGGAGGGAGAGCATTTTCACATTTAGCTCCGAAGCTCTGGAATAGCCTTCCTGATATCATTCGTTGCTCAGACTCGTTCTCCCAGTTTAAAACTAGACTAAAGACGCATCTATTTAGCCAGGCATTCATATCAATTTTTTATCTTACAGTTACTGTAAATTCGGCCTCTACTTCATAAACGCCAGAGGAGAACTGGCCCCGACTGAGCCTGGGTTCTCCCAAGGTTTTTTTTTCTCCATTGGGTCATCTGATGGAGTTTTAGGACACCGTCGGGTCACTTGATGGAGTTTTTCGGTTCCTTGCCACTGTTGCCTTTGGCTTGCTCAGTTGGGGATATTCAAATTAAATGACCCATCATACCACTGATCAGCTCTACCAAACTTGGATGTCTTTTTCCAGTAATAAACAAACACTGTTAAGTTGTTTTGATTGATACTGTGAAGCAGCTTTGATACAATCTGTATTGTGAAAAGCGCTATATAAATATATTTGACTTGACTTATTTGATTTGAAAAACTTTATCCAAAACTAGTCAACGAAATTTTGTCTTTTATTTCGTCTGTAACAGTGCGTATCTGTGCGTTCATTCATTCATTCTTACACACACACACACACACACACACACACACACACACACACACACACACACACACACACACACACAGAGAGAGAAACATGATTCACATTTAAACAGTATGCTATTTTTCCGTTTACAGACACTAACGTTATTCTATATCACAATTAGAACAAAGCACAAGCATAAAACACTTACACTTCTCAGCTGAATCGGTTGCTCCTCCTCGAAGTGAAAATAAACCAGCACTTCTGTGGTAAATGTCCCAGGATTATTCCTCATAGCCGCGCAAGACGAATCTTAAAGGAGAACTCCGGCACAAAATGAACCTTTGGTCTAATTACACATTGTTACCTAGTCAACCGTTATCTGAGATTTGTTTTCATGATTATCGAATGTAAATAGTTTTATCTCTAAAAACAGTTTAGCCTATAAAGCTAGTATAACGCTAGTATATTGGGCATGGGGTAATGACAAATAAAAATCGCTTGTTAATACCACTAACAAGGCTCAAAATAGCCCCACACTAACACGGTAGCATAATGAGGGTCCCTACCTTCAAACCGAAGCATTGAGAACTTTGTCAGTGTCCAGACAGTTTAATAAAAATATATTTTTTACATACAGTCAACTTCGCGTATACAGGCAGAAGCCATCTTTGAAAAAGAGTCTCTACCAGTTGATCTACGAACGCCGATGCTTCGGTTTGAAGGTAGGGACCCTCATTATGCTACCGTGCTAGTGTGGGGCTATTTTGAGCCTTGTTAGTGGTATTAACAAGCGATTTTTATTTGTCATTGATCTATGCCCAATATACTAGCGTTATACTAGCTTTATAGGCTAAACTGTTTTTAGAGATAAAACTATTTACATTCGATAATCATGAAAACAAATCTCAGATAACGGTTGACTAGGTAACAATGTGTAATTAGACCAAAGGTTCATTTTGCGCCGGAGTTCTCCTTTAATCTGACTAAAAATTATAGTGTGTTTACAGAGTTTACAGCATTTGCCTGGGGGCGTTTATCTATAGCATATGGCCTCAACACATTATCTTATGAATAGCGCGCTCTGCGAGTGGGTGTGAACAAATTAACGATAATGAGCTGAGACAGGAGAAACTGTACTTCTCTTTAGTTTCAGACTGATTACATTCCAGGAGAATATTTGTTTTAAATGTGAATTGTTTTATTTAAAAGCAGAAATTTAAAGCGTTCTTTAGACGTATGTTTCATGTTTGTGTGATAAGTATTAGCGGAGTTTCCGTTCATTTTCCAGACATGTTTCAGAAAGATTTTTGTGGAGATCCAGTGAGCTGAAAGCTCACTTTATTTAAAAAAAAAACACAAGGTTTTGATGTTAATGTGAGTGTACACAAAAAAAGAAGACCCTCTATAGTTTATAATCATGTATTGATTTTATTTATATGACCATAAATGACGGAGTATTTTAAGTTTGTGTTGCTGCTATGTGAAAAAAAACCCCAGCAAAATGCGCCGGCGCGTTCTTGGTCCCCAGAGGGTTAATAATAAGAAGGGGCAAGAAACTATGAGCAAACACCGACTGTCAATGAGAAATGTAATTTATTATACAAAAAGGAAAAAGAAACTATCAAAATAAAGAATGCACAACAATATTGAGGCTGAAAGCCACCAACAAAATGTACAATTTTACAATAAGCAAAACAAAAGAATAATGAATAAGAAAAGGAAGAAAAAAACAGACTAAACCAAATCTACCCAAAAGAAAAGGGGACTCTAGTGACGCCAAAAGAAAGAAAGAAACAAAAGACAACAATTCTAACTCATTTCAAACCTCTTACCTAACTAATGAAAAGGAAAAATAAAAGAATAGTTTCTTCAGCGCCAAGCGCCGTATTCTTCTCTATCCTAAACTAACAAAACAAAACATAAAATGGGTGGTGTTCACCTCTTACCTGGGGTTTCTATACACAGAGTTATCTAGATGTTGCACAATGGAAATCGTACGACATCTTCCCTATCCCCATTCCTCGGAGCAAAGGTAAACATCAAAGAGCGCAAGCTTTACACAGATCGGAAAACAAACGCCATCCAAAAACAAGAAGTTAATCAAACAAAGTAATAAACCAAGAATTAACAAGCGCCGACACATTTTCTTCCCCTTCCTCACTATGCTCATTTCTTTCCTCCTCCACCTGTGCCGGGGGCTGACATTTGTGTTGGATGCCTCCGCAAACGGCCTCAGCACCAGCCCTCCCTCCTATCAACCCTCTCCTCGCTCGATCTCCCTTCTCTCTCTATTCAGCTACTCCTCAACCAGCCCGTCAACGCCGTCAGTGCAGAACCTCCGCCAGTGACGAAATACATCAGAACTCAATTCCTCGCAGGTGCGGATGTAGACTTGGGCTCTCTCCTGTCAATGTTCCCCATGTCAGAATCCAATCGCCAGGTGGACTGCGGCGACATATCCATCACTTTAAAAAATAATATGCAGGCTTCATCACGCACACTGTCGTTGGCCGAAATTTGTATTGCTTTCAACCGCTATACCAAAGTTATATTCTCCGCTTTTCCCCATAGACGGCGCGAGCTGAACGATTACCTTTCTTTCATAGCGGAGCTCGCGCTGTCTTATGGGGGTAGTTATTTTTACACCTACCACAAGTTGTTTTCTGCTAAATGCGCTGTCCGTATTTCCCAATGGAATCAGTGTCCTTACTGGGAGCGTTGGACTCTGATCTCCATAACCGAGTTTTTCTCGGGTGCCGAAACATCTCTTGCGCAATTTGCAGGTCCGTAAACCATGCCACCATGGCATGCCCTCAAATTAATCCCTCGATTCCCAGTGCAGAACCCCACCAAATCCACAGGTTACGTTCCGCGACCGGCAAGAGAGAATCACTCTTCTGGTAAAGATTTTTAGAACAGAGCACCATACGTCGCTTTCAACAGGCAAGTTTGCAACAATTTCAACGAGGGGAAATGCCCAAGACAACGCTGCCGCCATCTCCACGTCTGCAATAGCCGCGTTTCCACTGCCGGGCCAGGGCCGGGCCGTGCTAGTGCGTGCCAGGGCCAGTCGCGTTTCCACTGTCACTTCTGGGGCTTGATCGGGGCTTGATCGGGGCTTACTCGGGGCCAACGGCCAGGATTTCTGGCCCGTCGAATACCTTGGGCCAAAGCGGGCCAGCTCGGGCTAGAGGAGTGGTTACGAACAGAGGAGGGGATTACCTGAGTCGAGAGACAGGAGCGCCGAATGATTCTGTCAGCATTAAAGACTTTTAAAATAATTTAACTCACTTTCATGTTTTAATGCCTTCTGTTTGTGATCCGATGTGGATTCTGATCACCGTATTAGGTAGAAATATTTATACGCGATGCAAAAGACTATGCGCGCTAACCATTACCATAGTAAACATAGTAAACGCTTGAAGATACGCATAGTAAAAAAACATGGTGAACGCTTGAAGAAGTCAGACCATTCATAAAGGTGTCACAGTCTTCGTCTGCACCTGTCTGTCTTAGTCATCTTCACTACACTTCCCAGAATCCTTCTTGTCTCCACACCTGAACTCCCTCACTTACCAGCCTGTCCCTCGTTATCATCATCAGTGTCACCTGTTTTCACCTTGTTATGTTTGATTCATGCTTGTATTTAGTTTGCTTCTGTTCAGTCTGTCCTGGTCGGTTGTTAAAGTTATATGGATGTGTTTAGTGTGTGTTTCTGCCCGTCATTCTGCCTGCCTGTCTGTACCTGTGAGTTTGATCAGTAAAACTGTTTGATTTGGAGCTTTTGACTCAGCCATCTTCTTCTACCCGCACAACACCGTGACAGAACAACCGACCAAGAAGGTAATGGAGGAGGACGCTATGGATACGTTTCTGTTCAACCAGAATGGAAGTTCTTTGGAGGAATTAGTGGAAGTTTACCTGCATCTGTATCAGGATGATTACTGGGAGGAGGAGTTTTTAAAGCAACGGTTTTGGGGAGGACTAGATGATCCACTAACCCCGATACTGCTGCTCAAAGACTTAGACCGACCTTTTCTTGAGTTCTTGGACCGAGCTCTTTTTGTCTGTGGTTCCTCCCTCACTATAACACCAGCCGATCCTGAGTTTCCAGTACCAGAGCTTCACGTCAGCCACGTCCAGCCAGAGACCGTCCCGCCAGAGACCGTCCCGCCAGAGACCGTCCCGCCAGAGACCGTCCCGCCAGAGACCGTCCCGCCAGAGACCGTCCCGCCAGAGACCGTCCAGCCAGAGACCGTCCAGCCAGAGACCGTCCAGCCAGAGACCGTCCAGCCAGAGACCGCCCAGCCAGAGACCGCCCAGCCAGAGACCGTCCAGCCAGAGACCGCCCAGCCAGAGACCGCCCAGCCAGAGACCGCCCAGCCAGAGACCGCCCAGCCAGAGACGATTCACGTCCAGCCTGCCCAGCCAGAGACGATTCACGTCCAGCCTGCCCAGCCAGAGACGATTCACGTCCAGCCTGCCCAGCCAGAGACGATTCACGTCCAGCCTGCCCAGCCAGAGACGATTCACGTCCAGCCTGCCCAGCCAGAGACGATTCACGTCCAGCCTGCCCAGCCAGAGACGATTCACGTCCAGCCTGCCCAGCCAGAGACGATTCACGTCCAGCCTGCCCAGCCAGAGACGATTCACGTCCAGCCTGCCCAGCCAGAGACGATTCACGTCCAGCCTGCCCAGCCAGAGACGATTCACGTCCAGCCTGCCCAGCCAGAGACGATTCACGTCCAGCCTGCCCAGCCAGAGACGATTCACGTCATGCCTGCCCAGCCTGAGACAGATCCGTCCTGCATCAAGCCTTCGCCGCTGGTTCCGTCCAGCCCAGAGACCCCTTCGCCGCTGGTTCCGTCCAGCCCAGAGACCCCTTCGCCGCTGGTTCCGTCCAGCCCAGAGACCCCTTCGCCGCTGGTTCCGTCCAGCCCAGAGACCCCTTCGCCGCTGGTTCCGTCCAGCCCAGAGACCCCTTCGCCGCTGGTTCCGTCCAGCCCAGAGACCCCTTCGCCGCTGGTTCCGTCCAGCCCAGAGACCCCTTTGCCGCTGGTTCCGTCCAGCCCAGAGACCCCTTCGCCGCTGGTTCCGTCCAGCCCAGAGACCCCTTCGCCGCTGGTTCCGTCCAGCCCAGAGACCCCTTCGCCGCTGGTTCATAGGGCTCCGCCATGGCCGCCCGAAGGGTCCTCGCCGCCATGGCCGCCCGAAGGGTCCTCACCGCCATGGCCGCCCGAAGGGTCCTCACCGCCATGGCCGCCCGAAGGGTCCTCACCGCCATGGCCGCCCGAAGGGTCCGCACCGCCATGGCCGCCCGAGGGGTCCTCACCGCCATGGCCGCCCGAAGGGTCCGCACCGCCATGGCCGCCCGAGGGGTCCTCACCGCCATGGCCGCCCGAAGGGTCCTCACCGCCATGGCCGCCCGAAGGGTCCGCACCGCCATGGCCGCCCGAGGGGTCCTCACCGCCATGGCCGTCCGAAAGGTCCGCACCGCCCTGGCCTCGCCCATGTCCTGCTCCGCCCTGGCCACGCCCATGTCCTGCTCCGCCCTGGCCTCGCCCATGTCCTGCTCCGCCCTGGCCACGCCCATGTCCTGCTCCGCCCTGGCCACGCCCACGTCCTGCTCCGCCCTGGCTGCCTGCACGTTCTGCTCCGCCCTGGCTGCCTGCACGTCCTGCCCCGCCCTGGCCGCCTGCACTTCCTGATCCGCCCTGGAGGCTTCCTGTCCCAGTTTGGCCACGCCCTGGCCAGCCTTCAGGGCGCCCGCCCCCCCCACCCCATTGATGTTCTACGGCGCGAGGTCGCGCCTTGTTGAAGGGGGGCGTTCTGTCACAGTCTTCGTCTGCACCTGTCTGTCTTAGTCATCTTCACTACACTTCCCAGAATCCTTCTTGTCTCCACACCTGAACTCACTCCCTCACTTACCAGCCTGTCCCTCGTTATCATCATCAGTGTCACCTGTTTTCACCTTGTTATGTTTGATTCATGCTTGTATTTAGTTTGCTTCTGTTCAGTCTGTCCTGGTCGGTTGTTAAAGTTATATGGATGTGTTTAGTGTGTGTTTCTGCCCGTCATTCTGCCTGCCTGTCTGTACCTGTGAGTTTGATCAGTAAAACTGTTTGATTTGGAGCTTTTGACTCAGCCATCTTCTTCTACCCGCACAACACCGTGACAAAAGGCTATCACAATCATGTTTTTATTTTATCTGTCAGTAGCCTACATATACTACATAGTAGTCTCTTTATACCGGACTATCTACTTTTTTTCGGGAGCTTCCTGTTTCTCTGACTGAAAATATATCTGTAGCTACTGGGAGTCGAGATCGTATTTTTGGTGGCATATAACATTATTTGTAGAAATTATCATTCTTTCTAAATGTGATATATGTCCTGTAACTACCAAATAAACAGAAACAGCCTCGACTGAATAATGTAAGTGTGTCCTCTTTCTTTTTTGAAATAGACCTAACGGTCGTTTATTTCTGTGTGACTAATGTGCAATTTTGACATAAATTAATTCATTATGATCAATGTATCACTTTTTATTGTAAACCTGTGGTAAAACATCGATGCTTGGGTTTTAAATATTCAAGTAAACAACAAAAATCCCAGCAAACGGCCGCTTTTATCATGTTTGTTTTGCGATGCACGCTGTTTCCAGTGATTTCTTTCTGATTAGTTTTCTGGTAAAACTTCCATTTGTTGGTGAAATGATGGGTTAGTGTGACGTTGTTCCAGAGAGGCGTGTTGCGGGCGTGTTTTAGTGACGCGCTGTGGAGCTTCTGGCCCGACAGTGGAAACGCAGGCCAGGTGCTACTGGCCCGAGGCTATTAGCCCGGCACGGCCCATTTAAAGCCCTGGCCTAGCACTGGCCCGACAGTGGAAACGCGGCTAATTATTGTGGCGGTGCCCACGCCCGTGTGGTATGTCCAGTACAAAAGGCTGTAATAAAAGAGAGAAAAATTACCTCTCGACTCCAGTGAATGTTTCCCGTCTGGCTGAGGAATTATCCCATCACCCCGACGTCAACTTTACAAATTATCTGCTGTCCGGTCTCAACCAAGGTTTTAAACCCGGCGTAGAATGTCAGCCCACGCAAAACATCATCTGCAATAATCTTCAGTCCTCCCTAGCAGAGCCTGAGGTAGTAGACGATCTAATTAAAAAATAAATAGAATCAGGGTTCATGATTGGTCCGTTCGAGGCCCATCCGTTCGACAAATTTCGCTACTAGAAAATTTTCAGGGAAAAAGCGTATGATAATAGATCTCTCAGCCCCTCAAAATCTCCATATCCAAGCATTAACAGTCTTATCCCCCTCGAAGAGTATTCTCTTAACTACCACGACATTGAACAAGCCATAACTATGGTCAAAATAGCTGGTCGCGGTGCATGGTTGGCAAAAGTAGACATCACATCCGCTTTTAAAGTAATGCCAATCCACCCAGATTCGTGGCATTTATTCGGCGTGAACTGGCGGAAAACGTTTTATTTTGCGGTACGTTTAACATTCGGTTGCAAAAGCAGCCCCAAAATCTTCGACACTCTATCAGAAGCCATATGTTGGATCCTTTTCAACAATTACGCAATTCCTTACCCTCTCCATCTGCTCGATGATTTCTTAATTTCTCCTCACAACGCCATCCCCGCGGCACACCTCCTCACGGTGCAAAAAGTTTTCGCCGAGCTAGGGATTCCGTTAGCCCAGGAGAAAACAACGGGGCAAACTACATCTATAGAGTTCTTGGGCATCAACCTGGACTCAGTTAATTTCCAGGCTTCACTACCTAAGGTTAAACTAGATCGGATAATTTTAATCGCGTCCAATCTTTCAGACTGCCCAAATTGTTCCAAACGCGAACTCCTCTCACTGCTTGGCCACCCTAACTATGCTAAGCGCATTATTCCGCAAGGCCGCCCTTTCATCGCGCATCTTGACTTAACCCTCTCGTCATCCGTTCTCGCGCTGGAAGACCGAATTATCTTGCGAGTGCAAAAATGAGCTAAAATTATGGATGACTTTCCTTAACCAGTGGAACGGCTTAACTTTTTTTTTACAAAGATTTCATATCTCTCCCCGTCGATATCAAACTGTTCAGACGCAGCTCCCTCGATCGGCTTCGGAGGTTATTACCAAGGTCGCTGGTTCGCGTCTCCCTGCCCTGCCCTGACTCTCTCCCGTTTCTCGTTTCAGAAATTTAGGACGCTGGCACCAGAAGTGGACCCCATTCCAACTGCAGTACCTCATTAAAAACATTTTTTTGTACGGAAGCCCATGCCTCTTGCCTTTTCTAGGTGGAACGTATTTGTGTGCTATATTTGGGTTGTTTTCCCCGTTAACCTGGGGTGGCGTAGTCGCTAAAATTGAGCCACTTGCTCAGGGACGTGCACAGGAATTTTGTGGGGCAGTTGCTCTGACCTGAAAAAAGGGCACTACCCCCAAAACTCACGGGCTATATGAAGGAATATATTCAGTTGAATTTTGCCCATACAAATTGCCTTATCTGATCGTGTTTATGTCCAAACGCAATGCCTCATATTATGGTCTTATTATTATTTATAAAGATTGCAAACGTCAAAGATGACAGGTTTATGATATACAACTTTGTAAACAGTATACAAAATGTATTAACAATATGTTAAATGTCACCAAAATACACATGAGAAAAAGAGTTCCTCATATTATTGTTTATTGTTTTTTAATTATTATTATTATTATTATTTTTTTAAATAAATAATCTGGATTTAATTGACAGATGGGGAAAAACTCCCTTCTAATAAAAAAAACGCTTAGATTTCGGAAAAAATACAATCCTTTTTTAACCTTTTGGCTTCCCGTACATTCAATTGTGCTTTTTGCTAATCTGGGCAACTACGCATGATTTGTAATATGATTGCGTAAAGGGAACAGGAATTCCGGTAAGGAACAGAATCGACTGCTACACCCAGTGCCGATCCTGACCTCCCTGGGGCCCTAAGCAAAATTCTGCTAAGGGGCCCTGTACCTGACCTGTGATGTCGTGAGCTATGTAAACCATTTGCCATTGCCACAGTCACACCTGACACTTCAGTGCTCCCAATACAATCCTCCCTCCTTTAAACAAAACAGTCAAAGAATAAGTACAACAATATAGAACAGAATGAGGTTCAAACACACAATATTTATTGAATAGAGTATTTTCTATAGAATGTTAAGATAATAAGTGAATATTATTAAGTAAGTGAATATTAACGTAAACATAAATAAGAAGAAAATAATAAATTATAACCCTGAGCTTTAGCTTTTGGGATTAACTTTGGTTCTTTCTACATGGGCATTTTCGGCATCAGTATGATTTTTTAATTTTTTATTATGCATGTTGAAGCAATTCTTGATTTATGGTTATTATTTACTGAGGGATGTGCATCCATATTGACCAGTATGACCAGCTAATCAACATTTTAAATTCAATATAGCCTATAAATCAATAGTCAATCAATGTCAAATTGTCAATACATTGCTTTCTATCTTGCATAATTAGTGCAGTTGTTTAGAGTTTTTAACTACACTGAGACTAGATAATCAGTGTCTTGTTTTAAAAGTATAATGTGTACTTTGATTGGGAGTGCCATCATTCACGTGCATGTATTGTACAGTATGTCTGGTCTCCACATATTTCTGCTTGAAAAATGCGAGTTTCATTTCGTGTACGCGCATATGAACGCACGATAACACATGCGACGCGGTTATGTTTTCCGAGCTGCAGTAAACAAACACCGTTGCACTTTGTCGTTTATCAAAATCAAACGTAATAAATAATTGTATTTTACTCTCACTTTTGTCAGCCAAGAGATGCACTGCCTGCCCAGCTAGGTTAGCAAGACCGAAAAACATCAAACTTTGCTGACATCAAACTTAGAGAGGAGAGAACACAAGTTTACCTGATTGTTGTTCCCGCGATTCACTCTCATGGTTTTTTTCTTATTCCTCTTTTCGTGACCAGAAGGATAGTTTCGCTTCATTTTGTCGTGGATGTTGTAGCTACACATTTGACGGCGCGCTATGACTATGACACGAGATGGAGGCGTGGCCTTAAGTAATTTGCGTGGCCCTACGCCGGTCGCGTGCAGTCTATGGTCGCGTGCAGCGTTTGCCCTTCATACTGACTTTCACTTTGGGTGCCCGAATGGAAGTGAATGAGGCTTTGCGATTTTTTTTTAAATCTAGGCCTACGTGAAATTCTGCATCCATTGTACGATTTAATTTTTTTCTCGGAAGGGCAACTTGAGTGAGAAGGGCATATGGGCAGTTGCCCGGGCAACCTGAGCAACCCCCCTGTGCACGTCCCTGCACTTGCTACATATGCATAAATTTGCTTGTCCATGTCCTCATTGCTGCAGTCAGGCTGTAATCTGACCATGGATGGGAAAGGGACATGGAGGTGTCACATGCCTGTCCTGGCTTGTGTTGCACATGGGTGTTTTGTTATTTTGGGCCATGTGCTCTTGTCATTGTCTGATCCCTCCACCTCGTTACCTGATTATTGTTTGAGTTCTCCCACCTGTCCCCTCTTGATTTGTTCCCTACTTAAGTCTCCCCTCTTGTGTGCAGTCCTTGTTGGATCGTTGTCTAATGTCTCCCGCTCCCCGTGATCCTCTGTTGTTGTTTTATTTTTATATATTGTGGTTTTCCCCCTTGTGGGTTTTGGTTAGTGTTTGTTTATTTTATAATTAAAGTATAATTTTCTCCTGCACTTGAGTCCTCACACCTTTTTGTCTTACTCATTCCGTGACATAACGATCCGACCAACATGAGGACTCAGCGGAGAAGAGGGGCCAAGCCAGAGACGGTTTACGTTCCGTCTGCCCAGCCAGAGACTGTTCACGTCACGTCTGCCCAGCCAGAGACTGTTCACGTCACGTCTGCCCAGCCAGAGACTGTTCACGTCACGTCTGCCCAGCCAGAGACTGTTCACGTCACGTCTGCCCAGCCAGAGACTGTTCACGTCACGTCTGCCCAGCCAGAGACTGTTCACGTCACGTCTGCCCAGCCAGAGACTGTTTACGTCACGTCTGCCCAGCCAGAGACTGTTCACGTTTCGTCTGCCCAGCCAGAGACTGTTCACGTTTCGTCTGCCCAGCCAGAGACTGTTCACGTTTCGTCTGCCCAGCCAGAGACTGTTCACGCTCCGTCTGCCCAGTCAGAAACTGTGCACGTCCCATCTGCCCAGTCTGAGACAGATCAGGAGATGCCCATTTGTGTGGCCGCCTAGGCACTTATGGACTATTTGGAACGTCTGGCATGGATCCTGGACATGCCGGTATCTGCTATTCCCGAGCCGGAGCCAGGGTCTGCCGTTCCAGTGCCTGTTCCAGAGATAGAGCCAGTGCCTTTTCCAGAGCCTGAGCCAGTGTCGGTTCCAGAGCCGGAGCCAGTGTTTGTTCCGGAGCCGGAGCCAGAGCCAGTGCCTGTTCCAGAGCCGGAGTTAGCGTCTGTTTCTGAATCGGAGTTAGCGTCTGTTTCTGTGTTTGTGTCTGTCCTTGTGGCCGTTGCTGTTCCGGTGCCTGTTCCTGAGCCAGTGCCTGTTCCAGAGCCAGTGCCTGTTCCAGAGATAGAGCCAGTGTCGGTTCTTGAGCCGGTCCCTGTTCCTGAATCGGAGTTAGCGTCTGTTTCTGTGTTTGTGTCTGTCCTAGTGGCCGTTGCTGTTCTGGTGACTGTTCCTGAGCCAGTGTCTGCTCCAGAGCCGGAGCCAGTGCCTGTTCCAGAGCCAGTGCCAGTTCCGGAGTCACCGCCCTGGCCGCTCGAGGGGTCTCCACCGCCCTGGCCGCCCGATGGACTGTCTGCTTTGCCTTCCGATGGACTGTCTGCTTTGCCTTGGCCGCCCGATGGACTGTCTGCTTTGCCTTGGCCGCCCGATGGACTGTCTGCTTTGCCTTGGCCGCCCGATGGACTGTCTGCTTTGCCCTGGCCTTCCAAGAATAAGTGGTCTGTCCCTCCCGTCCCGCCCCTCCCGTCCCGTCCCGCCCCGCCTCTCCCGTCCCGCCCTGCCCTGGTCTTATGGAGCGTCTGGTAGCCGCTCCGTAGGGAGGGGGTAATGTCACATGCCTGTCCTGTCTTGTGTTGCACATGGGTGTTTTGTTTGGGCCATGTGCTCTTGTCATTGTCTGATCCCTCCCCCTTGTTACCTGATTATTGTTTGAGTTCTCCCACCTGTCCCCTCTTGATTTGTTCCCTTCTTACGTCTCCTCTTGTTTGCAGTCCTTGTCGGATCGTTGTCTAATGTCTCCCGTTCCCCGTGATCCTCTGTTCAGGTTCTGTTGTTGTTTTTTTATTCATTGTGGTTTCCCCCCTTGTGGGTTTTGGTTTGTGTTTATTTTATAATTAAAGTATAATTTTCTCCTGCTCTTGAGTCCTCACACCTTTGTGTCTTACCCATTCCGTGACAGGAGGTGCTTGTGTCCTCTACTGGCCCATGGAGCATCATATAGGGTGGTGTCACAGACCTTCAGTATCCCCAAGTCCTCTGTGCATGACATTGTTCAGAGAGTGAGCAAGGCCATCATGGGAATCTTGAGAAGGGTGATTTGCTTTCTGACTGGAGATGACCTGGAGGCAGTGAGAGCAGGATTTCACAGCTGGCTGGGTCTCCAGCTTTCAGCAGAGCAGTTGGTGCAATAGACGGCTGTCATATCCGAATCAAACCCTCCTCAAATAACTCCCACTGTTACTTCAACAGGAAGCTGTTACACTCCATCCAACTCCAGGCCATCATTGATCACCGGGGGAAATTCCTTGATGTGTTTGTGGGCTATGCTGGGTCTGTGCATGATGCCAGGGTGCTGAGGAACAGCCCTGTGTATGCTCGCAGCCTGTATCCACCAGCAGGAAAGCTCATCCTCGGGGACTGTGGCTATCCAACATCGTGGAGAGAGCTTTTGGCATGCTGAAGACACGCTGGCTCTGTATTTTCTTCAAGGCCTTAGAGGTGAGCCCTGCTTTTGTGCCTGTGGTTATTGCTTGCTGCGCTTCACAATCTCGTTCTTCTCAATGAGGACACTGTTGATCCAGAGGAAGACCATGATGACAAAACCCCTGAACCCCACAACCCTGAAGCAAGAGTGGGAGAACAATCTGGCTGCTGCTGTCTCTGGTCCAAAGATCCATGTGCCTGCTCTTCATGAGCACGACTAGCTACAAAACATTTACAAAGAATAAAATGTTGTACAATTCATGTTGTCAGCATTATCAGGTAAACCATAAGCTACATTAGCATAGCATGCTAATCTGGTTAACATGTTATGGAACTTTTTTTGTGAACTCATTCTCACACTGAAACCTCTCCTCAGCAGGCTGGTGAACATGCATGAGTGATTAGCTCAACGTGTTACACCACGGATCCCAATGCTTTGCGTTGTGGGTTCGCAACTCAGTGTGACACGTGCCCGGACCGCATGAGGTACTGTGGCAGTAAAATATGCAGAAGTTGCATCTGTTCCAGGCATTGTGCCTAAGAATGATCTCACCTGAAGCGGTCACATACAGCATATGCAGTGCTTTTATGTACAAATTCATTGTTCTTCTTCCAGAATGGTTGTCAATGGCAGTCCTTTGAACCACAATTAGGAAAATTATGTAAATTGACAGTTAATGATTCCGTTTCATTTCCTTTTACATCCTCAATGCAGGTAAATGTCAAGGCAAAGACAATCCAAAAAAAGAGCCAGAGCCACAACTTTGTCCACGATGGGACCTTCCGTACAAACACAACATACATGATAGCCGATAAGACCACATCAATAGATCTTACTGTGTGGGGTGAAGAGGACATTACAACTGGGGGCTGGTATTTGTTCAATTCGAAAATTTGAGGGAACCACTTTTCTCTCTTCAACAAGAGATAGTGAGTTCACAAAAATCACTTGTCATGAAAACACGTGCCAATTAGAACACACCACTTCCCAGAACCTCACTGCTGACATAATTGGAGCAAAAGTGAATGTGCTGCATATTTGACCACTCAAACACCCCATTCTAGAAATACCACTATCTACTACATCCAAAGTTCACTGTAAAAAAAGTAACACATTTTACAGATCAGCATGTATAACCAACTACACACGGCACATTAACAATCAAAACACCAACAGAGATAAATAGATGTCCAAATTGAGAACAAATTAATTTAATGTTCCTGACACTGCAAACACTCACAATAATAGATGCACTGCTTGAGTTACCACCTGTACGCATGACACTCTAGTGTAGCTGAGTTCCATGTTCGTGTTCTGAGTTCCATGTTCCTGTTCTGAGTTTCTTTGTTTGTCGTTAACCCTGGATTACCTGTTTTGTTTAGTTAATAAAGTGCTTGCGATTGGATTCTCTCTGCTTCATTCCTGACCCAGCGTTACAGAAGGACGCTCCGAGTTTAGCCTTCATAGGATTTGTAATTGCGCCACCAGGTGTTCCCCATTATGCTGTCGCCTAGCAACGCTGTGACTGGAGAGCTGCCATCCTACATGGCATTACTTGGAGCAATTAGCCTAATAAAATGGAGCAAGACCTCATCATTTTTATCGAAGTCCACCTACTTTATTTCTGTAAATCAGACCAGACCCCTGTACTGCAGGATCAACCTGAATGTCCCAGTGCTGGACAGGTTTTTTAACGACATGGACACACAACCTGATTTTCGGCTGAGCAGAGAGGCCCTGAGAGTGCTGCTGGACCTGTTGAGAAGTGAACAGGGACACGGATGGGGTTCCACAATAGAGACCCTGGTATTTATTTTCTGGCTGGCGTGTGGTACATCATACAGGGTCGTCTCCGGAGTGTTTGACATGCCTCGTTCCACTGTCCACTGGATTGTCCAATGAGTCACTGAGGAGGTGGTGGCCATTCGCCACCAAGTCATTCAATTCCCCAAAACCCCAGAAGATCTGGAGGCAGTTTCCCGTGGGTTTGCAGGGCTGGCCAGACACAGAGCTTTCTTGAAAGCTGAAGTAGCAATCAACGGCTGCCATGTCCGTATCAAGCCTCCAAGCGGCCCTGATGGTCAGTGCTACAGGAACAGGAAACTGTTCCCATCCATCATCCTGCAGGCTGTTTGTGACCATCAGGGCCGCTTCATTGACACCTACGTGGGCTGGCCCGGGTCAGTGCATGACGCACGAGTGCTCCAGTACAGCCCACCGTACAGGAGGTCAGTGTACCGTCCTCCAGGGTACCCATGTCTCCAACACCCACTCCCCCTCATCACTCCCTACAAGAGGCCAGTGCGAGGTGTGGGAGCCCAGCGCTTTAATCTCCATCATTCCAGGGCACGCTCCATTATAGAAGACCAGGTTCAGGGCCATCTTCCTGAAAGTGCTGGAGGTACACCACACCTTTGTACCTCATGTAAGTGGATTTTTTTCCAGACCATATCATTTTTTGTTTTGTTGTTTCATTTCAGGTCATCACAGCCTGTGCCATCCACCACAGCACCTGCCTTGGGGTTGGTGACATCATGGCCCCGGAGGATGAGCACGAGGAGGAGATGTAGAGGATGAGGGGGAGCATGTTTTGCTCTCTGGCGAGACCAGCTGACTGCAGAGGTGTCTGCCCTGGAGGAGGTTCCCATTGACCACGACTATTTGTAACAGGCAAGTCAGAGAACTGTAAAGCTACCATGCCGAAGACCAAAACTGAAATGTCCATAGAATGGGTTTACATGTTGAAATATTTTACGCTTTGATTTGAGGATGCAAGTTAATTTATTTTATTCTTCCCTCTTTTTGAAATGATATCAGTGAGATGGCAGCCGTCGATTGAGTCAGCCCTGCAAACCTGTTGGTATACAATGCAGTGGACAGTGGAAATATGCAGTCAAACACTCTGGAGACCATCCTTGATGATGTCCCAGCGGCAGAGAGGCCTTACCAGCGTCTCTATTGTGGAGCCCACCCAGGTCCAGCAGCACCACCAGGGTCTCCCTGCTCAGCTGAAGTCTTGTTTTATGTACTGTTAATTTAAATTATGTTGTCAGATGATATATAAGTTATGTTGTAAATAGTTTTAAAACGTTATTTATCTATATAATTATTTATTTTCATATTCTAAATGTTATTACAAAAAAAAATGTATTGAAGGGTTTTTATTTTTCAAATTGCACCTGTCATTAAAAAAAAAGCAATGTCCAGAACTATTCCTTTTTATTTCATATCCCAACACATCAAGTTAATTGTTAAAAAATAAGCAATCCACAGAAATGGAGCAAAAATAATGTTTATTATCTTATTTAAATAAACTGTACATAACTAAGTTTTCTCATTTAAAAATAAATAAAATAATTTAATTTAACTTGGATTACAAAAATAAATACAGAACTTAGTTTCTGTATTTATTCATGGCTATTTGCAGTGCCATGACCTCTCTAATTAAATTGAGCTTTTCCTCCTCATAATCCCGCTTTCTCTGTGCTGTGGTGCTGCTGCTCGTGGTGCTAGTGCTGCCCCTGGCTCCTCTTCTTGGTCACACAATGTTGAACTCGGCCCTGGTCTGTCCTCAGAGACTGAGGCAATTGGTGGTTTGGTGGAGTGGCTTTGTCCCAACACCTCATCCATGAGGACAAACCAGGGCCAAGTTTCAGCTGTGGGTTTCCCACTCACACCCTCACCTGTCCCAGGACACTTGCAATCTTAAGGCAGAGCAAATTTTCATGAAATGGCACAGTGATGAAAATGCTTTGGTTTCTTGTCGAGTACTTTGAGTGTCTGTTTGTATTAAGACTGTAGTGGTTTCATCGTGGTGGAGTTAGACTGGGACCAGCTCGTTAAACAGTAGGTAAAATGAGAGACAATCATTGAGTGCATGAACGTTTTGGCAGCTTGAACACACATTGAATTTCTAATAAAACGGGAATTAGCTAGATTAAATTTAACTCTTTTTTTACAGGTTTGCTTTACATGTGATCTAAAATTGAGTTTGAAGTCCAAATGAATGCCGAGATTTGTATTCTGGGACAATTTGTATTTTTTCTCCTGAACTGCATCTTTGGTTACCTTATGTGATTTTGTGAAAAACATACCTACAGTTCTAGACACATTGAGTTGTAGACAGCAATGATTCAACCATGTTGTAACTTTAACCATCACATTTGTGAGTTTGTCAGCTACCTCGGTTTGTGAGGATCCATGTGCATACAGAACAGTGTCATCAGCATACATTTGAATGTTAACCTCCAGACACACCAGTGGCAGGTCAATGACTATTATAAATATGAACAGTTTGTAATCGTTGAGAAAGATATGAGCTTATCCATTTTATTACATTGTCTGAAAAATTAAAAGATGATAATTTAGCCAGTAGGACACGGTGGTTTACTCTATCAAATGCCTTTCTAAGGTCAAGAAAGACTGCTCCTACAATGCTATTGTTATCAAGTGATAACTTAATTTTATCAATGAAATAGCAATTAGCTGACTCAGTTGAATGGTTAGGTTGAAATCCAAATTGTAGTGGGTGAAGATGACAAGAGCTATTGTTTAAGTGGTCTTTGATGTGATTTCTCAAGGACCTTAGACATTACAGGTAAAATACTTATAGGCATGTAATTAGAAACGGATTGTGGGTTTCCTGATTAAAAAATTTAAACACAGACTACTTTGCTATGGTTAGTCCTGTAGTGTTATTTTAGTGTTAAATTATTGTATTTGGGTTAGCTGGCTTAGGTTTTATTGTGAATTTGTTATGTACATTTTTTGTGTTTTGTTTTTAGACTACTTGTATTTATATATTAAACAAAGAAATTCTTAATTTTATATATTAAAATTTTAATTAAATTTTTTCAATGAAAAGGCCGTTCTTTAATGTCATTTACCATCGTTTTGATGCTCTTTTTTTTAAGTATCGGGCACGGTACCGTTCTAAAAGTATCGATTTGGCACCGGTATCGAGAAGAAGAAAAAAAAAACACACGACACCCAACCCTACATATAATACACAAGTGAGACAGACTACTGCAAATATTACAAATAGGTCGTTGTTTTACCTCCAAGCCACGCTGGTGGAGTTTTTCGCCCGGTAAATAAATGGTCATGACTTATGAGGTAGGATAGGCCACTAAGGATCCATTTATGCATCCTTCCTTTTATGGGGAAACGAAGGGTGCATTTGGCGTCGCTTTTGAATCAGGGTAGCCTTTGTCGCGCCACGATGACCGGCCAATGCAGGATTATCTCAAAGTAAAATGGCCAAAATTCACACAAATGCCCACAAATTCAAGATATGATTGCAAAAAAAGTACTTGTATGAGATCTTGTTTTTTTATATTATAACAGGATGTAATTAAGCAAGAGCCGTTTTCACGTATATATTTATATTAAGTGACTTATGTTTTAGACACAAGTTTTTCTATTTCTGCCACATAAATAGTTCCAAACAAATCCAAATCCAATTTTTGCGTTTCCGAGCATCACATGTTTGGTTTCCAAATAAATCAGCTGCTTTGAACAAATTGGTTGAATAAATAATTCCGTGATTCACTCATTAAGTGTTTTGTTGCCTCCGACTGACAGTTGCAGTTTCATATTTAAAAGTAGGCCTATCATTTTATTTTTTCATTCAAAATGTTATTTATAAAACATTAATCTCAACATTATTTAGGCAAGTGTAATTGTACAAATTCAGATGCAACTATGCCACCTCTGCAACACAAAGATTAATTTTATTGTTTGTGATTTGGTTGGTAACCGCTCTATAGTGTTTTATATCTAATCAATAAATACAATTCAAATAATAAATTGAGGAGTGCTGATCTGGTCTTGGTGGTCTTGACTACAACATTACTTTTATTTGGTGTAGAGGAGAAATTGTTCTGATAGATTCAAGCATATTTGTTCATCCTGAAAGTGTGTTGATAATTAGTCCAAAACAATTGGATACTGATGGAGTTCCATTTAGAGATACAGAATAAGGCCGTTAGATCAAACTTCTGAATTTATTATCTCCTTTATTCTACCATTAATGCAGAAACATTTAATCGTGAGTGTCACTATCCTCATTTTAACATACTTTGATCTCTTGTGAATTCCAGTACGACAGAGGACAGGCAAACAACAGAAACACATGGGTATTCTGAATGCTAGGCATCAAGTTTGACAGGAGGAGACCCATAAAAAAAGAAAAAGACTAATATAGAGGACATTAAATCCAGAGGCCATCTTCTTCTACTGATGGTGTTCACGTGCTTGTTTGCTACACTGTTAAAATAATAATAATAAATCTTAATGTTTTTTTTAGTTACGCTATGCTAAACAGGAATCCTGAATCAGTGTTTAGTGAAGACTTATTATCAGCTCAGCAACAAGTGTTTTAACAGACAGGTTAAAAGGAGAATTTCTGATTTGAATTCAGCCTCTTTCATTTCCCTATCAATCAGCTTTATGTACAAAAAATGAACTAAACAAATATTGTGCTTGGGAGAAAAAAGAAATAATAAAATAAGACTGACATAGTAGACATTTAAAGACATTTGTTTGTTTTACAAAATGTATCTTGTGCTTCTTTTGCTTGGGTGTCAGGGCTCAGAAATGCAGTGTAACAACATACAAGACAACTTAAAAATGATTGAAAACACAGGGCTTATACAGGCAGGGCTTAAGAAGCTAATGACACACAGCTGAAACTAATCACAACATAATGAGTCCAGGCAATTGAAAGTTCATGATAAGAGTGCCCTCTGGTGGAGATTATGGAGACTCCAGCTGGCGGATGTGACACCAGGAGAAAGCTATTCAGACTATATAGAGTAGTGGTGAAGGGAATGGCATTAAATGAGAGAGTTCAGGTCCCATGCTTAAAAACTTACTATAATAACATTCCTTCTTTAAATGTTTATAGCATAATCTGGCAAATCATATATATATATATATATATATATATATATATATATATATATATATATATATATATATATATATATATATATAATAGATTTTGTTTAGGGCTGGGTACAGAGTTTGATACTTTCTAGGCACCGATCGAATTGCCTCGATACTATTGAGTATCGAAAAATATCTTGTCGTTTGGTACCAAATTTCGATACCTAAAGGGTTAACTCGTCCTATGTAACGTTAGATATTGTTTGGATGTATGGATTTAGATAGCTAGCTAAATCAATGCTAAAAATACTTTAATGTTGAGAGTAACTGATCAAGTTAAACTCACATTAAACTAGTTATCATGTTGAAGCGTTCAATGTTAAAATTCTCATGTAATATTAATTGCTGTATTTTTTCTGTTTCCTTGGTTTTCATTTTTATTGTATATGTAATTGTATTTTTGTAATTAATTTTTTGCCAAGAAGATAGTCACAGATGTCATTAAATAATACTATACTGATACTGTTAAAGCGTGAGCCTCACAAAACTGTTCATTTTGAACACTATTTGCACTGATGTATGGTGTTGGTTATATTTTGTTCCTTTGTGCACTGGCTAAGGAGACGAGTATGTAAAAAAATAAATAAAATAAATAAATAAAAAATCAACAAACTGAAAAAATAAAACCAGTTTTTCTGAGGTGTAATGTAATCTTGTTAAAACAGATTTCATAAAATTGGTACCAAAAAAATTACCCTTCAGGAAACGTTATCGAAGTCAAGGTATCGGTATTTTGTTCAGCCAAAATATATTTCCTTCAGTTAATTTCATGCTTAATTCATTTCTGAAATGAAATTTCTGTTACTTTCACTGTTCATTCTATTGCTCTATCATATTGTATCTTTAATTTAATAGCACCATACATATTTAGAGCTGCTCTATTAAAACACTTTTGATACTACAGTAAAAACTACTAGCCTAATTAGTGTGAATTTAAAACATTATTATCAAAGACAAGTAAACAGTCGATAATAAAGTAAGAACAAATAATCAAATTACAAATAGCACAAATAAATACAATAGAATGATGAAAGGCTACAAATGAAATAAACCGTTTTAAGAGTTTTTCAGGTAGGTCTAACTGTAGTTTTCAGGTACAGAAATTTGAATAAAGTAATAAAATGAGAAATAACACTGCATATTCATTACTGTACAAATTAAATATAGATGGATCTTTATAAACTTATAAAAGGTATTAATTCAAGGAGCAGTGTGTGATTTCCATTAAAACACAGCAGAAGGTTTATTAGACTTCTGCCCCTTTAAGACCTAATGCACGAGTACAATGTGAATACTGTCTATGTTCACTTGAGATATAACCGCCTATGTTTACTAGGATACTCTTGGGCGTTTTTACATTACCATTACCGACGAGCTGCGAGGAAAATAAAAGATTAGTTAGATTAGCTTACTCATTTCAAAAACAACTTGTTTAAAACTAAATACTTCTCTTCTAATTTCTTCACTATTTTTGGGCCACAAGAGAAATATTAAGAAAATAAATTAGCCTATACCGCTATCAGCACGTTGAAGTAGATTCAATTCTCATCGTCTTTGAGAGAATATGAACCGTTAAAGCAGCATCAGATGGTTTTACTTGAGCTTTTTGTAGTGAAAAATTGACTGGGGTTTGAGACTTCTTCACCACCATAACTATATAACTAAATAAGTTGGCACATTACTTGTGTAATATCTAGACTCGCCTTCATGGTTTAAAATGTAAATATTTTCAATGTATTGTGCGAAAATTTCCTTTATCAACAAAGTTGCAAAGTATACTTCATTTGACTTGTATGCATACACAGCCGTTCAATGCATGCACAGTTTTTTATACAACCCATTTAAATATCTGTAAAAACAAAAATACCCATGTTGTGCAAATTTTGGTTCTTTCTAGCCTCTTCGCATCTTCTGTAGCTTGCATACGTTCCGGTCTGTTCTGTTTATGCAGTTTTTCTTCGACTACCTTGTGAATCGAGATCCCCAGGGCACGGTTGCCACCTTGTGGATAAACTAATTACTGCAAACAAAATTAAATACGCATGTGCGACCTGCGCATACTAAGTACACGTGCGGTTAAAAAAATCAGGCGATACGCTGACCCTCGCGTACGCTTAAAAAGCGCAGTATATACTTTGGCCATTCTCTGTTGTATCTTTGGTAGTGGTTAATGTTAAATATTGCTTCTGTCTAGTCTATATTGGGGAGTACGGGCGGTCAAACACTAGGAGCTTTGCATCTAGTGCCTGACCAATGAGCGAGCCACCAAAGATGTTGGAGGTGCCAGATGATCAGCAACTACCAGGAGCAGAGCATTTGGGGAACATGAAATGAAATGTTTTTTGTGTGTGTGTTTATCCATGAGAAGGTTTGAATATGCAATAAACTAAACGTTTATCCATTTTTACCTTTTTAAGAAAAAAGGAGTAAACAAATTATCTGTAGGTACAGGGACCACATTTCTGACCACAGAGCGCTTAGGCTTACCACGGGAGAAGCATTCCCCTGGTTTCACGGACTTGGATTGAGCTAGTCAAAGACCGGCTCCGGCGATAGTGTCAATGTGACCAGAAGTCATTCATTTTCAATCTGAGCCAGCGGCAAGCTCTGGCGAGTAGTGATGTCCGGTTTGTGAACGAATCGTTCTTTTGAACCGGTTGTACCAGTTCACCAAATCGGACTGAATCGTTTGCGTCTTGAGTCAGCGCTGATCCACAGTTTTCTAAATTTACTCACTTTCGGAGTTCCTGACAATCCCTCTGACCCGAAATAAACCAATATCCCGGAGTGTAATACTCTTAACTTCAACAGTTCACTGAACTGAGACATATTGAGAGAACTGATGAGCATGAGAAGCTGATACTGAGAAATTAAAGTAGTAGGGCCTACACACATGCTAAGTAAATTGATATAACCTTGGCTAAAGTTAACTTAAAAGATGTATAAGAGTGCAAAGTAATTAGTGTGTTAATCAAAACAGTAGAAAAGTATTAAACACACTGGATACATGCTTCGACTTTTTTTATGTCGACTGTATATTCAGGTTGCAGCAGTTGTCAGCTCGGCACACTTACACACACTGCTTCTGCGGTTCTCGAGTCAAGATTAAGAACTGTTGTTGCAGCACTTCTTGAATCACTGGTACAGACCCGAGAACTGTTTCTTTCGAACATGTTCGATACAGAGAACCGATGAGCAGGAGTTACTGAGCATGTGTGATAGCGCCATCTCTGAACCGAACTTTCTTTCACACAACTGATGCTGTGCTGATAATATGAGCAGGAATGACCTGAGGACTTGAGTGAGGGGGCGAATTTGGCGAAATGTACGTTTATTTAATAACAATTAAAACGTACTGGAAAATGCAATCGCATCTAGTTATAAACATTTTAACATGATGAGCATGCAACAACTTCAGTCGAAACATGTAGGCCTTAATGTATTTTACTATTTACTATTGTGTATGCACATTAAACTAGCCTATATTTTAAGTGAACTGTATCCTGGTTTCTGTAAAAAGTTGATGAAGACTAGTTTATTCACTTTATATCTTTAAGACATGTAAAACATCCGTTTGCACATCAGTGCCTGTATTTGGTTTATTTGCCAAACGTAAATGTAAGAAACTTATCCAAGTTGATGATTACTTTTATTTAACTGAAGTTATGATTACAAATTACTTTCTTTGAATGTATTTTTATCCGCCGGGATGATAGAAATTACGTCATTACACGAGGACGTAAAAGAACTGGTGGACAGTTTTTTTTTAACCGGTTCATTGAAACAAACTGTCCGAAAGAACCGGTTTGCGGAAAAGAACCGGACTTCCCATCACTATTGGCGAGCAGCGGCGCGTCTTGCAACTTTATGGTAAAGAGGTATGATGGCAACCAATAGGAATGAAGAAGTCTTTCGCTTGAGAGGAATCCATAGAACAAAGTTGAGTAAACTTTGGTTCCGACCAAACATTAGTTCCCAAGCAAAATGGAGAGGTTGATAATTTCGGATTTCCCAATAATATACGACGTGTCCCTGTTTGCGTACAGTGACATAAATAAGAAAAATTATGCATGGAGCAAGGTGTCTGACAATGTTGGTGTTCCTAGTGAGTTGCTGAAGTGCATTAACGTTATACATGTTCTGAAAATAACGGGGAATTGCATGCTAACCTCAGCATCATAGCATGCAAAACCGTGTTGCTGTTGCAAATCAGCCGATTACGTTAATTTTACACATTTTTACAACATCAGTGTTTGTGTCCACATAATATTAAACAGAAAAACAAGAACTGTTTTAAAACGACAAAAAAAGAAAAAAATATTTGTATAATAATTTTGGGTTTATTCCTCGTTTAGGAACGCGCAAAAGCAAACATGTCGGCGGACCAAGAGTTCAAACAACTGATAAGAAACCTCTATGCTTACCTCAGAGCATTTCACCACGCTAAAACACTGCAAGAAAGGGCAGAACAAAATACAGTACCACGTCGTCTGGATAAAATAGCGGATGGGTTAACCACGGCAATTAGGCAAAAATACCCAAAACACCAACATGTGGATTTACGCAAATGTGTGTAACTGGCTACATATGGGACTGGACATTCTCAAGGACCACTACACAAATGTCCATTCTAGCCACATCTAAAACAAGGTGGGAAGAGGCTTGGCAGATAGCCATGAAATGGGATAGACGAAACATAAAAACCCTGCAGGATACCACCATCTAACAAGCCTCCCAGGTGGTTACAACATTTATGACCACACAAACCACGACCCAAAACGAACCAACCCAACCCACACAAAAACCAAGTCCGCAAAAACAAAAAGGAAACCAAAACCAACCATAGCCCGACCCCCAAACAAGCAAACCGCCAGAAGATTTCAGAAACGGAAGAAAAACCCAGTAGCAGTGACCACCCCCAAACAAAAAAACAAAACAAATCAACTAACTTGTGCTTCACATTGGGAGCTACGGTAGATTCAGACGATGAAGTTTTCTTCCCAACGGTCGAAACCAGCAGTTTGGAGCCTAACATAAAATCACCACTGGCATGCTCCACACCTAAACAAACAAACCCGGGGAAAAAACCGGAGACTAACTCTAATTCCACATCGTACCCTCTTAAGCTCCAAACCTAAAGGTTCTACAGTGAACAAAGAACCACCCATAAAAAATCTCCAGACAGAAACAGGGGTCCAGGCAGAGGCAGGAACATCACCAGAAGAAATTTGAAAATTGGTCCCTGACCCCCCAAAAACCAATACTTTTTTTTAAAGGGGCTTCCAATCTGACCCACCTACCCCAAATCAAAAATGATAAAGTACAAGTGGTCAGTAATCCGGGGGCCAAACTGGAACACGCATATCACATCCTCAAGAACAGGACAGAAATGGCCCCAGAGGTTCAAGTGGTTGTTCTACATTTTCGGATAAACAACAAGGAGGAGGGTTATGTCACAAAGCTACAGAAAATTGTGGAAAGGGTACTGGGAGCGGCATGACAGGCGTTCCCAACGGCACCAATTTTTTTTTTTCCCTAATCAATTATGACAAGAACCTACCCACACACATCAAGGAGAATTTGGACTTTCTAAACCAAATAAAAAAAAAAAAACACACAACACATTCCCCTTTTACCAAGCAAATCATTCCGGACGGTACCCGACAATATACACTGGACAGCACAAACAGGGGAGGCCATGGCAAGAGACTGGCTCGAATATCTAAGACTATAAACAACAGCCCGAGAAAAATGGATGATGGACCAAGAAATTAGGAACTGAAAACCCCAAAGAGACATAAGCAACAACCTGAGAGGAAAATATTTTATTAAAATGAAGATACAAAATAATAAGTTAAAACCATTTTTGTTGTTTAAAAAAAAAATATATATATATATATATATTAAAAAAAATGGAAAATAAAATAATAAATAATAGATAAAAAGAAAAAAGGGGGAACATGATGACCAAGGATTTGACAAGGAGCAACAGCTCAATTTGTCCTTCCTGATCTGAGTCCCCAATAAACAAATAATTAAAGTAAATAGACACATTTTATTCTCCTAAAACCTAAGCCTAACCCTTAACCTAAACCTAATCCTAAAACCTAACTTTAACCCAAAACCTAAAAACCTAACCCTAGCCCTAAACACCTAAGCTTAAAACCTAAACCTAACTTTCAACCTAAACCACCCTAACCATCTCAAACCTAAGGACGGTAGACCTAATGGCTCCAAAACCTAACCCAGTCTAAATAGCCTGTAGGAAGCCCAGTCAAATCAACTAAGGTGAACCCACACCCAGCCTAAACCTACCCATCTTAAACCTAATGGCAACAGACCTAATGACTCCAAACCTAATCTAAATAGCCCTAATGTCCAGTGAGTGGATCATTAATAAATTATATCAGTGACCATCTACCAATTTTTACAGTTTACAACAGCAACTACACATCTATAAAAAGACAATAAACCTCTATTCAGACGGGTCAGAACAGAAGAGTCTATGGTTGCATTTAAAGATGATTTGCTTTCACAAGACTGGGAAAAAATATATAAGGAAAAATATATTGATAAAGTATATGGGGAATTCCTAAGAATTTTTAAATTATTACATAAGAATTGTCCGATAAAAAAAATATTGCAGAAAACAAAAATATAGTGATAGACCGTGGATTTCAAAAGGATTACAAAATGCCTGTAAAAAGAAAAATATACTTTATAGAGAATTGATTAAACTCAGAACTATAGAAGCAGAAAAAAAATATAAGAAATATAAAAATAAGTTAATTAAGACTATGAGAACATTATATTATATTATACTATAACATATTATAGTAAACTATTAGATAATAATAAAAATAATATGAAGGGTATATGGAATATTCTAAACAGTATTATAAGAACCGAAGGGGCACGAGACTAATTATCCCCACTATTTCATTGGTAATGAAAAGAACATTAATAACATGGAGGATGTGGTCAATAACTTTTAATAAATATTTTGTAAATTTTGGACCAGATTTAGCTGGAAAAATAGTTAGATATACTAGATAGTTCTGAATTGGTTAAGCAGTTATTTAAAAGACAGGAAACAATTTGTGAAGTTGAGAGATTATACATCTGAATGTTTGGACATTGCATGTGGTGTCCCCCAGGGGTCAGTATTGGGACCGAAATTATTTATTCTCTACATAAACGATATACACTCACCTAAAGGAATATTAGGAACACCTGTTCAATTTCTCATTAATGCAATTATCTAATCAACCAATCACATGGCAGTTGCTTCAATGCATTTAGGGGTGTGGTCCTGGTCAAGACAATCTCCTGAACTCCAAACTTAATGTCAGAATGGGAAAGAAAGGTGATTTAAGCAATTTTGAGCGTGGCATGGTTGTTGGTGCCAGACGGGCCGGTCTGAGTTTTTCACAATCTGCTCAGTTACTGGGATTTTCACGCACAACCATCTCTAGGGTTTACAAAGAATGTTGTGAAAAGGGAAAAACATCCAGTATGCGGCAGTCCTGCGGGCGAAAATGCCTTGTTGATGCTAGAGGTCAGAGGAGAATGGGCCGACTGATTCAAGCTGATAGAAGAACAACTTTGACTGAAATAACCACTCGTTACAACCGAGGTATGCAGCAAAGCATTTGTGAAGCCACAACACGCACAACCTTGAGGTGGATGGGCTACAACAGCAGAAGACCCCACCGGGTACCACTCATCTCCACTACAAATAGGAAAAAGAGGCTACAATTTGCAAGAGCTCACCAAAATTGGACAGTTGAAGACTGGAAAAATGTTGCCTGGTCTGATGAGTCTCGATTTCTGTTGAGACATTCAGATGGTAGAGTCAGAATTTGGCGTAGACAGAATGAGAACATGGAACCATCATGCCTTGTTACCACTGTGCAGGCTGGTGGTGGTGGTGTAAAACTTTAGGCCCCTTAGTGCCAATTGGGCATCGTTTAAATGCCACGGCCT
The DNA here is from genome assembly GCF_029890125.1 of Rhinichthys klamathensis goyatoka. Classification (NCBI taxonomy): domain Eukaryota; kingdom Metazoa; phylum Chordata; class Actinopteri; order Cypriniformes; family Leuciscidae; genus Rhinichthys; species Rhinichthys klamathensis. Next base: position 1,049,838 of record NW_026606944.1, read on the forward strand.
ACCTGAGCATTGTTTCTGACCATGTCCATCCTTTTATGGCCACCATGTACCCATCCTCTGATGGCTACTTCCAGCAGGATAATGTACCATGTCACAAAGCTCGAATCATTTCAAATTGGTTTCTTGAACATGACAATGAGTTCACTGTACTAAAATGGCCCCCACAGTCACCAGATCTCAACCCAATAGAGTATCTTTGGGATGTGGTGGAACGGGGGCTTCGTGCCCTGGATGTGCATCCCACAAATCTCCATCAACTGCAAGATGCTATCCTATCAATATGGGCCAACATTTCTAAAGAATGCTTTCAGCACCTTGAGTTCTGAAGGCGAAAGGGGGTCAAACACAGTATTAGTATGGTGTTCCTAATAATCCTTTAGGTGAGTATGTAAAGTATCTGAACTACTGAAATTTGTATTATTTGCAGACGACACAAACATCTTTGGTTCTGGTCAGAATTTACAGCAACTCCTGGACTTAATCACTTTAGAATTCAGGGGGGGTATTTTGAGCTGAAATTTCACAGATACATTCTGGGAACCATAGATTTAGATTACATCTTGTGAAAAGGGGCATAATATGTCACCTTTAAAGTATGTTTTTTATTAAAGGTCAGTAGGTAAAGTTTTTAAATATATTCCTATAATGTAAGAATGTTATACACTGATTATTTTACAGATGAACCCAGTGAGCTGCAGTACAGCGACATCATCTTTTTTACTACTGGCTTAAAAACCCTGCCACCTCTGGGATTGAGACCTCACCCCAGCTTTCAGAATGAGATGCTGTCACTATTGCCAAAAGCAAATACATGTGCCAACAGCATTTATCTTCCAACTGTGCATCAAAATTACAATGACTTTAAAAAGAACATGATATATGCAATTCAAAATTGCCAAGGCTTTGGATTTTCATATTTATTTATTTTTTTTTGTATGGTGGACATCACCCTAGATGGCACACGTTGGTTTGGGGTTTGTTTTATGTTTCATGTCTTTTATTTTGTAATTTTGCCATCATGTTTCCTGTCTTTCATATTTTTCCCCTGCTCTTCGTGTGATCCTGTCATGTGCTTCCCCTGTTCAAGTGTTTTGTTCTCATTGGTTCATTATTAAATTGTTCAAGTGTTCCTTGCCAGAGCCGGTTCTGTGATTAGTCTTGTGTATATATAGCCCTCACGTTCCCGTTGTCTCCTGTCGAGTACTGTCCATGTATCTACTGATGTTAAGTTTTAGTTTAATCAAGTTAAAATATACGGTTATGATGGGTTGTCAAGCACACTGCGTTTGACTTCTACGTTTTACATTACGCTCGCCTTATTGGACTTGCTCTAGGGTTGTCGCGGTGAAGAGATTTCCCTTTATTATTGTGTGTTCAAAATAAGGGTCCACATAACGGACCATAAACCAGACAATAAGATCGTACATATATGTATAATAAAAACAGTTACGAAACTACACAAACTACTACTACTACAAACTACACGAAAGAGAGATGAAATCAAGCAGTTGAAATCATTTTAACTTTGAGCACCACTCAAGAAGGCTCAGCTGTTTAGTTTATGTAAAAAATAGGTTCAGTGTGAGTTAAAAATACGTTCCAGTTGTAAATCTCTTTAAATGACACAAGTACATGTGCATGCCATATATTCAAGAAGACATGCTGTAATTGCAAACTTTTGTTGTTATAAAACTATTACAAGGTACATTTCATGCATACACACTAGATTAGGAAACATGCTTTAAATACAGGATGAAATAATCTCAAAACTAATCATATTTCTTTAACATAAAATGCCTAACTGTTCCGTTTATGGGAGAAAGGTTCATTGAGTTCCTGTAAAAAATACATTCCAGTTATAAATCTCTTTTAAAAATACAAGTACTATTCCATATTTTTAAGAAGACATTCTGTAATTGCAAACTGAAATAAAATCGATTACAAAAAGATAGTGATCAATGCCGTGGTTGCCATCAGTAATCGGTTAATAGTAATTTGCCATCGGTAAGTGGGTCACATGCAGCATGTTACCGGGTAACATTGTCAGGATTTAATGTTAGGTTCCTTTTTGGAACTATAATTTGCTCATTATCTTCCCGAACTGCAGGGCCATCCTGTGTGAGAAGCTCCAGATTTGGCTGCAAGAACATACCCAGGGGTGTCATGGATTGGCCTGAACTTAAAGTATGGTGGTTCCACTGCTGGAAAAATTATCTCGCTGACTGCTGTATCCTCCCAAGGTACACAAAATGCAAAGCCCATAAGTGGACGTCACTTGTGGAGTCCAAGATTTCAGAGTGTTCCATATACTGGAAAAGTTGCTTATAGAAGTCTGACACCACCCAATTTACATTACATCACCCCAAAGGCGTTTAATTCTCTGATTATGGACACTTCGGCCCACTATAAAACTCCCTCTTTCACTACCTCGATTATTTATCATGTACCTGGCAACTTCAATGTTCTCACCACCTCTTGTGTGTTCTCACCACAAATTTTGCTCTCTTTTCTGCTGTTTTCTTTGCTTTTTTTTTGCGGGTCTAAATCTTTTGTTTGCGAGTTGAAAAGTTTTGCTTGCGAATGAAGCTGTCTCAGCAGACAGTCTCTACCAACCAGGATGGAAGGCCCTTTTCTATTGGTAACCCTGGATCGAAGTGACAGGTTTACCACGCCCACTACGTTTTCCCGCTGCTGCCGCGCAGTGTGTCTGAGAGAAGAGCGAGCGAACTTGTAACATTTAAAAAGATTTAGACCCGCAAAAAAGACAGCAAAATTTGTGCGTTTGTGATAAAGTGTTCGAAATGCACAAAGAAAAATAAAGGTTTTTAAAGATTTACATGCACTGCAAACAATTTTGTTATCAACTTCTTTATTTTTGAGCCTTAAGAAGACTTTTGTGCAATCTTTTAATTTATTTAATTAATTAGTTTTACTCTCAAACGCAGTATGTTTGATTGAATAAAAAAGACACAAAGGAAACTCCATATCTCTCTCACGCACTGTCACAGTCATGTTGCGTCCCAATTCGCATACTATCCGTCCTAAATGGTATTCGAAAACTTAATTAGTACGTCCCAAATCGTAGTATGTTGAAATGAGTGTTCCAAATGGCGCTTTTCCACTGCTGGTACGGCTCGGTTCGGCTCGGTACGGTTCGACTCGGCGCGGAACGGTTCGGCTCGCTTCGCTTTTCCACTGCGTGGTACGACTCGACTCGGTACGGCACGGTTCGGTTCGCTTTAGCTCGGTTGCTTTTCCACCGCAGTTAGTACCTCTTCAAAGTGGGTGGGACTGGTCGTTATTTTGTCCCTACACTGTTGTAGGTCCGGTGATAGCCGTGTGCGGCTAAGAGCTGAGCTACTTCTTGGAACACTTTTTCATTCCGTTTTGCCCCATCCAGCTCTCGCTAGATCCGCTCCTCGGCAACCAACGAGAGGAACGTCTGCACCTCGTCCACTGACCACGATTCAGCCATTTCTTTTTAAAGTTTAAAAAACAGATGCTACCGCTTTGGCTGTTGTCTACTGGTTATTTAAATCTAGCGGGTTTAGTGTCCAATGACGCTGGTAGTGACGATTCTGTCTGACCAATCAGTGATCTGCAGTGTTTTTACGTCACATTTTAGTACCGGTACGGTACGCTTGGAACCTCAACAGACCAGGTACCATTTAAAGCGAGCCGAAGCGAGCCGTACCGTACCGGACCATGCAGTGGAAAAGCACCACAAGTGAGCCGTACCGAACCGAACCGTACCGTACTATGCAGTGGAAAAGCGCCAAAAGAGACCCGGATGGTCTACTATATCCGGTCAGAATCCGAAGTGCAGATCGATGCACACTCTGACGGCTGATATTGCCCACAACCCATCGCGCGTTGGACGAGGATTCGGGTTAGAACTACAAACACGAGTGAAAAGTGTTAAAAAACTACAGACATGGAGGACGCGAGATGTAGAGAGGTTTAGATAAAGGGGTTTGAGTGATTAATTATCAGTATCTAATCTGACGAAAATGTACTTATTCAATGTTGTCCACATTATATTGCATCTGCAGCATTGTGAACTTTTGCAAAGATACGTTTATAGCCATTAACTTTTAAATGCATCATTACATTCAAATTGCAAACACACGAGGAGAGTCTCGCCATGAAAGACCCACGACAGATCAACGTGCGACTACATTTCTCTCCGAAACGGTAGGAGATTAGAAATTAGATTGAATGGAGGATTTTAACTGTGACGAGATGATTGACAGGGCAGTTTACGGTGACAGGATGATTGACAGGGCAGTTTACGGTGACAGGATGCACGCAACAGATCTGTCTGTTAAAGTGACGAAGTAGTATGTCCCAAAGCTTGCCTACTCTTTTGCTACACACTCAAAAGTATGTACTTTTTCTTCACAAAAAGAGTACATACTTTTAGGGCGTAGTATAAGTAGGCAAATTGGGACGCAGCCCATATAAACCCATATAAATCGCGCTATATATATATAAAAATAACGTTCCAGAAACGTGGGCACGTCCTCAAAATACGTCGCTAGTTTATCCCAAGGCGAACGTTATAGAAACGTGGTCCACTGATAACTTAATAAAATCGTTGATGAATTAAGTAAATGCCCCATATAATATCCAAATGGCATATATCACTAGGATAATACTTGTAATGCAATTTTCTGTAAAGTTATATGGAGACAGTGGACCACGTCTCTACAACGTTCTCCATGGGATAAACTAGCGACGTTTTTTTAGGACGTGCCCACAACGTTTCTGGAATTGCCAAGATTCTAAAAAAATGGAACGTACTGTTTTAGCTGGGTACACATCAAAATAAAATTCAGCTAGCTAGGCTAATTGATGTATAATCATATTATTCTGTCTAATATTTAAATACAAAACGGCTCTCAAATGGGAACCGATTCTCACCGTGCACTCAACTCGTTCGCGAATACTGGACGATTTCAAAGATAGAAAAGAGCCGCCATATGACTCAGGAACGGATTTACTACATTTCAAAAGTGTAATTTTCACACAATTAAGTCACATTTGTTTATATAGCGCTTTTTACAATAGGCTACAGATGTTTCAAAGCAGCTTCACAGCGATAACAGGAAAATGATGCAACCAATTTTTATTTCTGCTGTAAAGCATATCTAGAAGAAAATAGTGTCATAGTCCAGCCTACAAGTAAGTTTGATGATGGTTAATTTTTTGTGTAAAAAAGTTATTAATTTAGTTTGTATATATGTAGCCGCTCTGAAGAAAACATGTCCAGCTCAGCTCAGTTCTCATATAATCTTTTCAATGAAGGCAGATCAGTAATATGTTGAATATCAAGTGTCCCCATCTAAGCAAGCCAAAAAAACAACTAAACATCTGCAACTTATCGCCTGAATAAGACTGTTGTTTACATCACCTTACAACATGCCCTCTATCTACAAATAGGCATACACATTAATGTGGTAAAAGTAATGGCAAGTACCATTTTTTCCACTAACTGGTTTTCATAGGAATTGCTTCAACGATTCACTAGTTTATGTAATCATGCATAAAGACAATTATATCATTAAAACAACCATTAATACCCAAATGTTTAGTCTAAAGCAAGTAAATAGTCTGACCAAAACTCTGAGAAACGTCCATTTCAAGTTCATCTTAAAGGACAACTCCGGCGCAAAATGAACCTATGGTGTAATAACACATTGGTACAGAGTCGGATTTGTTTTCATGATAATCGAATGTAAGAGTGCTTGCTACTTTCCGGGTGAACGCTGGCGCTATTAGCTGCCGCTGCTCTGGGAGGGAATTTTAAAAAACTTTTATCGCTTAAAAATCCTCCTGCACTTATGAATGCATGGATGCATTTATGAACTGTTTTAAATCATTTTAAGGAGTCTGACCTGTGTATCCACGCTGTTTTGGCGAGTTTGTACGCTGGTTGATCTACCTGGGTATTGACTGTTGATGCTCTCTGCGGTTGCCGGTTTGACTGCCGGTTAACGTACTGACTGTTCTTCGTGGCACGCAGTTCAACTATGAAGATCACCGAGCTACTGGTGCGGATGAATTACATCTGGATTGTCCTTTCTGCATTATACCACTCGGTGGCATGGACGATGCTCCAGTATTCGGCGACGGAACTTATTCAGCTCCGTCTGCATCCTTTTAATTTTCTGTCAGCTCCACTTCTTCCCTTGGATATTGTGTACATACCACGTCGGAAATATATACATCGCGGGTCTCGTCGGAGTTATAACATCGATGGCTCGTGTCAAATACGGTCATTTTGGTCATCTAAACCACGCTCACCGAGGAGGCTCACACGGACTGCCGATCACAGTGTACTAACCAACCCGGCCAGATTGGTTGGCAACGATTCTGGTAAAAAATATTTTTCCTTTGGTTTACTTAATATACGATCACTTTCCACTAAAGGACCCCTGGTGTACGATTTACTGTCTGATCGTGAATTTGACTTTTTCTGTCTAACTGAGACGTGGCAGAAACCAGATGACTTTTTCCATCTAAACCAGTCTGTTCCCCCGGGATATAGTTACGTTTGTAAATCTCGTGGTACGGGAAGGGGAGGGGGGCTAGCAATACTTTATAAAGAGAAATTGAAAGTATCTCAGTTAACTATGTCCACATATTCTTCTTTTCAATCAATTGCCTTAAAAGTTAATGGTGCGATTCCTACCATCCTCATAACTATCTACCGCCCTCCCAAGAGCAATAATGCCTTTTTTAACTGAACTGTCTGAACTCTTGACTCATCTATGTTCCATATCTTCAAATGTTATCCTTTTGGGTGATTTTAGCATTCATGTAGATAATGTCAGCAATGCATTTACAAGTGAATTTTTATCATGTTTGGATTGCTTTGGTATACAACAATTTAACACATTGCCCACTCATACTAAGGGGCATATTCTTGATCTTGTTTGCAGCTCGGGTATAACACCTTTTACTTGTACTGTTTCTGATCTATCCATATCAGATCACTTTCTGGTGTCTTTTTGTGCCAAACTTGTCATTTTTAAGGTAAACCTGTGTCGCCCGATTACATTTCGGAATATTAAAAACATTGATCTGCATACCTTTGCTGATGAACTTGTCATCTTCTCCAGTAAATCTGATTTCTCTACTGTTGATGAATTGGTAAAATATTACGATGATGGACTGAATATGATTTTAGATGAATTTGCACCTATGAAAACTCGAACTGTTTCATTTATACATTTGGCTTCTTGGTTTACACCTGAACTGCGTGAACTTAAAACTATAGGCCGTAGGTTAGAGCGGCTGTACCTCAGGTCTGGCCTTACTGTTCATAAAGACATGTATGCTGAACATATTCAGAACTATAAGAATGGACTGACTAAAGCTAAATCCGATTACTACTCCAACGTAATTGGACTTAGCAATGGGAACTCCAGGTCTCTTTTCTTGGCGGTAAACAATATTCTGAAACCACCTGATTCTTTGCCATCTGATATGTATTCCACTGACTTATGTAATCGCCTTTTGACTTTTTTACATCTAAGGTTGAAAATGTACATCAGCAATTACTTACTGGTACTCTCCACAATGACTCCTGTCAGCCTATCACTCACGTACCTCTCCACTCTGCTTTCTCTACCTTTACACTACCAACTACTTCAGAGATTGTGGGTCTGATAGGTAAATCTAAATCTTCGACTTGTCAGTTAGACCCTCTACCAACTCCTTTAGTGAAAGCTTGTTTACCAGCCCCTTTGCCATTGATTACGAAAATTGTTCACAGTTCACTTGGGTCTGGTTTTGTATCTCCAACTCTTAAATTTGCTATTATTACACCCATACTTAAGAAACCAGGGTGTGATCCCTTTAATTTCAACAATTTTCGTCCCATTTCAAATTTACCATTTATCTCTAAGGTAGTGGAAAAGTGTATTGCAATTCAAATTCATGAACATCTCTCCAATAATTACTTGAATGAACAATTCCAATCTGGATTTCGTCCACACCACAGCATTGAGACTGCTCTTGTCAGAATAACTAATGATCTACTGTTGGCAGCTGACTCTGGGCTTTTAACCATTCTTGTCCTTCTAGACTTGAGCGCTGCCTTTGATACTGTCTCACACCAGATACTTCTTGACAGGTTAGCTTCCATTGGTATTACTGGCACTGCTCTGTCTTGGTTTAGGTCATATCTCTATGGACGCAGTCAGCGTATTTAATTAATAGGTTTTAGTTCTAGAATATTGACAGTCACCACTGGTGTTCCCCAGGGTTCTGTTTTGGGCCCGCTTCTTTTCATTATCTATATGCTCCCTCTTGGTGATATTTTAAGGAAATATGGTATTCATTTTCACTGTTATGCGGATGACACCCAACTTTACCTGTCTGCTAAACCCTGGTTCTTTTCCTCCGCCATCTTTGTCAAGCTGTTTAGCTGAAATTAAAGTTTGGCTTTCAGCAAACTTCTTGAAGTTAAATGGCAATAAAACTGAGGCTCTGCTTGTTGGCACTAAATCTGTTGTATCTAAATCGAGTTGTTTCTCTCTATACATTGACAATACTGCAATCTGTCCTTCCTCTCAGGTTAAAAGTTTGGGTGTCATAATGGATGGCACATTATCCTTTCAAGCACAAATTAATAATATCACGCGAATTGCATACTTCCATTTACGCAATATTAACCGTCTCCGTCCCTTTCTCTCAAATAGTAATACTGCAGTTCTTATCCACGCACTAGTCACTTCACGTATAGACTACTGCAATGCTCTTTTCACAGGTATTCCGTCCAAATTGCTGCATAAGCTTCAGTTGGTCCAGAACTCTGCAGCTCGTGTTCTTTCTAGAATACCCTATACTGACCACATTTCTCCAGTTCTTCAGCAGTTGCACTGGCTACCATTAAAATATAGAGTTGAATTTAAAATCTTGCTACTCACTTATAAGGCACTTCATAATTTTGCACCACAATACCTTACTCAACTTCTCCATGTTTACACCCCTTCACGTGCACTCAGATCTTCTTCTTCAATTTCTCTTGTGGTACCTCGGATTCGACTTACCACCATGGGTGCCAGATCTTTTAGTTATGCTGCCCCCCGCCTATGGAACTCTCTTCCTCTTGATGTTCGCAATAGCGAGTGCTTGCTGACTTTTAAAACGCGCCTTAAGACATATCTTTTTATTCAGGCTTTTTTATAACGTTTTATTGAGATTTAACTGCACTTTATATGTATACGCTGTTTGATTGTTGTGTTTTGATTTGTGTAGTGACCTGTATATTTCTTGTGAGGTGATCTTGGATGTTCTGAAAGGCGCCATGAAATAAAATGCATTATTATTATTATTATTAAAGAGTTTTATCTCTAAAAACTGTTTAGCTTATAATGCATTGAATAAGTAAAAAGAAATCGCTAGTTAATACCACTAACAAGGCTCAAAATAGCCCCACACTAACATGGTAGCACAATGAGGGTCCCTACATGCAAACTGAAGCATTGAGAACTTTGTAAGTGTACAGACAGTTTAATAAAAAGATACTTTATAAAGACAATACACTTCACGTATACAGGCAGGAGCCATCTTGGAAAAGAGTCTCGACCAGTCAAACCACGTCTTGGAATCTCATATGAAAGTATGGGACCCTTTCTTCCCTTGTAGTTAGTCACCCATATATTTTAATAAACAGATATAATTCATGCATTTCCATGTAATTAGATTTCACAAACGTAATTCCGATGGACCAGCTCACTTAGCACAGCGTTCATGGTTCGACTGGTCGAGACTGTTTTCCAAGATGGCTCCTGCCTGTATACGCGAAGTGTTAGTAAATCATAATAAAGCACAAATCAACTGATAGTTCTTTCAAATGATTAAAAGACTCTTATCATAGCATCATTCCCTTGTTCTGTTTCCGGGTTCATTCACTTTCCATTTTACCCATGTATGCATCGTCTGCGTGTTTTAGATTAGTTGTGTACATGATTTAGTTAAATAAAACTTTGTGTACATTCATTCTGGTCCCTTGCTTGTAAATCAACATCAATTTAATGATTGTGATCACAGCTACATGCTAAGAAAGAGTTATTTTTCTGTGGCCATGAGAAATATCTTCCCTGAGAGTTAATAGATGATCAATACTGAGTGTTCGCTGGACGAACAGATTCATTGATTGTAATATTAATTCAGCTACATGTAATTAATTATGTGTTATGATTCATTATTCATATGTCTTTGGTTCACTGCAGTTTAATGAGAAAATACTCAGCAGTGATGTTGACTGAATTTGCGCAAGGTTTGTATTAAAGCACCACATAGACAACATTAAAAATATGATTTTCACCTCAGGAGGTCTTTAATGCAGAACATTGTTATTTTTTACTAGTAATAGGGTAAAGAAATGAAAATAAGACTGAATAATTTCATGTAAAATTAAAGTTGAATGTATGAATGAGAAGCCGAAGATTGTAATAGAAAATCACTAAATAATCCAATCCCACCTATATAAATTGTCCCTAAAATATACAAAGCATTATTTTTTACAGAAAGTTTAATACAGTGTGTTATTATAAGTGCTGTTGCATAATCGTATCTAACATAAAAGTTTGCGCTTTATATTTATATGTATACAGTGTGTGTATGCAATTTTGTATATATATATATATATATACACACACACACACAAATATATTATATATAAACAAACTTTTAAGTTTAACCAAATAATTCAGTGCAATGTTCAATATTCACTATTTATTCAGTTCCCTTTCTCTCTCTCTCTCTCTCTCTCTCTCTCTCTCTCTCTATATATATATATATATACACACACACACACACACACACATTTCATTCTTCATAGAATTTTACAGCAATACAGAAGCTTATCCTAATATTGTGAATGCACAAGTGATTTTTGAAATTGCTCCTTTTACTAAACCTCATGCACAGATCATTCCAGTTTCTTGTCAGAATGAGTGTGCATATGACGTTTCAGGTCTCTTTTATACATAAAACTACTTCCACACTGAGGGCACGTGAAAGGCCTCTCTCCTGTGTGAACTCTTATGTGAATCTTAAGGTTTCCTTTAAATGTGAAACTCTTGTCACACTGAGGGCAGATGTAAAGCTTCTCTCCCGTGTGAATTCTTATGTGAACGTCAAGGTTTGCTTTGTTTTTACAAGTCTTTCCACAGTGATGACACATGAAAGGCTTCTCTCCAATGTGAGTTATTACATGATTCTTAAGGTGATCACTGTCTATGAAACTCCTTTCACACTGATGACATGTAAAACTGTTTCCTCTTGAGTGAATCCTCATGTGCTTATTATAAGTGGCTTTAAATCTCATACTCTTTCCACACTGGTCACATGTGAATGGGTTCTCTCCGGTGTGAACTCTCATGTGAGTCTTAAGACCTCCTTTTCGGGAGAAGCTCTTCCCACAATGATTGCAGATGAAAGCGTCTCCTCCAGTGTGAATTTTCATGTGGACGTTAAAGTTTCCTCTTTGAGTGAAACTTATTCCACACTGTTGGCAGGTGAAAGGCTTCTCTCCTTTATGAAGTCTCATGTGGACATTAAGGTTTCCTCTATGAGTGAAACTTTTCTCACACTGTTGGCAGTTAAAATGACGTCTGGTTTTTGCCTTTTGACCTCTTTTTCGTGAGGAGGTCTTTTTTGTCTTTGAGCAACCAAAACATTTTTTTCCGTTCATAATATCCTGGTCTTTCTCATTTTGAATTTTCACTTCAATTTCCTTTGGTTCTTGACTCTCCTCTTTCAGCTGCATCAGGTCTAAAACAAAACAAATATCAGTTAACCCTTTTTAATGACAAAGCAACAGACATCAAAACCAACATAAAAGCATCCAAAACAAATAGCATCAAAACCAGCAATAAGTATACTAGATCCTACACACACTAAGCTACTAAAAGAGGTGTTACGTTTTATTCCAAATAATTACATTTGCAGATTAATAAAATCGTAAACTAATCACACCTTTGGCAGAGAAATAACCCCCAAAAGATCATTTAAAGTCATTATTGTGCAAGATGATAAAAGTATTGAGTAGACATTACAAAAAAGTTATTTTAAAAATACATATTTTATACTATTTAAGCAACTTAAATTGCCCTGTAAAGGGACAAATAAAGATTTTTACTACTACTACTACTATTAACTAATTAATTTACACACTTTTCAGGCTGTATCCTCTAACTTGCACATTGTCTTGCCCCAATGCAGCAATAGACTTGTTTCAAAATAACCTTCCAAAATATAGGCAGCTGCTGATATATGAATAGAAAAAACACAGGTCAAGTCAAATTACTCGTTTACACGACGTACTAAAAACAGAAGATTTTTCTTTGTACAAACGGAAACTTTGTAGAAAAGATCCCCGTTCAGAGGGATCCGCGAATATGACTAAAAATGCTGTAATATTTGTTTATTTTTATTTTGTTTATTTTTTAGGATCCCATTAGCTGAAAGTCTGTGCAATCAGCTAGTCTTCCTGGGTCCTAATATGCATGCCAGGCCAGTAGTTGGCGATGTCACTTTGTAAGGAACACTAAGCGCATGCGCACATACAATCACGCCAGAGGTTGTTAAGTCCCGAAGAGACCTTCAAGTAGGTTTGGTCATTACTTTCCAACGTTGTTTTAGCCATCCCAAGTCATGGAGATAATTGACATTGGGACAATTGAGACATTGATCTGAACTTTTGTTTTGCCCCCATTTTTCATGAGCTGACCTCAAAGATCTAAGACTTTTTCTATGTACACAGATTTATGAACAATATTTGCGTTAGTGAGCACTTCTCTTTTGCCGAGATAATCCATCCACCTCACAGGTGTGGCATATCAAGATGCTGATTAGACAGCATGATTATTGCACAGATGTGCCTAATGCCGAGTTCAGACTGCACGATTTTAGCTCGCCGACAGGTTTTGAGAAATCGCCGACAAATGCCCGAAATCACAGCCAAATCGGTGCTCGTTCACGCGAGTGACAATCACGCAGTGTGAATGAGCAAAGACACGATCTGAGAGATTAGCCGACGAGTCGCCGACGCCCGTGAGATATTTGGCATGCTAAATATCTGGACCTGTCGGCGATTCACAATCCTGCTGTGTGAATGTGTTCTGACTGAAAACTACATCGGCGATGACCGACAGCCAATGAGAGAGCAAGATACAGGGAGGAGGAGGAGGAGGAGTTATAGACCAGAATATCAGTATTTTAATAGATAGGCCTATATTTACAATTATATCAAACAAAAACAAAGCACAAAAATTTGCATGACTAGCAGCAACAGCAGGACATTTGCAAAATTATTAATTTACCCCCAACTCTCTTTGCAAAACTCAGTCCTTGCTCCCCTCGTCTTCCCAACCATTTCCTGCATAAACTGTTTATTATTATTTGTTCATTTTTGCTACAAATCAGTGCATAGACAATTTGTAGGCTATCATTTTTAATAACAAATTCAGTGTCGCGCGAGAACTCCGGTCTCACGCACGCGTGATCTTCCGTTATTTCCTATCACTTCTCGCGTTTGTTTGGTTGTGAAACGTAGTTTGCGGACCAGGCAGACGTTGTCGGCGATTCTTTCTTTTGTAAAGTCATGCAGTGTGAAACCTCCTGTCGCCGATCCATCGTGCAGTGTGAACACAGCAGCAACTGAATGTTACCCCAGATAGTCATGCAGTGTGAAAACAACAGTGACCCGATTATTTTGAAAATCGTGCAGTCTGAACTCGGCATTAGGCTGGCCACTCTAAAATGTGGTTTTGTCAAACAGCACAATGCCACAGATGTCGCAAGTTTTGAGGTAGCGTGCAATTGGCATGCTGACTGCAGGAATGTCCAGCAGAGCTGTTGACTGTGAAATGAATGTTTATTTCTCTACAATAAGCCGTCTCCAAAGGTGTTTCAGAGAATTTGGCAGTACATCCAACCGGCCTCACAACCGCAGACCACGTGTAACCACACCAGCCCAGGACCTCCACATCCAGCATCTTCACCTCCAAGATAGTCTCAGATCGGACAGCTGCTGCAACAATCAGTTTGCATAACCAAAATATTTCTGCACAAACTGTCAGAAACAGTCTCAGGGAAGCTCATCTGCATGCTCGTCGTCCTCATCGGGGTCTCGACCTGACTGTAGTTCGTCGTTGTAACCGACTTGAGTGGGCAAATGCTCAGATTCGATGGCGTCTGGCACTTTGAGGGGTGTTCTCTTCACTGTACAGGGCAGATGGCAGACAATGTGATCAAGCTAATGTGTTAGGCTAGCATCGCTAGTTTTAAGATGGCTGCCATGGGGTTGGACAGTTACAACGCATTGTTGCAACTGTCCCCACACGGTGTTGCAACTGTCCCTAATGACAATAAGATAAAATTCATATAAAGGGCAATTCAGTGGCTTGATTAAGAACATATTTCAATAGCCAGGTGTCTCCTCTTTGTATTTCAGCAAATTGCTTTTTTAAAAGTCAAACTAGGCAGCAGTGTATCCTACATTTTCTGTTCAGTTCTTCCAGTATGCCACAAGACAGGAAAAAGACAACAGAATAGGTAGGGGTGTCCCTCTACCTATTCTGTCCTTAGCAGCTGCTGTAGTGAGCTATGACGGCAGGACAGTGAGGTCTTTGGCAAAACAGTATTCAATTTGCCACACAACCCTATACCGCTTTATTAAAAAGAGAGAGAGGCTAAGTCCAGGAGAGGAGATGAGGACATGTTACTGGACCCCGAGGAGGGTCTTCTCAGTCCAACAGGAAGATAGCCTGGCAGAATACCTAAAAAGACCAGCTGATCTTTTCTATGGTCTCAGCACTAAAGACGTAGGCCTAAGCATGAGGAAGGTATTAAAGCAGAGTGTATGCTTAAAGGGAGGGCTGGTAGGGAGAATTATATAAGAATATTGAGACTGTAAAATAATAATAAGAGAAATTACCATTCCTCCTCTATTTTCATTTACCATACATTTCGCAGGTTCGTCGCTTGGCCTTCCAACTGGCCGTCTACTACGAGTGCTCCCTGACTGGCCGGGATTGGTTAATGGGGTTCATGAAAAGACAGCCCAGGCTGTGTTCCAGTCCAAAATTGTCATGCCCTTCACTCGCTAACTTCCCTCTGTCTTGTTCACTCGGATGTACGTCATTGCTTACGTTGCACGAGTGCCCACTACTGGCGGAAACTGCAATTGGCTGAATTGGAACGTCCTAAGCCCTTGATCACTTGGAATCAGCCATGGAGTTGATTTATTATTTTAAAAAAAAATTCCTTTAAGAATTTGTTTAATGCAGCATCCAAATGTATATAGTTGTGTTTGGGTTGTTTTAAATTAAAAATATATACAATTAATATATCAGAGTTGTTTGTGGTGGTGGTGATTAGTCGAGATCTGCGGTGACGTCACAATTGTGTTGCATTGTGGTATATGGAGCTGCCTGAAGTGTACATATGAAGTAGACTCGCTCCCTCGGTCAAAATCGAGGTAACAAGTGTCTGTCCATATAAACTTCCCTCGTCCACTTCACGAAGTGGAACGCACTTCAAAATGGCGGCAGGGATTCCCCCGAGGGGAAGTGCTTAGGGAAGTTCGCAAGTGCGTGTCTAAAAGTGGACTGGAACGCAGCCCCAGTCTGTCTATACGATGCCCTCAAGCTACCAGTCTCACAAGGAACACAAGCTTCAACGTCACAAAGTATCCTTGTTTTACGACAATCTTGCCAATGTGCTTGACAAAAACAAATTTGAAGGGAAGGACATCTGGAATGTGGATGAGACCAAGGTCACAACTGACCAACCAGAAAATGTTGTTGCCAGGCACGGCGTCAGACAGGTGGGGGCAGTAACATCCAGAGAGAGAGGAACACTGGTAACAGTTGCATGTGCAGGCAATGCATTAGGGAACATGATTCCACCCATATTAACTTCAAGGACCATTTCATCCGCGATGGCCCGCCTGGATGCATTGGAGACATCAGGGTGTATGATGGATGACCATTTCCTTCAGTTCCTTAAACATTTCCACCACCACACGAGGGCCTCATTGGATGCCAAAGTCCTCTTGATAATCATAACTCTCATCTTTCTGTAAGAGGAATAGATTTTTGCAGAGAAAATGGCATTGTGTGAGCAATGGGGTGGAAACGATAGCATGACAAATTACAGCCACTGGATCAGACCGTTTATGGCCCCCTAAAACTTCTCTGGATGAGAAGTCACCCAGGCCTGACGATGTCCATCTACGACATTCCTGGAATTGTTAGGTTGGCCCTCCCATTGGCTAGAACACCTGGCAATGTGCAGAATGGCTTTAGCAGCACTGGAATGTGGCCTTATAACCATGATAAATTCAAAGACAGTGACTTTGCAGCACCTTTGGTGACAGACCGGCGGCCGCCACCACCACCACCACCAGTTCTTCCAGAGAAAGCTGGGATATCTGCTCCTTTGGAAGTTTCTCCAGTGCAAGCTGGGCCTTCCGCTTCTTCTGCAGTTCCTCCAGTGCATGCTGGGACTTCTGCTTCTACTACAGTTCCTCCAGTGCAAGCTGAGTTCTCACCTGAGACTGTTAGACCTCACCCCAGAGCAGGACCACGGAACATAACGAAAGCAAACGGTAGGAAAAAATGCAAATGGACCATTGACAGACAACCCCGAAAAGGAGGCTTTAGAGAGGGAGAAAGCAAAAGTTAAGAGAAAACTGACAATAAAACACACTGGAAACAAGCCAACAAACCAAAACCGAGAAGAAAAAGCATACAGAGAAGGACGATGGCTCTGAGAAAGAAGAAGATTTTTGCATTGTCTGTTTGGAGAGCTACTCCAGACCGAGAGAGGTGTGGCTTCAGTGTTGGCAGTGCAAGGCATGGGCTCATGAAGCCTGCACTGGTCTAAGATAAATAATAGATGTGACAAATGAGTGATCCCATGATCCTTTATTTTAAGTGATTTTAAATTTTAAATAATCCCTTAGGGCCTACATAAATCAGTTTGTGGGATTTTGACAAAGGTGTTAGATGGTTGTGTACTTGTTTTTATCTTTAATAAGTTAACTCAATGAACTTTGGTCTCAAATAAACTAAAAAAAGATTTGAAAAATGATGCCGAAGTAAGAGTTTTATTACACCTAATTGACTGTTGCAACTGCCCCTCGGTACTGTTGCAAGTTGCAACATTTTTCAGGGTCCATTTAAGTACAAATTACTTTCATATTATCATATGTACACGTTGCAACAGTATGGGCAGGTAGGTGACATATATGGGTTTAAAATATATAGTTTTCATCTTTCTAATACAAACAGTCGCTGAGAAACTGAAGGAAATGTAAAGTGTTGCAACCGCCCCCACTCTCCCCTACTTACCTCACCTAACATCTTATATTTCTCTGTTATTACATTTAGGCACTTCATTGGTGTGAACTCTGAGAGAGGAATAAAGACCAGCAAGGTCTGAAGGTGGTGTCCAAGAATCCAACTGTGGCCACCCTTATATAAAACCTAATGGACTTTAAATTGGGCTTTTAGTCATGGGAGTCACAGCATTGTGTTCTGTTTAGCCCAGTCTCACTGGTGAAGTGGAAATAGCATCAATTTATGAATGTATTTGATGCAATATTAACTTATTAAAATATCCAGCTCTACAGAAATTTGTGATAGGTTGGAGTTCATTTAGGTTCAGGTTTGAGAACGAAACCAACCTGTTTGTGTCTCAGTATCTTCATTTTCCACTTCTTCAATCTTCATGTTTTCACTCTCCTCTTTAATAAATGCCATCTTTATGTCATGTGGATCTCAGCTGCTCCAACCTGAGTTGTCCTGTCATATTGAAGATAATAATAAACAACAGAAAGAAAAATAAATCAAAACTACAACTCTGTGTGTGTCTCAATCTCTATGTGATTACTTAACAGGGCTGCACTACTGTTTTTAAACCAAAACCATGATTTAAAAGGGTGTGATTTTTCCACGATTATTTTGATTAAGGATATGGTAACAAGCATCCACTTAGTCGATGAACTGAGTCGGTTTGCGTCCTGTGTATTTACCGTTTGATGCAGAGTTTTAAAAGGGTCATGAACTGGATTTTTGCATTTTTTATACTGTTGTCTGAGGTCAACTTTTTATGTTTGCGTCGTTTTTACATTCAAAAACATCATGACGAATAAGTAATAGGCCATTTTCTACCCTGGTTTTGAACCTAGCTCCTGGAAACCCTCAGTTTTTATGGGTGTGCTGCATTTAAAGATACAATATGTATGATTTTTCGCCACCAGGGGTCGCTATTGATGACGCAAAGCATTAAGCGGAATTATGGATCTTGTCGTCAAGCTGATGGTTCTTTAATGGATGAGTGAATACATTGATGTTTTTAACATGACTGTGATATGAAGCAGGGCGCGATTGCTAATGAGAGACGTATATCAGCGCCACACGCGACGCGAGTCCCGCGGATATAAAGGAATAAGGACGTTTCATTCTACCGAACTACACGCAAGTGCTGAATTAATAAGTTACTCACAGGTCAGTTTATTAGACGAATTAAACTTGAGGTAACGCAGCGCTGTTTCACTTGCTCTAACAGTTACACTATCAAACGGCATTTGAGTGTGTTGAATGTTGTTAGGTTGTTTGTTGGCTATATGAGTAAGCTAGATCAACATTAGAATAACATACAGATCATATTCTAACATTTCATCATGTTGAACTAAATAACATTGATTAGTTTTATGTACATTTGCTCACCTGTCTAATAAAGTACATGCAACACTCGCGTCTCTGTCAAGTCGAAGTTAGTCGTGGAAAAATGGCAACCGGAATGATTCGCCCACACATGTTCGAACCAGAGTCTGATCATGAATCGCAGGACAATACGTCCTTCATAGTTGGACCCTTCTGTGACTGTTACAGATCGTTTGATATGGATTATGTGTGTGTGTCTAACAAATGCAATACTAGCACATATAAAAAAAAAAACATTTTTCTCTCACATAAGTGTGTTGCACCGTTCCTGTCGGATCCAATATAGAAGGGACAGCATCATGTTTTAATCTCATTCTGTCTGCAAATCCAGCCTTGATCTTTGTCTTGTTTACAAAAGAATCCAGGGTGAAATGGGGCAAAACAAACGCACACAGTCTTACCATTATCATACCATATCATCGTTAAAAATCAAGTTCAACCACTCATTCCTAAAATTGTAATCTGAAGGAAGCTTATATGCAGCGACTGTGCTCTTCCACAACCAGGCACTGCACAATATTTTGTAATCTTCAGCGGCATTTTTATTGCTTGGTAGCTCGATCAGGTTTAGCCTATGTTATTTACCTATTACATGTCATGGGCGAATCGGTGGGCGGGGCAGACATCAAATAGACATCTCTGAGATGCTATCAGGTTTGCTGCTGAGCTGAAAGAGGTGGAATATTACCCAACCACATAACATGTGACCCAAGCGGACGGCTGAAACATATCAAAGTCTCACGGTTCATCTCTTATGAGAGGATTTTGAATTAAAGAGTTCTTTACAAACGTCGTACTTTCCAATTGACCATACGGGAGAAAACACTTCTGGATGTGCCAGCTGGCTGTTTGGCGATTCAAACTACGCTACGGTAAAGCCAAAACGAAGGTGGCCAGGTGTTCATCACCACTGACAACGCAGCCAACATAATAAGGGTAGTGGAAATAAGTGGACGGGTCAGGCTTCAGTGCTTTGGTCACAGACTCCATCTTGCTTTCGGTAAGTGTTCATATATAATATAAATAATATAATCTGAAATTATTTATATATAAATGACAACTGTTAAAAATAATGTTGGGTCTTTAATTCAAGTAAGGAATAATTGACGACAGGCCAAATTACAGTGAAGTGCAATCGTTTTCGTACGGTGCTCGGCCGTGGCCAAAAGGATTTAAGTAGTTAATTTTGAAGTGATCTCTTCTAGTAAACTCAGAGATGTGGATTCGGACAGCAATGAAATTACCAAATGACCTTAGTGTTTAAAAAAAAAAAGGTAATTTGGCTAGGGATTTCTACATGGGTGGTGGGAGAAAAACACTGACATTTTGGATTCGGATGGCAATAAAATACAAACTGACCCCTGTAAAAGCTGAAAATACGTTGTCCACATGAGAAACCATTAACATCCGAACGGGGCTATTGTTGCCACCTTAATGTAGGTTTTGATCAGTGTTTGTATTCTTAAAAGATTAAGATTTGTTTATTTAACGTTATTCAAGTTACTATAGTTATTTGCTGAATTTGTCATAACAGATGTTTGTATCATGACAACTTTATTTGAAAGATAAATAAATTAAATGCCACAATGTTAGTGTTTTAAATAATCATTAAAACAGTTTATGATTATGCTTGGTGCTGTTAAAACTCCAAGACAAACCTGTAGCTCTTTTTTATAAATCACAATTTGGATAAAAAATAAGTCATAATTCGATCTTTTCCTCCAAATCGTGCAGTCCCATTACTACTTAATTTAACAGATTACACTTTTATTACATTCAGGGTTCATATACATTTTTAGAAATTGACCAACAATCATTTGCATTTCAACCTAAATTTTAGGTCACAATAAAATGGTGTCAGATAAGACTTTAATTAACATTAAAATTACTTTACACACCTGATTCACGATATAGGATGAGAAATGAGACGCACCTTTGTTATCAGTCATTTGTGGACGCGCTTTACTCAACAATAACGTTTATTAATGTTAGATAAGCATTACAATGTTACATTCAAAAATAATAAATTAATGCACAACACTTATAAAAACTATAAAATAGAGAAAACAGTTTGCATCGATTTAAATACTTTAAATGCATAAAAACACAAACCTTTCTTCAGCCGAATCACAAGAGATGCAGGAGCGCGGCGCCCGGCTTATGACGTCAGATCGCCAAACCAAAATAAAAGTCCCGCTCGCGCTGCTGTGTCTAAAATCACAAACGTGCATAGAAAAAAAAAGAGAAACACACTATGATAATAAAATAACTTATCAGGGCTATTAAGAGTTGAAATCCTAGTGAAATACATATTTTAAATACGTTGTCCAATTATGTGCTGAAACCAACAGCCAATGAAAGAGTATAGCTATCTAATATTTAGGAGAAAAACAGTCTGTTTGAATGCAAACAATATTTTTTTTATAGGTTTATAGGTTTTTTTTCCCCCAAGTTAATTTATGCTTAGTTTTTCATGAAAGAACCGTAGAATAACCGTTATACAATAAACAAGATTTGTCATTAAAATTAGGGGGAATCTTAATTAGGGACATAGACTACTTTAAAAACACAAAAACAAATACACAACATCAATACTAATATGTTGCTGTGTGTTATTAATATAATATGCAGCATTAATTGTGATTGCAGGCCACTGCCTTTTTTTTTCTACAACCTGACGAACTAACGTATAAATCCGACAGACTCAATCCCATTAGGCATTGTCATGTAAACGAACATGTATGGAATGCCAAAGCTGACTTAATTAAAAATAAATATACATAAATTAATGTGGAAATAAATAAATGAATAAATGTATAAATAAAATAAAAAAAATGTGTGAAAAAATACAATTATACATAAATAAGGAAATAAAAGTATAAATACTCATTTATTTGTACTTTTGTACATTTCTTTGTATATTTATTTATGTATTTTTGCTTTTTTACATTTCTTCGTATATTTATTTATTTTTAAATAAGTCAGCTTTGGCATTCCATAAACATGGCCCATTGCCTGCCATAACTCATCAAATCGCAAGATCGTTACACTTACACAAACGAGTGACAGTGGAGTTGAGACATCTGGTTGGAGCAGTTGTGTAAGTAGAAATATAACACTTCATAAAACAAAATGGTAATATTTCTCATTTAGCCTAATAGTTTTGTTTTTCTCTGTTTTTTCTTTCCCCAGGCATCCACCGCACTCCTCTCGGGATCCTCCTCTTCCTCGACATCCACCTCCCCGTTTTCCCTCCTCAAGCAGGATTTTAAAGAGGTAAATATTTAATATAGCCTGTTAAACTATGTAGTGTAGTTATCATTGTTTTGTTAATTTTTTTTTTTTTGATTTGTACTCTTACAGCTGTTTGTATTGTGTTATTTCTTTAGGTAATCTGCTGCTGATGGAGTTCAACAGGAGAATCCTCCTCTTCCTCCACCTCCCTGTTTTCCCATTCTCCCTTTTCAGCAGGATTTTGGAAACCTGTTAATCTCTATAGGCTATTATAGTTACCGTTTTAATTTTCATTTCATTTTTTGTTAGATTTTCTAAAAATATTTAATTTGTTCATTATGACCATATGTGAATAATTTCAGTTAATGCCAATTATTTTATTTTCTCTTATCTTTTATTTGTTAATTTTGTAGATAACTTTTTTTTTTACAATTTTAACAGATGTGTGAGAATTTAATTTTATTTTATACACACATGCTCTTTTTTTTTTTTACATTTTATTATATAATAAACTAGTAAATTTCTCATCACTGTTCATTCTATCTGTGAAATAACCTCATGTTCGAGCCATAGGCTGTAACACACATGTATTAAAAATGGCACATACATTTA
This sequence comes from Rhinichthys klamathensis goyatoka, assembly GCF_029890125.1. Taxonomy (NCBI): domain Eukaryota; kingdom Metazoa; phylum Chordata; class Actinopteri; order Cypriniformes; family Leuciscidae; genus Rhinichthys; species Rhinichthys klamathensis. The sequence goes on from NW_026606944.1 coordinate 1,072,436, forward strand.
GGAAACGGAATAAAGAAGAGACTAAAAGGAATTGAATTTGCTTTGTTCTTTTTATGTTTTGCATAGTTTAATTGTATTTTAAAATTTGCGTTGTTGTTTTCACACTTTTCCATAAAGTCCTTCAGAGCCTTTACGTAGCAGCAAAGCATCTCAATGTCTTATTAACAGTTCATGCTGTCATTTTTGTTTATTTATACATTATATTATGTGTATCTTATTCCTATATCTTCATATGCAAACTTACTTGGCAATAAAGCGCTTTCTGATTATTTAATATTAATTCAATTTAATTATCACGGGAAATGTGAACCGTTGTCCATCGTTTTCCAATTGGTGATAAAGAAAAATATGACTTTGTAATATTGAAATTGGGGGGTGTATTTGTGTATTTGCTGCCTTTTACCGCTGGCACTACATTCACAGACTTTGAAAAGTGTCAGTTTATTCTCTCTATTGCGTAATCTGACGTTGAGAACTGTAGCAGATAAATTCATAATCCCAATACTGAAATGACAGTACAAATTTAGAACTGAAACAAATGTAGGCTTGTATTATTGCATCAAATTTAAGGAAGTCGGCTAAACGTTAACATTGTGTGCCCACTTTTTCTATAATTTACAAAAGCTATGCATGTCAATAAGTTAGGCTATATGTCTTGTACTTCTTATTTTAATTTGTTAGTAGATTTATTCAATGAAACTAAATGATCATAAAATTAAAACATTGATCAGGACTAGTCGGCAGCATTTGTGTTTTAGCTTCTTTATTAAGAATTAAATAGGCTTACAGTAGGATGTTATAAGCATTTTCTTTAATAAATAATGAAAACATTCCAATAGAAAAATATTACATCAATGAGGCTTTGCATGAGCAAAAAGGTTAGTTAAAGAAAAAAGACCACACATTATTTGTTCTTCAGAAAATATGCAACCATTAATGTTTTTACTCAACATTTGTGCAGTTTTTGGAGGATTTAGGATTTTTTTTTAATTTCTATAAATAAATAAATAAATATTTATTTAAATATGATTTTTACAAAAAAACAGCATTTTATGTTAAATAAACTTTATAAAAGACCCAGATTTCTAACTTTCATTCCTGGGGATACCATGGATAAGTTTACAAGGTTTAATGTAAGATTTTTGCCCTTTTTTTGGAAAATACAGGTTAAAATTTGTAATAAATCACTTTAACCACTAGATGGCTATAGAGCTCCACTAGGCCTATATGCTATTTGAATTTCTGAAAGATATAGTTTCTAAAGTTGGATTCAGTTGGATTCATATCTAAATATTATAAAATCACAATTATAACAAAAATAAAATACTTTGTCAAAGTTTAGCATTTTTTTTGTACTGAAAAAACAACAGTTTTTTCAATAATGTTACATTATGATTATAATCAAACCTGAACAACATGTTACAAAGAGAAATGTTGGAGTCTTAAAATTTGATCATTTATTTCAACTGAACAGCAATAACAAATTAGCAAATAAAGTAGTAAAAATAAAACATTTGTAAAAAAAAAAAAAACAGTAAATGGGGAAGAAAATCGAACAACTAGGAACAATAGTTTGGAACAATAGAACAATAGTTGGTCTCATCTCAGTCTCGTTTACAGTGCACTGCAGGTTTTTATGCATCATTGCACTGCAGGCAAAGGTAAACTGAATGGCTTCCGCAGACCGGGTTGGAGCAGGCATGGCACTTATGTAATGTTTTTCGATCCTTTTCACGGGAACAGAGGAAGCACCTCAACTTCTTCCTTGGGGTTGCTTGGTTGATGTGAGGTGGAAGCTTCATTTTCCACCTCCAGAGATCTTTTAGCTTTTTTTAGGAAGCAGAGAGAGGCTGGGGTGCGTGGAAAGTGCTGACGTTTCTCCATTAGGGGAGCCACCAGAGCTTTTCCAAGCTCCTCCAGGAATAGCCTTCTCCTGCAGCTTTTCCCTGCGTGCCATTCTGGAGAGATTTCGGACCAAAGCACGTGGGCATTTACTCCAGAGACGTCAAGCATGTTGTGAAACAGCACCAGTGGCCAACGAGCTGTCTTCCTTTTGCATGTGTAAGTGGCTACCATCTGCAATATTACAAACACACACACACTTAGTTCAACTGCTGTTTGATTGCTAAATAAATATGCCACTCACTTTATAACTACTATTCACATTTCAATAAAAATAGAAAATAAAAAATAAAATAAAAAATAAAATACCTTATCCAGGTTGTCCACTCCTCCTTTGGATTTGTTGTAATCCAGGATGATCTGTGGCTTTTTGTCGTCTCTGCTGCTCACTGAGGTGTCCCTGTGCAGTGTGCTCAGCAAAAGCACATTTTTTCTTTTTTTAGGACAGTACGACACAAGGCACTGTGTCTCCGTGAAGGCAAACATGGACGAAAAGCGAGCTCTGTCCTTGGTTGCAAGCAGGGCAGGTGGGAGCTCCGGCTTATTTCTTCGAATTGTCCCGACCATTGTCATTTTTCTTTTCAGCAGCTCCTGGGATAGGGCATGAGAAGTAAAAAAATTGTCACAGAATATTGTGTGACCCCACAGGCCTTTGGTGACATCAAGGACAACTCTCATCCCCTGGTTCTTTTCCGGCTGTCCACTCACAGACTTGCCCGTGTACACTTGCATTTGCCAGGCGTAGCTTGTTTGAGAATCGCATGCTGCCCAAATTTTTATGCCGTATTTCGCTGGCTTACTGGGTATGTACTGTTTGAATGGACAGCGCCCTCTAAACGGCACCAGGCACTCATCCACTGTGACATGTGGGCCAGGATTGAACATCAACGGCAGCTGTTCAACCCATTTGTTCCACATCACCCTGATTGCTGCTAATTTATCATTAGCACGTCGAGCAATTCTCGTTTGCTTGTCATCAAACCTGATGACCCTTGAGATTTTCCGGAAGGTTTTCAAAGGCATGACTGCACCAAAAATGGCCCTTCCGGAATCTGGATGCCATAAACTTTCCATGTTCTCATTGTTAGAGCGGTAAACTCCAGCCAGAATGACCACACCGATATAGGCCTGGATGTCTGCCAAATCCAGATCCGTCCACTCATTAGCATAAACCCGTCTCCCCTCCACATTTGTCATCCTAAGCACAATCGATTGAATTTCTTCTGTCAAAAACAACTCAAAGGTGGATTTGATGTCCTCAGCATGAGAACATGCATACCTTGTTATTCCTGGTCTCATCTGCAGTGCTGTCTGTGAATGTTTTGCAGGGGGTGGTGATGATGTCCAGCAAATACTTCCATTTTTTGACATGTAAGTGTCTTGCTCCCCATCAGCATCCTCTTCATCTGTAGTTTCTTCATCGGTTCCAATGGGATATTGGTCCTGCTCTTGGTTGTCTCCAGTTTCAGGAGCTTCATCCGTTTCAGAAGTGTCCTCTGATGCAGTATCTTGCACATCTTCATCATTGGAGTCGAAAACATAATCCAGGGTCTCCTGCAGACTGAACCGCTTCGCCATGTTGTAACAGAATGAACTGTGAGCTGCGTGCAAGTCACAGTTATACCTGAGCTGCAGTCACGTGACTGTTTTCAAAACAAATGTGCAGAACCAGACAAAATAGTCTGATAGCAGAAAAGGTCATCTGCCTCAAACTCTTTGATCCTGGTATCTGAACTGTGTGTGTGTGTGTGTGTGTGTGTGTGTGTGTGTGTGTATGCATGCATGGGCACATGCACGTGTCAGTGTAACCAATTTATATTTGTGGTGGTTCTGCATTTTGTATGATTTTATTTGACAAATTATAAGACTTTTTTATGGCCTTACAAATGTATTCCTGTGTGTGAGTGTGTGTGTGTGTGTGCACATTTTCAATGTGTCTTAGTGTTACCAATTTATTTTTGCGGTGGTTCTGCATTTTAGATTATTTTATTTTACAAATGATAAGAGAACAGTTTTTATAGTCTGTATGTATTCCTGTATATAGTATTCCTCTATATGTGTGTGTTTGTGTGTGTGTGCGGGTGTGTGAGCATGATAATTTTGGATTGTGGATGTTTTTTGCCTTGTTGGAAGTGTGCCACTTTATTTCTGTCATTTCTGTCTGTGTTCTGCGTTATTTCTGATGAAAAAATGATGAATTTTGTCTATTTTGAGTCCAATGATAAATAAATATGTATTTATTTATTTATAGATATTTAAAATATATCATAAATCCTCCAAAAACTGCACAAATGTTGAGTAAAAACATTAATAAACAGAGTAAAATTATATTTGTAAAAAAAAACCCTATTGTTCTGTTACAAAATTAAATTCTATTTTTTGGGGTCCAATGGACCCCGAAGACCACGAGTGTGACTATTTTTGTCACGCCTACATAAAAACAGATAACATTCCTTTTTTTTTTTTTTTTTGTAGATCTAGAAAGTGTTGAGAGCCGTAGGAAGTTTCATACCATTTGGAAAAAGAGAACATTTTTTTTAATTCAAGCAAAAGTCATTTGGGGTCCAATAGACCCCAAAGACCATCAGAGGGTTAAAAAGAAAAATATTTCTGACCAACTCTTCTCCTTGTCCAGTCTATTATGGTAGGTTTTACACGACATGTATAAACATTTGTGCTGTTGCCACAAATCAACAAGCTGATCCTCCATCTCTGCTGTGCACATCAATTTCACTTTGTGATGCGCCATGACTGCGTTTGTTATGCTTCCGCCTTCAATAATCTCGCTTTCTGATTGGATATTTTTTCGTTTAACGTGATAATCTCCAGATCTTGAGTTCACAGCTGCACTCTCGTTCACACCGTCAAGTCATCCAAACCCAGGTAAGCATAAGCCACACCTCCTGGACACTGCACACTTCCTTCACTCTTCTCTCAGACTAATTTCTCATACCGAAACACATAACTTCTCATACCTTCTTCTAACAGACAGCACACATCTCCGTAGAAACAAGACTTCTCACGTCACCAGTTCACTTCCCCCACACCCGACGAAACCATTCCCCTCCTTAAACAGGTCATCACAAATGATCAGCCTCTTCTAATTGGTCAACAGCAGAATAAAAAAATTAAAAAATCAAGTGGCTACCGGATTCCGTTCTGCCACAACATCCATCTTTGAATGAATCTGCATTTTTTTTGCATTCCCATTGAATGAACAGTTTAATGACTCACTCAAAGACAGTCCCTTCCCACCACCTAGTGGCGTAATAATGTACACAATATCTATGACAATGAAAAACTATTTGCATCTGATTTAAGTATGATGGCATCCATGCCCTCTTTAAAGTAAGCCATCAAAAGCAGAAGGATGCATGCAGACTAGGGATGTGCATCTCCATAGCTGAGGCCGATGTGATACGCATCTCGATGCATAGCCAACGATACGATACATTAAAGATACTGTAGATATTATAGTCTGCTCCGATCCAACTTCCACTCCAATATATATACGTAAATGTTCCTTCACTAAAAGACCTTATTTATCATAGAGACAATTCATTCCAATCTCAGTAATATGCACAGTCACAGTTATCACCTATAGCATGGGAACGACAGCAGGCAATCAAGAACCATCTTGATTACAGGGACTTCAAATAAATGTTATCACCTTAACATTTGACCGTTCTACGTTCTACATTGAAGTGATGTACATTGTGTTTTGCACTTTGGAGTTGTGATGATGATGATGATGTCACCTGTTAAGCATAAGAGTTCTGCCAGTCCTGTTCTCTCTATTGTAAGTTAAATGAATCAGTTGGGCTGATTGGATTATCATCAAGATGGTCAATGAGATTGTTATGCTGATGAGATCAGGACTGGGGAAATGGGCTGACTCCTGTACTTCATTTACATGCTGAGGAAGACGAATGGAATACAGTATAAAATGTTTGAGCTGAGATTATTTCTGGGTTCATTCTGACGCCGGTGAAACCAAGGTGCTTCGTGTACCTTGCTACTGCTATGCTGTAATAAACTTCATTTTTGAGATCTTCGACGTCCACTTAATTTTTTCTTACAATACATATAAGCAGCTAACAATGCGATGCAATACAATTCACTACTATTACGATGCGGTGCGATCCGATTTCGATTCGATTCAATGCGATGCGATTCAATGTAATACGATGCAATGGAGAAAAATATGATGCTATGCAATTCAATATGGTATAGATAGTTAACTTTTATTTATTTTATTCAGACATGACAAATCATAAAGTAGCTTAAGTGCCATCCGACTTTTAACTGTATTCAGATGTAAAATATATATATATGAAAAACTATTATTGGCAGTCACAGGCTGCTGTAAACCAGATTAACTTAAATGTCCTACTTTAAGGTTTAAAGGTAGGTGACTCTCAGGACACGCCTCGCACTCCGTAGTGTTGTGATACGTCATATTCATGTAGCAGCTGCAGCAGTCGTGATGAGAGAACGCGCTTGAGCAACAGTTCAGAAAGAAGAAATCTAGTCGACCTGGACGCGCGAATAAGGCGAAATCGTATATAATTATATATGAATAAATCGTTTTTTTACCGATGCAGATGTTAGAAACGATGCATCGCGATGCAAATGCCAACTTGTGTCCGATGCACACTTCGAGACAGCAGAAATACTTTTTCCCTTTGATCAACTACAACCATACACTAACTACACGCACAAGAGAGAACCTGGACATCCTGAACCAGATAATCAGAGATAAAACATCATACATCCCCCTCTTGCCAAACACCAAATTCAGAACCACCGCAGATAAAATACACTGGACCGAACCAACCGGGATAGCAATGGCGGAGCACTGGCTCAATTTCATACGTGCGTAAGGTACAGAAGAACCCACCTCTCATAAGAAAACCACAGAAAAGGGAGATAGCGAAGAAAAGAGAAGAGAGAGACGGTGAGGAGGAAGTGAAAGAAAATTCAGAGACTCAATAAACCAGTTGAAAAATGTTCAAAATTATTACTGTTTCAAACTGTTAAAAATGTATAGACATGTGGTAATGTTATAGATTGGTTCACCACAATTGTTATATTTTGTTTACCACTACTGTTATGTTTAAAAAAAAAACAATACAATTTCTGTTAACACTATTATTATTCAGTTCTTATATAGGGGGAAAGGGAACATGACGATCAAGGAATAAGACAATAGAGCCTTGGCTTAATGTGTCTTTTTTATTTAAATCGATGCATCGCATCGTTAGCTTTAATGCCGATGCACCGATGCGAATCGGTGAATCTTACCATCCCTAATACAGACTTGTCTGAAGTCTCTTGATCATATTCCTCCAGGCCACCTTTGATACTTGGATAATGAGTTTATTCCTGGCAGAACTTAACTATATTCCTTCTGCTGTTTACTGCCTCTCTAAACATGTTGAGGATTGGGACAGCAGTTAAAAGTCTAAAGTGAAAGAACAGACCTCTTTGAGAGAACAGGAAAAGCCATTCCTCAATCTCTGAAATGGATGGTCCAGGGACTTTGTTAATGTGCTGGCGTTGGAGAACATAGGTCTTCTCCATTAGTGGCTCAGCTCTTTCTGCTCCAGTCATTCCTTCTTCAGAAAAGAGATTGAGCAGCTGCCTTTCCATGTTCTCCAATGATACAGTTGTTTCTCCAAAAGGAAGTTCCTTGTTGCACCACCTCATACATCCATAGATGTCCATAGAACCTCTTCTCACATGTCTGTAACACCCATCTCCCATCATGTCACCATTTTTTCCAACATCAGCACCCTAACCCTAACATTTGGGATACTCCTTCACAATAAACTGAACAACACTGTGACACATAGCTCGGGTAGGGTTAGGATCATGATGTAACATCTGAGCCACAACTGCCTTTACCATATTTAGCCAGCAGCCATATCACGCTGTAGCCCAAGACTGGTTGCCCACTGTGAAGCTAAGCAGGGCTGAGCCTGGTCAGTACCTGGATGGGAGACCTCCTGAGAAAACCAGGTTGCTGCTGGAAGAGGTGTTAGTGAGGCCAGCAGGGGGCGCTCACCCTGTGGTCTGTGTGGGTCCTAACGCCCCAGTATAGTGACGGGGACACTATACTGTCAAAGAGCACTGTCCTTCGGATGAGACGTTAAAAACCGAGGTCCTGACTCTCTGTGGTCACAAAAATCCCAGGATGTCTTTCCAAAGAGTAGGTGTGTAACCCCGGCATCCTGGTCAAATTTGCCCCAGTGGCCTTTGTCCATCATGGCCTCCTAATCATCCCCATATATATATATATATACTAATTGGCTTCATCACTCTGTCTCCTCTCCACCAGTAAGCTGGTGTGTGGTGGGCGTTCTGGTGCAATATGGCTGCCGTCGCATCATCCAGGTGGATGCTGCACACTGGTGGTGGTTGAGGAGATTCCCCCCTTCTATGAAAAGCACTTAGAGTGCTGAGAAAAGCGCTATATAAAATGTAATGAGCGCTATATAAAATGTAATGAATTATATCTCTCCTGTCACCAGATGATGGCCTTGATTTGCTATAGCATTACAAACTCCTGTTGGAATCCGATCCCAGTTTAAATACCATGGGCTGATAAACAGTGGGCGTAACAAGTAGTTAGAAGTGCTCTGGGAGCTGGAGGGTTGCACAGGAGAAGTACCTTGACTGCTTGTGGAGATAGATGGAGAGTCAGTACCTTCTTGTGACATAGTTGAATTGAGGAAGAGGGACAGCTTATTGTCTTAAATTGTAAGGAGGAGGGGGTTAGGTTGGTGAATACCCCAAAGTGATGCCTGTCCACCATTCAGGGGCATTAGAGTAGAACAGCAGGGAATGTTCGGCCAGGATACCATATTTCGATGGACTCTGAGACTGTTATGTGGGTCACTTGTTCGATCTCTTGTCCTTCCTGGGAGAGGTGATCCACTGCACGGTCTCCTACAAAACCAGTCCCAAACTTTGTAATTTTATTAAAAGGTGTTTGTTTAGTTTTAGTCTAGTTATGTGTATGGCCACATCTACCCCAACTGTCCACTCGTACTAAACCCCATGGTGCGTGCGTCCCAGTTCTGCACCAAATAGGTGTTCAAGGAGGGAGAAAATGGAAAAAAGTAAATAAATAAATGAATAAACAACTAATAATAACAATAATAAAGAGAAGGGGATAGGTTCATAGATTGGTTTTATAGGCAAGGAAAGTTTATTTATATAGAACATTTCATAAACTAAGGCAATTCAAAGTGCTTTACAGAAAATAATTAAAATAATCACAAAATAAAAGCAAGGAAAATTAAAACAGTTATAAAATAAATTAAAAGAGATACAGTATATGATACAGTTATAAAATAAATTAAAAGAGTAAAAATATGATACATTGATAAATGTTACATAGGCAAAACACCGGTGCATCATATTTTTCACAATTCCCAGTATTACTCTGAGATTTTCTCATGGTGATTACACTGTGTCTGGGGTGTTCTTTCGGTACCTCTCCGATGGATCCGATTTTTCCCTAAATGTAACTGGGAGCCAGTGTAAAGACCTGAGGACTGGTGTAATATGTTCATATTTTTCTAGTTCTGCTCAGAATCCTGGCAGCAGCGTTCTGTATGAGCTGCAACTGTCTTATGGTCTTTTTGGGAAGGCCAGTGCGGAGACCATTACAATAATCCACCCTGCTGGTGATGAAAGCATGAACAAGTTTTTCTAAGTCTTGCAATATTTTTGAGATGTTAGTATGCTGATTTATAGATGTTAGTATGCTGATTTATAGATATTTGTATTCAGTATCTGATATTAATAATCATCAGAGGCATCCAAGCTGCGAATGCTCTGCATACCAAAGCCATTCGATGACTCACTAATTAACATTAACGGTATAAATTCACTTTAATTTTCTTTAAAAAATCTGCCAGTTACGATTAATCATCACGGTCTAAAGTAATGTGAAGATTAAGCAAATTAGTCCGGTGATAGTCTAGTTTGTGCTGGATTTTGTCCTCCGCATATAAGCTTAATAAAGCCTGAACCTCGCAAACAACTCTTACTGCACGCACGGCAACAGACTTTTTAAAAATAGTGGTAGAAATAAAATGCTGCATGGAGTTAACAAATCAAAATACTGTGTTAACTCAACCAATCAGCATGTTCAACGCCCAAGTCCCAACCCCAAAAGTTCCTGAACTTTGAAAAAGTACTACATCGCAAGTAGGGACTTTCTGAGGGTAGGGCTGTCAACTTTAGTCGTTTAGTCGACTACTCGGTCGATGCCGTCTTGGTCGACTAGTTGCATTTTTTTTTTTTACCAATAGAAAGAAATTTTCAATGCTTTACTCCTTGATATTTATTCCTTTATAAGCAGTTAAATAATACTGTATTCTACATATAATTAGCCTATGGTTTATCCCCAACTTTAAATGCTTTAATTTAAGCTATTTTGTAACAGCGCCACAGTTTAGCGCACACACGTAGAACACTCGGTTCGCACCTGTGGCTGGCTGCGCTGCTGCTTCGTGCTCAGTAAGGGATATAGGTAGTTTAGCTGTATTCATTCAGTTAGAACGCTACTTGTTTCGGTTTTTATACACTATATGTTTTTATCTCGATGCGGCGTGGACGCACTCGGAAAAAAAAGAGCGCGTCGCACCGCGACCGCGTTGCTTCCATCATGAGCGCGCACACCGCGCGCCTACATTTGAAATCGAACTTGAGCGCGCAAAAGACGTGAGCAGTCCCTTTAACAGCTTTATTATGCTGACTCAATAGATTGTGTTTTCTTGATATGTTTTTGTTTTTATTTGTACACTTGACGCATTTGAAAATAGCCTAAATAATGTAACAAAACGAAAATAAACCTTTATGCGGTCCTACAATACAGCCTATTATTATTAGGATTGTTTTTTAGGCTCTTTGGGTTTTTGTGTCTTTGTTTTAAAACGCCTAGATCGGCTGAACAAAAGTTAACCCATAGCTTTGAAAGTAAAGAAGAATATACAGCCTGTATAAACGAGAGCTTTTGTTAGGATTTTTCATTGTGGCAGATAGCAGTTATATTTTTTGTAGCGTGTGGTGTGGTCAGGTGCGCGATTGTGACTGTTACTATAGACCTAGGAGGACAGAGCTCCTCACTTTTTGCAGTTAAAAATAAAATCACTTAATTTTCAAAGAATTGTATTATTATTATAGTTTTATGTATTTTTTATGTTTTTTCGTCGTTGTTTTATAAATGCTCTATGACAATTGTTAAAAAAAAATCAATCTAAACATCGCGTCTTTTTTTTTTTTTTTTTTTTTTTTTTTTGTCGACTAATCGTTGCGCAGGACAAGACTTCGGTCGACTAAGGATTTCTTTGGTTGACTACAGCCCTATCTGAGGGGGAGATTTTAATAAAGTCTTAATAAAGCAGCATCGAACTGCAATTACACTGAATCGTTCTTCTTCAGACTTTGACTTGTCACAGTTACAAGCCTAACATAGAAATCTCTCACCGTCTTCAGCGGACTGAAACTCAAGCTGCTATTGTGAGCACGCCTCTCCCCTGCTGTGTGTGTTCTGGTGAAAAGACCAACAAGCAGTGATGGGAATAACGGCGTTATAAATAAACGGCGTTACTAACGGCGTTATCTTTTTCAGTAACGAGTAATCAAACGAATTACTGTTTCCCCCGTTACAACGCAGTTACCGTTACTGACAAAAAAAAATTTGGCGTTACTATAATTGAACTCACTGAAGCGGCTTTCATCCGAGTAGGCTCTCTCTCCGCTATAGGACCTGCAAAGTTTTTTTCTCTGGTGTGTGTGTGTGTGTGTGTGTGTTTATGAGGCGCCGGAGTGGACAAAAGCGAAGCGATTGGCGCGAGCGCGCTCAATGCGCGAGAGAGTCCGAATGTGTCCGAGAGCGCGCTCAACAGTTGCGCAAGAGAGACCGAGGGTGTCCGAGCATTATATAGTTTGTTTATAAATAAATGACACATATCTGCAACGTTAATTAATTTACAGGGTTATACAAGTAAAATCTAAAAAATTACCGTCAGGTAACGTTCTGTTTAGGTTATAAAATAAACCCGAAAATAACCTGCAGGGAACATTCACAGAAAACATAGGCTATTTGTTTGACCGGTTGTAAACACGTGCGGCAAACATGTCTAGAATTTGGCTTAAATAATCTCTGATGATAACGTTCGCTATTATAAAAATAAACCCCCAAAATATTATATTTTAGTATAATATTTTTTTTTTTTTTTGTAAATTGTTCAGTATTATATTGAGAGAGCACTTGTTAAACTGTTTACTTTTGTTAGGAAGAAAATACTCAGGCTACAGTATGTCTACTAGTTGTGAAGTTGTGTAACAGTTTTATCATTTTAATATGCACAAAGAGTATGCATATTTTTTATTATTATTTATTCATTTTTGGTACATTTCTTAAGAAGCATAATTTATTTTTAAACTTATTTGTTGGTCAGTTGGGGTCTGTGCGATATTAAGTAAACCATCTATAATGTTTTATTGGTCTACTATAGTAATGCTAATATTTAGAATAATATATTGAATTTAATAGGCGTCTCTCACATTGTCCCACAGCAACATTAAAATAGAATAAATTATTATTATAAAACATTGAACACTAATCTACACTATTAAGTGTCCATTCCATTAATTTAACATATTTAATACTGGGGGCATCCAAATTATTTGACATAGGCCTATTTGATTTTTTTTTTTTTTAAGTAACGCAATAGTTACTTTCTCTGGTAATTAGTTACTTTTATAATGATGTAACTCAGTTACTAACTCAGTTACTATTTGTGAGAAGTAACTAGTAACTATAACTAATTACTTTTTTTAAGTAACATGCTCAACACTGCCAACAAGAAGCTGAGCTCGTGACTGAGGCGCTGTCAAAAGCAGTCATATATTTGCGCTTTTAGATATTGTTCATCCAAGGCATCACTGAAATATATAAGTTTTTGTTTATTTAAATGAAAAGTTAAGTTCTGTATTATTATCCTCTCTTACTGTTATATGAATTAATTAGTGAAACAATTTTTAAAAAAGGTTTAGGGGGGGGGGGGGGGGGGGGGGGTTGGGGGGGTTGGGCGCGACAAAAAAAAGTTTGAGAACCACTGCGTTAACAAAACACTTTGTCACATGTGATATTTATGGATCCTGTCTCTCTCAGTGCTGAAACTCTTTATACAAAGTTACATGTTTAGACAGCTCAGACTTGTATACAGTAATCTATTTTCAAACACACATTAGTTCTCATTAATACAGATTCATTTGTTAATGATTCTTCATGATTTCCATTTTAAATCATACACTGAAGGTTCAGTATTATTGGAATCACATTCTGCAAAGCTCATCTTATCTTAAGGGAAACAGTAGGAAACCACTGAAAGTGTTGTAGTTTTCGTGGTTATCTGCTATACTCCCATTTGACCTAAGTCTCACATAGACGACATCTCCAGCCTCCAGAATCAACACAGCTCCATTCGAGGAGTTTTTCAAGTTTTTCTTTCCCTGAGCCGGAGCCTGTTCATCATGTGCAATAACCACATGCTCTCCATTCTTAAAGATGGCTGCATTTGCTGCAGTTTCGCCATTACCATGTACAGAGATTCTGAACATGTACGCTCCTTTCAGCGGCGCTGTGAAAATACCTAAATCAAATAACAAGAGATACAGAATCAGATATTTCCTGAATGATCGCTATAGTTTTGCAATAGTTTTGAAATATGGCAGATCATTTAATTCTCTTATACACATTACATAACTGCAGAGAGGTCTGAATGGAGCAGAAGGGTTTTCATTACTATAAACTAAGTTTTAAGACTCATTTCATTGATCATTACCTGTGATTGGGTTGTAGGAGTTCCCTATGTTTGTGAAGACTTTCCTGTAGGTGAGTGTGATATCAGTGGTAATAGGACCAATTTCTAAATAGCCAGATGAAATCAGTCCCGCTGAAAAAGCTATTTTTCTGTCTGTTATTAAAAAACATAAGCAATATTGTGAATATCACTCTATTACACTGAGAATGTATACACAGAATTTAACATAATTCAAGCAGTTTCACCTCTATTTTCCTTTCTCAACTCCACTTGACCCAGAGTAAGATTTGATATTTCTGTGAAGGAATAAAGATTCTATTAAATGACATTTATTCTACTTATTGTAATAGATTGACTAAACAATTTACACAGTATACATTGAATCTTACACTAACATTTACACTATGCAATGTATTGCATTGGTGTTTTACTTTGAGGATCATTGATAAAAGAGTGAATGTTTTGGTGAGGTACCATCATTTTTCTTGTTCAGCTCTTCCAGAATAAACGTCTGTTGTTCTGCAGCCTTCTCCGCATCCCTCAATCGCGTTTCTAAAGCTCTGATGTGTGTTTTCTGCTCTGTAACTGTGGCGGTCAGTTCTCTGATGTTTGTTTTCTGCTCTGTAACTGTGGCGGTCAGTTCTCTGATGATGGTTTTCTGCTCTGTAACTGTGGCGGTCAGTTCTCTCAGCGCTGCATGGATGTCAGTGAAGAACAGATGGTAGTTTTGTCGGCTGTCAGTTGAAGCTTCATCTCTCGAAGTGTCTGTTTGAGGTGTATTCTGTCCTCCGTCCTCAGATCTGAGCTGTTGACTGATCTCATTCTCATTGAGTCCTCCATCTACCTGATGCTGTACTAAATTCATCATTCTTCACTGATGTTTGTTTCCAGCTCTTGCTCTGTCGTCCTCACAGCCTCTCATGTTCCTTTTATAGTGTCCTGATTTACTGTCTTTGTACATGGGGGTTTATATTGCTTCAGATAAATAAGTAGTTTAAGTTAATTGTTAATCCTATTCAAAGGGATGTTCCGGGTTCAGTAGATGTTTAACTCTGTTCATAACATTTGTGGCACTATGTTGATCACAACAGAAAATAACTCTGATTCATCTCTCTCCCTTTAAAAAAAAACACAATTATATAGATCAGCGGTCGGCATCATTATACCACGCAAAGGGAAAATCACAGAAACCTCCGGTCTCGTGAATGGATTGTCGGATCTCACACTTTAATAATATTTATTGGACAGGCTGTGTGACTGTGAGGAATGATTACCTCAAGATGTACGTCCATATGTAAAGTTTAGTGACTTTATTTAAATTAAATACATTAGCTATTGTCACGTGCCAGTGACTATCCCGACCTCTGATATATTTATGACCTCTGATATAGATGGTCACATGACTCTCTGGTACCATGTGCATATCTTACAAAAGTTACCAGGTTTACCAGATTTATGTTATGACATAAAAAGAGGAAACATTGGATATAAATGTACACAGACAAAATTAGTAAGTGATGTTTGAAATAATGCGTGTTTTAATATTTACTGCTTGGCAAATTTATTTCCATTGTAAGTGCCTGACAAAAAAAATTAAACTAAAGAACGAGTTGACAGTTATTTCTGTGATTGATATCATTCCACAAATCCACAAAATGAATGTAATTAATTAATGGGGGGTTATAGGGTGGTTCTGTAAAAGTTTTCTGTTTTAGTTCTCATGCAGAGTTGTCACTCTAAAAGTACACTGTATGTAATACTACTGTTAATACATCTATCTTAATTTTCCCTTTGTTTGCCACCGCCACTCTGGTTGCTTTAGGACAATTTAAAGCGAGTAAATTTGATGAATTTTCATTTTTGGGTGAACTATCCCTTTAAATAGGGTGTTTTACGACACATCTTTACCTTCACAGGACACATGTGCTTTCCACTATTTACCTTCTAGTGTTTTCAAACATTCAAGTATGTCATGTATTTTAACTTTCGTTATCCTAGCATTAAGTTTAAATCCTATATTTTCCTATGAAGTCACCTTTATTTGTATAGCACTTTTTACAATACAGATTGTATAAGCAGCTTTACTATCGTTATCATCTCTGCTTCCCCTTTAAGGTTTGTTGGAAAAAATGCGTATTTGTGAAGTAGTGGGCAGGTGAATGCTGGGAGTGTAAACAAAAAGTATAGTGGAAGCAGTCTGAGTTTTACGGTGCGAACGTAGCAGGCTATGCTCCAGTTAAATGCTAGAAAGAAAAGTGCCTTGTATGCCTGTGAATGTGTACCGCTGTAAATAATAAAGCCCGAGTTCATTGTTGAAACCAACCGACGACTACAGTGTGTGCTTCAGCTCTGTTAGCCCGGACCACTATAAGCAAGTTAAAACATATGAAAGCGCTATATAAATGCCTCATTCATTCATTCATTCATGATAACAGGAAAATAATGCAACAAAATTGGTTTCTAGAAGAATAGCGTCACAGCCCAGCTTAAGTAAGTTCAGTGTCGATTCATTTCCATAGTAAAAATCATTAGTTATTAATTTAGTTTATTTATCTGCACAGCAGCTCTGGAGAAAACAGTGATGTCATCATCCAGCTCGGTTCAGTTCTCATCGAATGTTGTTATTCAGATCAAGAATAATAAGTGTCCCCAGCTAAGCAAGCCAGTGGCAAGGAACCAAAACTCCATCAGGTGACAGAAATAGAAAAAAACTTTGGGAGAAATCAGGCTCAGTCGGGGGCCAGTTCTGGCCAACGAACAAACAGTGTAATGATTGTGATTCAGGTGACATCACGGTTCAGTAGTCAAATGGGGATCGAAACATTAAAAATATTTAATCCAGTTCCATCTGGTTGAAGATCGGATTCATTGGTATAGAGGCGGGTTTGTTGAGGATCAGTGCCGATGGCTGTCGTGTCGATGAGGCCTTCACAGGGGAGAGTCTAGTTAACACAATCTCTGCTGACATTCAGGGATGCTTTGTGGTCGTGTCTAAGTGTAGATCCAATATCTTATCTAGATACGACCCGGATCTGGCTGACTACAGTAACCTTGGGATAAACAGAGAGACTAATATTAGCGTAGATGCCATTCTTCTAATGATGTTACAAGTACATCGGGTGTTATGGGAAGTGTTCCCGGTTCTAGCTGACCTTGTTTATGCAACAATTATTTAACTGATTTGATTTATAGATACTGATATTGTGTTGTGTATGCCGGGTTAAAGAAGTGTGTTTTTAGTCTAGATTTAAACTGACAGAGTGTGTCTGCCAGGGGTGTCAAGTAACGAATTACAAATACTCACGTTACTTTTTTTTTTAAATCAGAAATTGCACTTTTTTGAGTAGGTTAAAAATGGTGTACTTTTACTTGAGTACATTTTAAGTGATCTATCAGTCCCTTTACTCTGCTATTTTCCTTCCGTGTGTGGTCGTTACTCGTTACATGCTTGTTTTATTTATTGTTATCCATCAACGTGATTGGATCGAGTATTCGGTCTCGTGACTGTCTTCAAATAAAATTCTGCATTGAAAACTTAAAACACCAACTGCTTTTAATCATGGCTGCTGTGGAAGTGCATTCTTCAAGCATCAATTCAATCGAGATATCAGCGTGCTAAGGTACATTTCACATTTATGCTTAGTAAATTTCTTTATATAGGTAGGCTTATCTACAGGGCCTGACATTTGGTGTGAGGTTGGGGGTAGTGTTGTGTACGACTCCCTCAAGTGCCACGTTCAAAATGTGGTGAATTCCCGCTCCCCTTTGCTTATATTTAGAGACCCGTGATCTGTGCAGTCAGTGTTTCGTCTCTCCCTCGTGTGCTCGTCTTGCACTTGGAGAAGTCGGCAGCTCGTTGACTCTTGAGGAGTTTAGTATGAGTAAAGGTGTGCTGGGGACACTCTAAAACGCTTAATGTGGAAAAACACCTTCTGTACTGAAATTGGAGGACCAGATTCAGTATGACCCATGGCGCTAACTTGTACTGCCTTTCTGTCAGTGTGTGACTATACCAGGTTAATAAACAATGGGTTTTTTTAATATACTGCGTGCTTTTCTGTCAGTGTGTGACTATAGCTGGTTAATAAACAACGTTTTTTGAATGATCCATTTCATACAATCCACCTTCATTTTTTTTTTCCATTCACTGCAAAGAGTATGTGTGTGTGTATTTTGAAAAAGTTTCCTTAATGCACAATTTTCCTTACAAATTATATTATCAGCATAACAATTTTATGTAAATGTAGCTGTGTAAAATGTAAGGGATGATGCCCCCTTCTAGAACAATGTGCATTTACATTAACATATTTAATGTAATGCAATTACGGTGTTATTTGCTCACTATCTTAGCCTTTTACAGTGC
The DNA here is from genome assembly GCF_029890125.1 of Rhinichthys klamathensis goyatoka. NCBI lineage: Eukaryota > Metazoa > Chordata > Actinopteri > Cypriniformes > Leuciscidae > Rhinichthys > Rhinichthys klamathensis. The sequence goes on from NW_026606944.1 coordinate 1,090,547, forward strand.
ATTAGGTGAGGTAAACATAATATCAGTGATTTTTATTTCTTTATCAAAACACTAAAACTGGTACAGTTTTGGAGAGAAATTGGGTGTTTTGAATCTCTATTTAACCCATCTTCATGGTGTGTGATTCTGAACTCTCGTATGAGTTTCTACAAGTTTTTGATTTCTTTGCACTGTTCCGAACGTTGATATTTTATGTGCAACAATTGCACGCTCAGGCTCAGTGGCTTTTTGCTCTTTGGGTGCTCCAGCCCCTGCCCTTTTTCAAAATTAATCAAAAGTGCCCTTCTCAAACAAATATCAATGATAATATTTTGGTCAATAGAACAAATTGCATTTGATTTTTTTTTTTTTTTTGCTAAAGTTATGCGTTTTAAAATGAAAAAGCACTGGTCTACACGTATAACTTAGGTATTCCACAGTCTGCTCGGGTACCGATGCTCTCGATCCAAATATGGTTCTTTCAGTGAGTAACGTTAGGCCTATATGGCTCCACCATATCATTTTAACCTTTTTTTTTTCAATAATAAAAGGTAACGTTAGTGTGTCGATTCAATTAAAAAATCAACATAGCACATATTTAAAAATATTACATAATTCATTGAAGCCTGTTTGTCATGTGTAATACACCAACCAATCGTCATCAGGCACAAGTAGTTCAAATTTCATTGGACAATGTGAAGTGGAGCAGTAATTTTCAGGTCATTCATAAATCGTTTGAAAATTACATGGACAGACGAATTTACATTTATGAAGCGATCTGAATCTGCGTCGTTGAATCAATGGATTCAATGACTACAAAGCACTGCACAAAACCAGCACCAAAAGTAGCATTAACGGTAAGTAATACTAGTAGCCTGTTCAAGTCACTTGTATTTTATGTAAATTGATACAACGTTTATTATGCAGTAAACATAATGATGCATAGATAATTATGCAGCAATAGTATAATAGTACAGTACTACTGGTCAAATATTTGGACACTTCTATTTTAATGTTTTTTTTTTATACTATTTTCAGGATCAATTGATGAATAAAAAGTTAAATAGAACAACATTAAATCTTTACTGTCACTTTATCAATTTAGCACATCCTTGCTAAATAAAAGTATTAAAAGAAAGAAAGAAAGAAAATTACTGACCCCAAACTTTTGAACGGTAGTGTATTTTGGTACAAAATATTTATATTTTAAATAAATGCTGTTCTTTTTTTAACCCTCTGGGGACCAAGGGGTTTTTGGGGCCCTTGGGATGTTTTGACATGCACTGACATTTGTGCTTTTTTCAGTTATTTATAAACATGTTTATGGCAAAGGTGTAAATTCACTCTATATAGCACAAACGGGGCTACCATAATATGTTAACAACATGTATGTACATGTTTGTATTTTTGAGAGAATATTATTTATGCATGGTTATTGAAAAACTTAAAAAATAAAAGTTTCTGAAATAAGGCCACAAAACACATATTGATTATTTCTTCACAAGACTTTTGAAAATTGTATCACATAGTCTAGAATATTTGCTCCAAAACTATGTGAGAATCATCCTGACTACTCATTCAGATAAGTCAATAAAGTCTTTTAGAATGTGTATGACGTGTTTTGTTTGAGAAAGCTTTATGCGAGGAGACGTGATCTCTCATTAATATGTATGGCATTCCACACCTGAGAAAGACAAAGACCCTCCCATAATGGCCCTATTAGGTGATATCAGGCCATATCATTACGAGGAGCCTTGCACAAAGAATGAGGAGATTTAAAAAAGAATGGCTTTTAGATTGTTTGAATTTATTTACAACACAACATAATCCAAAGATACACAACAAAGGACAAAAAAGCACATTAGTAAACACACTGATCTAAAGTAGTGCTGCCGCGATTAGTCGACGTAATCGACCATGCAAATTAGTCGACGCCAATTTTTTTAGTCGAGGTGTCGTTTTACTATTGACCGCATATTTATTTTTGGTCTCCCGTCCCGTCTCAAACGGCTCACTGTAATTCACCTCCACACACCAGTCTGTGCGATGTGCGCGCCCTGCTGGTTAATCTGCCATCCTCTTCCTTCCCCCTCCCCCGCCTTCACTGCTTTGATATGAAAAATTGCGGAGGCAGGTGACGGTGCTTTCACACTGGGCTCGTTTGCTGCGGTCCGAGCCCGCGCGCGATTGTTCCCGGCGCCCCCGCAGCGTTGGTCTGGTTTCACACTCAACTTAATTCTACCGAACCCTGGTGTGTTTGCGTGCATCTTACGCCATCGTAAATGTACACGGCGCATGATAGAAAACAGAACGCGGGTCAATATATATATATATTTTAATTAATTCTGTGCTATTATGCGCAGTTGAGTGAACAACACAGGTGCGTGTGTCGCATAAGGTGGCCTTCTGCTGCTTGCAAATGGACTCTTTTGAGGAGACACTTTTCCAAATGTGTTGCCCTGATTCCACGGGCTAAGCGCGAATACACTGCAGACTCGCTCTCGCTCGTATCCAAGGTAAATCATCAACACTATCATCCCTTACAAGTGTTTTATTTAACTAAATACATAATCAGCTAAAACGCGCACCCGAGTCAGTGTTGCTTTCACATTCATGCGAACCGCGGCACGGGCCCGGCATGCACGCAAGTGTAAACGAGAGCTGCATATCTGCGTCCCTGCCTGCTTCAGCGCGATTTATTATAAGGCAGAGCTAAGCGTAGTAGGCTAGTCCAGACTCTTTCAATTCCAATTTATTTGTATAGCGCTTTTCACAATACATATTGTTTCAAAGCAGCTTTACCTAAAATGCATGAGTGCATCTACTTTAGCCTACAATTCACAGTGATGTTATCAGTTCTGCATTTCAGAAATGTACATATAAAAATGTACAGTAAGCTAATGTATTAATTTAAGGCAGAATAAAGAGCTAATTTAAGTAATGAATACATGCATGTTTGTTAATAGAGGATTAGATTAGGACTCTGACTAATATGGTATAGCCTAATGGAAATGCAGATACTTATGCTTAGATTGTTAATACATAATGTTTTTCAACAGGTGACATTTTATATTTTGGCCCTTCAGTTCAAAATAAAATGGACACAACGAAATGACAAGGTTTTTATTTATTTTTATTAGTCGACTAATCGAAAAATTAGTCGAAAGATTAGTCGTTAGAAAATTAGTCGTTAGTGGCAGCACTAATCTAAAAACAGAGGCTTGCACAGTCACACAGCATGGTCCCATTCCTGAAACATAGTACATACCTGTCATTTCCAAGGTGTTTGATTTTTCATTACAGTCTCCTGTGAATGTTGAACTCAGCAGGACTCATGGCATTTTGTCCCTGTAAAAAAAAAAAAAAAAAACACCTGTGAACATGCTGATATCAAGAGAAACTATATGGCTGCACGACTTTGGGCATGCATTGTAGATTTTTCTGGTTAAAATAGCTTTTTAATTATATATATATACACACACACACACACACTGCTTAGAATTAGAAGTGAACACACCCATGCTAAAGTTGACTAAAAAGAGGAATAAAAAATCTTAATGCCTTAATTAAAAAAATGAGGAAAACTCCAACCTTTAGGGACGTGAATAATGTCCCTGAATTCTTTGTGAATGAATAATGTATCGCAAATAATTAAATGTTCTTCTTTAAAATACAGGGTGCATACGTCTGGACACTTCTATCCCCAGAAACTCCTAACAAAAGCTGATGTCTTTATTTTGAAGCTTGTTTGAAGCTTATTTGATGCTTATTTGATTTGAAAAACTTTGTCCAAAACTAGTCAACGAAATTTTGTCTTTTATTTCGTCTGTAACAGTGCGTATATGTGCGTTCATTCATTCATTTACACACACACACAGAGAGAAACATGATTCACATTTAAACAGTATGCTATTTTTCCGTTTACAGACACTAACGTTATTATATCGCGATTAGAACAAAGCACAGCCATAAAACACTTACAGTTCTCAGCTGAATCTGTTGCTCCTCCTCAAAGTGAAACCAGCACTTCTGTATTAAATGTCCCAGGATTGTTCCTCAATCATAGCCGCGCAAGACGAATCTTAATCTGACTAAAAAATATAGTGCGTTTACAGCATTTGCCTGGGGGCGTTTATCTATTTTGCAAATGGCCTCAACACATTATCTTATGAATAGCGCGCTCTGCGAGTGGGTGTGAACAAATTAACGATAATGAGCTGAGACAGGAGAAACTGTACTTCTCTTTAGTTTCAGACAGATTACATTGCAGGAGAATATTTGTTTTAAATGTGAATTGTTTTATTTAAAAGTAGAAATTGAAAGCGTTCTTTAGACGTATGTTTCATGTTTGTGTGATAAGTATTAGCTGAGTTTGTTCATTTTCCAGACATGTTTCAGAAAGATTTTTGCGGAGACAGAGTGAGCTGAAAGCGCACCCTGTTTATTTTATTAATAAAAAATAAAAAAAAGGTTTTGATGTTAATGTGAGTGTACACAAAAAAAGAAGACCCTCTATAGTTAATAATCATGTATTGATTTTATTTATATGACCATAAATGACGGAGTATTGTAAGTCTATGTTGCTGCTATGTGAAAAAAAAAACAGCAAAACGCGCCGGCGCGTTCTTGGTCCCCAGAGGGTTAACTAAGAATCCTGAAAAAAGTATCAAAGGTTCTAAGTATATTATAATAGAAAACAATTATTTCAAATTGTAGTAATATTTCACAATATTACTGTTTTTTCTGTATTTTAGATCAAATAAATGCTTAAAAGTTTAGTGTCCAAACTTTTGTCCGGTTGGCTACTTATATACTATTATTAAATACTACTATATATATATATATATATATATATATATATATATATATATATATGCCCCTTTTTTAGATTTGAGCCCCTGCCCCTGAAGAACTCTCTGCACGTCCCTGCCGATACAGAATTTAGCTGATTCTGACATGATGTGCATTTTAGGCACTTTTTTTTTGTGAAATCAGATTTATTTTGTCCATCAAAAGTGTGCTTTCACTTTGAGCGTGAGCTGTGCAGCAAAATAGACTTGGCGCCGAAACCCGCTTCACTGCTGCTCACGCGACACTCCTGCTCGCTGCGCGAATCCACTCATTGATTAACATGCATGGCGAAAAAATACGCCCCGATCTCGCTTGCGATCTGAAACGGCCATAATTCACAAGATTTCCTACATGTGCGTTCAGTGTTGCACATCAGTGATGCTGATGTTGCGCGATGTTAATCATGCGGCGCCCCAGTGCAAGTTGGACGGCATAAAATCGGCATTTTGACATGTCTGTCATGGCCATTGCCGATCGCGTGAAAATCGTCCAATTCCGGTCACCAGCCAATCAATCAATGCATCTCTAAAAGATTAGCATTAAAAGTATAATGTTCAGATAGGCTATGCGACAAATTAAATATAATAATAATAATAATAATTCGTTACATTTATATAGCGCTTTTCTGGGTACTCAAAGCGCTTTACATAGAAGTTTTTATCTTTCCAGAGACAGCAGCTGCAGCCAATTGATGAGTTTTTTCTTTTCCTCATCTATCTGTCGGTGGATTTGAAGGAGAGAGACTTGGGACACCGTTTCCATGTGCACCCATCCACGGTGAGCAGAATAATTTCAACATGGACAAACTACCTCTACTCACTGTTAGGATCAGTGTGTGTGTGGCTTTCACCAGCTCAAGTCAAATCTAACCTCCCTGAATTCTTCAGTGCTTTCCCAGAAACACAGGTAATCCTCGATTGCACTGAACTCAGATGTCAGACACGATCCTCCCCACTACTCGAGAGTAGGGCTGTCACTTTTGTGGAAAAATCCTGTTCGATTTTTGAGACATAAGTGTTCATTGAATCGATTGTAAAATCGATTTTCCATGTCTAAAGACGTTTAAATTTTCAACACCAAATAAAGGCAAATCCACGGACACCTAACAGGCATTAGGACGAGCGTAAAGAGGGCGCTTGAGACGCACAAGTCAGCAATATTTCTGATTTATTGGCGTGAAGTTTCGTTCACAATGACAAACAGGAGCCAACATTCAGGGATTGAGATTAACACCCTCCGACCCACCATATGCGGGTAAAAAATGAACTTTGCCGAGAAACGCTGTCAAATCACGAGCCAATCTGGAGTGTTTCTATGTTTACTCACTTTGCTGGGGAAGTTCGTGTAAGCCAAATCTGTGCGGATTTAGGCTTATGATCTGCTCATGATATATTAAATACAGCGTATTGTGCAGAATCTGCGCATTTCTGGCTTGCTTGAACACACACACACGTCACTACGCAACAAATAACGGCGCGCTTGTTCACTTGCATTGAAGTAATAGTGAATATTAAAAAGCATTTGGTGAACAGAAAAGACATTGTTATTTTCCAGCTTCCTACATGTTCTGTGCACTGTATCGATCTGTCCACCTAAAACACATTTTTGGTAAAAAAAAAAAAAAAAAAAACTGTTAAAATCGATTCCCTATTTTCGTTTTCGAAACTTGTGTTGGTTGGTCCGATCGATTGTGCAATCGATTTTCGAACGTAAAGTGACAGCCCTACTCAAGAGTGAAATGTACTCAAACTACAAATCTCACTGCACATTGAAAGGCCTCATTGGTATAGCGCCACATGGTGCAGTCACATTTGTCTCTCAGCTTTATGCTGGGTCAATGAGTGACAAGGAGATCTTTAAACAGTCTGGAATAGCCAAACAACTGACAGAAGACATGGCAGTTATGGTAGACAAAGGCTTCCTAATCAGTAAATGTGTCAAATGTAAAGTGTACTGTCCACCATTCCTGTCCAAGACAAAGCAGATGCCAGCACATCAGGTGAAGGAAACACAGGCCATAGCACGGCTGCGAGTGCATGTGGAACGGGTCATCAGGAGGATCAAACAAAATAAACAGTTTGATGGTGTCATCCTGCTTTCCCATACTGAAAACATCAATCAGCTCTTTACAGTTGCATGCCTGTTGTCAAATTATCAGAACAAGGCATTAGTTAAGACATGGGTCAAATAATTTCCTGTCATTTCTACTCTTCAGTAAATAAACTATAGTTGTTAATATACAACATAGACTTTATTCTAGTAACAATCTCTCATAAAGATCCCTTTTTGTACTGTACATTTACAATAAACACATTTTTATCAGTACGGTTTCACTGGCATTTTTTCCAACAAAATGAATGTTTCATTGACAAGTATTTATCCATGTATGTGTAGAAGTAAAAATAATCAATCTTCTCTCTAATAACTGTATGCATGTCTGTGTCACTGTAGATGCGCTGCACAAAAGTGCAGTACTCTTCCTCACTACAAACAAATGTGCATTCAGTTGGAGCAAGATAATATCCTTCTAGAGGCAAAGGTGGTGCATCATGTAGCGTGATGTTAACAGAGGCTGTTGGAAAGATAATGCACTTCTTTCCTGAACCAACCCAAATGCACTCTCTACAAGTGGCTTTTCAGCTGTCATGTTCATGGTGGTAGCAAGCGGCTTGTCCTCAAGGCTGAAGTCTGCATATGCCTCCACAACACTGAACATGCAAGGATCTAGTAAAGGGCCCACCATCCATGTGTAAAGTCCACTTCTGTAAAGATATGTTGAACATGAGAATTAATCTTGATAATGTAAATTTTTATATTCCTAACCTTTGATTTTTCTATCTTCTGTAATTGTGTGGATTATTTTGAATACCTGTTATGGACATGTTTAAAGCATATGTGTTTTAAAAATATGCCCTTCATATTGTTAGCATTTCTGTATCCTGTAAATGTAACATGAAACAAAAAAGTCAAAATGCCACAGCTGAACTTACCTCACTCCACCTGGTTCTGTACGATTTGGTACAGGTTTTGTGATGACCATGGAATTGATGGGTCCTGGTTTTACACCCTACAGACAAATAAAAGTCATCATGGAGGAAATAGCTTAAAGCTAAAACTATAAACACAAAACCCTTCCACAATTGACATTTTCGATAAGGCAGTGGTGTTCTCTTTCCCTCAACTATTCTGTGAACATAGTGTCTGGTTCAATGATTACCATTGCCCGTGGTTTATGCCAGCATTGCTCTGTTTCTGTGCAGCTAAGCACAGGGGGTACAACTGCCATATTAAGCTGTGAGCAGTTTGAAAAAGTAAAGCAACAGTATGTTTGCAACAAGCAGTGCCTGCCACACACGAGCACTTGCTGTGCGTTACCACCACAGGTGAAGCATCCCGAAGTCTAACCTATAAAAAAAAAAAAAGTAATAAGAACTAATAAGAATTTCTGACAATAAAGTTAAAGTTAGTAGATGTTAGTAGTGGGTTAATGCTAGTAGAACAATAAACAAGGTGGCTTCGCAGGACCAGCTTATACTCTAACTACTTGGATTTATGTGATTATTTATAGCAAAATTACAGATTCTTCTGCAAAACCTCCTTATCTTTATTATTTTTTAAAGAACAGGGAACACATTTGAACTCTTGTACTGGGTTTTCAGTTAACAGTTAACCCTAGCCTACTATTAAACTGTGTGGTGTTCATTCTTCCTCATCGACCTGTGATACCAGGCTCTAATGCTGATTTCCCCTGACAGCCTGTCCCTAGTACATAACGTTAACGTTATCTGTAAAAAAACCAACGTATAATGTTATCTGTTAAACATAATCTAGGCTGTTAAACGCTACCAGTCATAGCGTTGAAAACGTAGTTTTTTTAACCGTGTATATACGAGGCTGCATACAATTTAAAACTCTTCTCCAGCTTGCTTGATGGGGCTTTGCTTGTTTTTTTTGCAAACACGGTGAACATCATTAACGCTGATCTTCGGAAGATCCTGGAGACAGCGAGTGTAGTAAGTAACGTTAGCCATTGCCAAAACCCGGAAACGACTGATATGTAATAAGTAGTGATGTAGTACTCGAGTCCGAGACCGATTTCCGCTTTCTCGGACTCGTCTCGGACTTGTTCCTTCAAAGACTCGGTCTTGACTCGGTCTCGGACCACAGTGGGAGGAGAAGGACTCGTAATTTCAGACCGAGTCCTCGAGATTTTTTATGTTCATATAAAAAAAACACACAACACATAACAACAATAATAATAAATAAAATGCAATGTTGACGGGCTTTATTTGAAAATGACATCCCATGTTGCAATGCAAAGAGACTGCCGTCAGTGTCTTCAGTTGCTGCCTGGTGTGAGCGGCGGCAAGATGAGCAACGAGTCTGCCATCATCAAATTCGCCTTTCAGAACAACAAACCGTTTACCGGAAAAGATTTGAAGAAAAAGCACAATGCGCGGTGCCAATTCTGCAACACATCGATAACTGAAACCTATGGCACAACTTCTAACTTCCATCGCCACGTTAGAAGAAATCATCCTGACAGGTGAGTGCTGTAATATATTTGTTGAGCTATGCTATGCTCGCTAACATATATTTGCTTCACCTAACCATGCCTGAGTAGAAAGTGTGTTTGACATAAAGCTGTTAGTTTTAGATTTACATTATAATGCTGCTCTCATTGTTAAAGGGACACTCCACCCATTTCAACATTAAGCTTTATTGAAAGTGGGTCATATATGTAGTCGAAAAATGTAAAAGAAATTTTGAATTTGGTGCCCTCTTGATCGAGAAAAGAAAATAACTTTAGGGTGCATTTGTAAGTAAGACAACAACTCCCACAATGCACCACATTGCACAGCTCCGCAAGCCACTCCCACTAATCCAGAACAGCGCAAACAGGGAAATCACTCTTCCGTCTACAAGGCTAGCTGCCAAAAGAGTTTGAAATTCATTTCACACAAAATGTCTAGTTAGTTGGCTGTGGCGAGCAGGACGAGGGCAAGGGACGTGAGAGGACGGCGCGAGTGATAATGAATGACACCTGTGAGACGCAGCGGTCTCATATATCTCTCACGGAGGAGCGGAAGCACAAAAGGAACAGGCCTGATTTTATGTTTTGTTTCTGTTGTGTGTGGCCAGCTGGCTTATATTTTTGTTTTGTATTTGTTTATTTTACTATTAAAATGTTTAAATGTTCGCCGGTTCCCGCCTCCTTCTTCCCACAACAACTAACCCCGTTACATTGGCAAACTCAATAGCGAATTACTCCTCGTTTGTATTTCTTTCTATATGGTGAATTATTGCATGATACCTGGATGTTCAGTCAGAACATATGCGGTGCGACACTAGGATGGTTCACATCACAACACAAACGTCCGTGTGCTCGTCTGATTCAGAGATTTCGTCCAGGAGAAATTGCCATCGTTGAAATTTTCTGCAGCAGACGGACTCTATCTGTGTCCGTAGCGCACAGCGAGAGCACAGGCACCAGCAGTCCGCCCAGCTCAAGCCAGTCCGGGCTCCTCGTCTGCGACTGGCATCCGCCTCCTGTTCCTCCATCAGCCTCAGCTGCTCTTCACTATATTGCGGCTCGTAAAGATAGCCACGAACAGCGGATTCGAGCAGCAGAATTTCAAAATCCTCTACTTCCATATCATGTTTAGTTTCTTCCATATCATGTTTAGTTTCTTCCGTCATTGTCGTAACTTCCTATCTCCACAGCGCTTGTTAGCTTAGCTTATAAACAAGATGGCTGATATTGATTTCAGTATCTACAAGTGAAGTCCCACCCACTGATCTGTGATAGCTCTGTTAGCGCATTAGGTCCAACCCCCTATGGGCGGGTTTGAAAGGGTGCTTGTAGTCTTTACAGAAATCCCCCCCTCTTACACTTCCTCCTACAATGACATCAAATTACGATTTTTGCGTCATTGTAGGAGGAAGTGAAAAAGGTAAATAGCGGATTTCTCTCGTCTCAGGGGAAAATGAGAGAGTGTTGCACGACCATTCAATAGTATGACTGGGTTTCTAACAATGGAAAGCTTAATGCAAATGGGTGGAGTGTCCCTTTAATACGTAGGTATTAATATGTAATTTTCAAAGATAGAAAGCAACAGACAGACACGTATAATCACAATAATTTATTTATTGAGAAAATGTCAAAACCGGTACCAAAAGTCGTTCACATGACAAGTGTCGCAGTTCTCTATGGCAGTATATAATAGTTTTGTTTGAGGTAACGTTACAGAGCAGAAATAAATTATTAATCCATGAAAATGTCAATTCGATTCGCTGTTCGCTCTTTGAAGGTGCGCTCGCTTCATTTCAAATGTAGCATATACGGCATGTCGCAATCTGTGACGAAGCATGCGAGAGCCAATGAGCGTTTGATATCACTGCCGTAAAACATGTCGAAGCGCTTCGGGCGCAATTTTTGAATTTGAATTCACAACGAGCGCGGGATTTGACGTTTACGGTCTCTGCTGAGAAATGGAGATGAAGATCACTGGATAAACGGCTGAATTGTCTTTTGTGAATTTATGTGTTGTGGTGTATTATGGGTCTATAGGAGAAAACACTTTTGTGTCTCACGGTAAATAAACCAAATATTACAAAATGGTTAAACGATTAAAGGTGGTATTTAAGGTTTTAAGTGTATTCTTGTTTAACACCATGTAGGCTAATCCTCCGAAACGAGTTTGCAGCAGAAGGCACGAACAGAGCGAAATTTTATTATTTATGAGTAGCCTAACGTTATTATAGGAGTAACGTTTAAACTATTAATAAATGTGACTGAAATTTTAATTGATAAGACAATTGAATGCAATAGAGTCAAAACATTAATGCGACGATTTTAACATGCATAAGTTAAATAGGAATACGTACAAATTTGTATGTCGGTAAAGTTTATACGTAAATAAATTACGTTTTTGTGCTGTCAATACGTAAATGTTATACGCTTTAGTGCTGTAAATACGTCAGTAGTATACGTTTTTGTGTATAAAACGTGAATAAATGTACGTATGGTAGAACTACACTTTACGTAAAAATACACACATTTTCATGAGATCATGTTGCATAATGACATAGAATAGATGGTATTTTGAGTTGCTAAAACAAACAAAACAAAAAAGCCATGAGCCACCCACCACTGGTGTCTTTTTCTGACGCCCAGAGCTATCGATACGATAGCTATCTAGCCTACTTGACAGCAGAGATGTGAACTGTAAGTTGTCACATTAACACAGTTAGGGGGAAGGCTTAAGCAGGAGAATACCATAAACAAATTTCTCTTAGATGGTGTCAGGGACATTCTATTTTATCAGTGAGAAGTGTTGAATGTTTAATGTCAAGTGGCCATTTAGCTACTCAATTAGTTTGTTTGTGAATAGTCTCAGCCTCAGACGTCACGCCCACGGAACGTTGGCTAAACGTCTGATGCATATGGTACACTTAACTGGAAACACTTCAGGAATGTCGAAGTCGTCATCTGATTGGTTGAATTTTATCGGATTTCCGGGGGGTGCGAGTGTCGCGTTTATTTTCGGTCTGCCGGGAAACAAAGCGCAGACGTGTGATTGCGGAAGAAAAACTGTTTTGTTTACATGAGTGACAATGAGCATTTATCAAGATCAGCTAAACGTAGGATTCTCAAAAGTATGCGAGGTTCACGGCGTAGACTCTTTAAGAGATGTCCAGGAGTTTTGTTTGAGGCACTTAGTGGAGACAAAAAGAGATATTTTAGCCTGTTTGCCGACGGGATTTGGGAAGAGTATTATTTTCCAAGCCTGGCCGACCCTTTGTCAGCATTTATAAGGATTCCCAGCAGATCCTACTTTACTAGTTGTGTGTCCCCTCCTATCTATTACATAGCTGTCAACCCTCCTGTTTTTTCCGGGTTTCTCACGTATTTTAGCTCTTTTCCCGCTGTCTTCCCGTTTTATTATTTTCCCGTAAAATATCCCGTATTTTTACGCTCTGATTGTGTGAGACGTACATGCTCGGGCAGATTCGGCTTGAAGTCGTTCATCCTCGGATGCCGCGCGCGCTGTTACAAAAAAAGCTGTGCACACAGCCAAGCGAAATGGGGTCTTGCCGGTCTTGCGCACCCAACGCGTAATCTTTGCCGCGCTCGTGCGGACGCGTCAAGTATAAACAATTATACTCCGTGTCAGCGCGCGCTTTGATCGGTAAAGGAGCACAGCCTCTCCCTAATCATCTCCAGCAGCCCCCGAAGCACCACGTACCGTTTCCCTCGTAAGCTGATATTAGTATTTAAACATTCTCTGATAAAAAATGTTTAAAAAATGACACACTTTCTCTAATACACACACACACTGTCTCTTTCTCTCTCACTCATTTGTAGTTATAAACTCTTTAGACTTTTAATGATTAGTGCTTTATTTTTAAAGTTTGTGGTGGGTAAGAATCGTGTAAAAAAATTCCCTTATTTTGGGGATGGATTCCGGGAAATCTCCCTTATATTCAATGTTCAATGTTGACAGCTATGATCTATTATGGAAGATCAAGTGAAATACCTAACTGTGAAGGCCGCGTTTGCGGGCAAACATGAAACAACAGACGCTGACATCGCAGCTGGCCGATTCAGTATTGTGTTCGGTTTTCTTCTCCTCCTTTGATTTTCTATGCTGACTGACTTGTTGCACGCCGGTCTGTTGTTGTGGGACATTTCCACGTGACGCTGAACGAAACGAACTGTAATTGGTTGTTTGACATGTCGGTCAAACGGCCTTATGGGCGGGCCTTGGCCAAAGAAAGCTGCTATGAGTTCCAGACCTTCAGCCGTCAGTCTGAAGGTCTGGCTACGCGAGACTAGTTTGTGAATGCTTACCGTTAGCATCTATATGGATTTCTCCATAGGCGTTAGCTAAGCTAACCAATCGGTTTCAATTCATTTTTAATGTGTCTAAATGCACTCAGGAAACGAATACCAAGATATATTTTGTTTGTCTGCTTTACAGTTTTACAGTGGGTCTTAAGTAAAGCTTTGAAGAGAATTTCGGCGTCCTGCTTTTCTTGGGAAACATTATCTATCTGCCGAGCTTGTAGCCACACACACAAGAGCAGGGGCAAAATACATTAGTTGTTCGTCTGAGCTACACACTTAGTAGTTGTCTTGAATAGGGCACTCAGTGTTGTGTCGAGTTGAATATTACTTGAATTATATATTAGGCTACATAGGGAGGTTATTTTAGTGCTTGTGTGTAAGACAACAAGAGAGACTCTGCTTCCTCTAATGTCCACATACAGTGTTGATTAAAATTAGTCACATCTACATCTTGTTTAATTGTTAATCTACATTAATATTGTTACAAAGCCTTTGTTACAACATTCAGCAGTATGTAGACATAGGCTGATAATTTCGAGTAGGTAGCCTAATATAATTTCCACCATTAAGATTGCTCTAAAGTGAAACGAGTTGTGGGCTGGTTAGGTGGCTACAGGTGATTACAAATTTGAATATTAATAATTTTGAATAGTAATAATAGGCTGTCCGTGGTCAATTTCTTTCACATCAGGAATGTGGAAATGACCTTGCATGTATTAGGCTAGGCCTAGGCTATTTTGGATTAGAAAAGAAGGTAACCTAGTTCCAACAGACAGTAAGAGAGCTTGTGCCTTTAAAATTTATAAATGATCTCAACGTATATATTTTTGCAATGAATAGTTTATAATAGAGAACATTATGAAGTTTAAAAAATGCTGATATATAATAATTTGTGGATGTTCCCTCTCTCTTACAGGTTCCTGGAGTACATGGCAGCACAAGACCAAACTGACGTTGCACAACCATCAATATCTGAGTGCTTCTCCAATGTTTTGGTCTACAGTTCTAAATCCCCTTGGCAGCAAGCAATCAATGCATCCATCATTAAGGACTTGGTGTTACATGTGTGTCCTGAGTTCCCCCCCGTCACTGTGTATTTGGTTTATTCCTGTGTCTCAGTTTTCCCGCTCCTCGTTCGTTCTCAGTTCCTTCACCTGTGTCTAGTTCATTTGCCCCAGCTGTGTCTTGTTCCCCTATCTGTTCTCTGTGTATGTAAACCCTGTGTTCTCCCTCACTCCTTGTCGGTTCTCGTTTGTATAAGGTGTGTAAATGTTTCCTGTATTCCTTGTCTGAGTTTTATTTAGTAAAGATTATTGAATTGGATCTGTTGACTGCTGCCTCTTCATCTGTCTGCACCACACCCGTAACAGAAGAACCGACCCAAAAGATGGACCACTTTGCAGCAGTCAAACTGCTTTGTTTAGAGCAGAAGGACCGATCCCTCGAGGAACATTTAGAGGAATTCCTCAGCCTCGTGCCAGCTACAACTTTCCCGGACAACTGCCTCTGCAGTTTCCTGCATGCCGGCCTCAACATCGCCACCAGAGAGCAGCTGTCCGGAAAGGGCCCCCGATGGAGCTTCTCCTGATACGTGGAATGGATACTGGTGTCCTGTGATTCCCCGGTCACGGTGATGGGTGACGAGCCTGCCATCAGGTCTGTCTATGGACGTCAAGGGCTGGTGTCCAGGCAGGCAGATCCACCATTAAAAGCCGCACGAACCGACAAGAAGCCCGCCCAGCCGGGGTCTCGTCCCGCCGAGATCGTCCAGCCAGAGCTTCACGTCAGCCACGTCCAGCCAGAGACCGTCCAGCCAGAGCCCTCTTCGCCGCTGGTCCTGTCCAGCTCAGAGTCCTCCTCGCCGCTGGTCCATTCCAGCTCAGAGCCCTCTTCGCCACTGGTCCTGTCCAGCCCAGAGCCGCCTTCGCCGCTGGTCCTGTCCAGCCCAGAGCCGTCTTCGCCGCTGGTCCTGTCCAGCTCAAAGTCCTCTTCGTTGCTGGTCCTATCCAGCTCAAAGCGCCCACTTTGCTGCTGGTCCTGTCCAGCTCAAAGCCCTCTTCGTCACTGGTCCTGTCCAGCTCGGAGCCCTCTTCGTCGCTGGTCTTGCCCAGCTCGGAGCCCTCTTCGCCGCTGGTCCTGCCCAGCTCAAAGCCCTCTTCGCCGCTGGTCCTATCCAGCCCAGAGCCGTCTTCGCCGCTGGTCCTGTCCAGCCCAGAGCCGTCTTCGCCGCTGGTCCTGTCCAGCCCAGAGCCGTCTTTGCCGCTGGTCCTGTCCAGCCCAGAGCCGTCTTCGCCGCTGGTCCTGTCCAGCCCAGAGCCGTCTTCGCCGCTGGTCCTGTCCAGCCCAGAGCCATCTTCGCCGCCTTCGCCGCTGGTCCTGTCCAGCTCAAAGTCCTCTTCGTTGCTGGTCCTGTCCAGCTCAAAGCCCTCTTCGTCACTGGTCCTGTCCAGCTCGGAGCCCTCTTCGTCGCTGGTCTTGCCCAGCTCGGAGCCCTCTTCACCGCTGGTTCCGCCCAGCTTAAAGCCCACTTCACCGCTGATTCCGCCCAGCTCAAAGCCCACTTCACCGCTGGTTCCACCCAGCTCAAAGCCCTCTTCACCGCTGGTCCTGCCCAGCTCAAAACCTTCGCCACTGGTCCCGTCCAGCAAAGAGCCCTCACCGTCTGCCCAGCCAGAGACTGTTCACATCCCGTCTGCCCAGCCAGAGACTGTTCACGTCCCGTTTGCCCAGCCAGAGACTGTTCCAGAGCCTGTCCCCGACTCTATTCTGGAGTCATTGTCGGACTCCGTCACGCTCCCCAATAATTTTTTTGGGGGGGGGGGGGCATAGGTCCTCGCCGTGGCCGCCCAAGGGCCCACGGCCACTAGAAAAATACTCACCGCCGTGGCCGCCCGAAGGGTCCTCTCCGCCGTGGCCACCCGAAGGGTCTTCACCGCCATGGCCGCCCGAAGGTGCGTCTCCGCCATGGCCGCCCGAAGGGGATTCTCCGCCATGGCCGCCCGAAGGGGATTCTCCGCCATGGCCGCCCGAAGGGGATTCTCCGCCAGGGCCGCCCGAGGGGTGGTCTCCTACTCCGCCATGGCCCCCTGACCAGCCTGCTCCGCCCTGGAGGCTTTCTGCTCAGGGTAGCCCCCCCACCCACACCTATTGTAGTTATACGGCGCAAGGACGCGCCTTTTTGGAGGGGGCGTTATGTTACATGTGTGTCCTGAGTTTCCCCCCGTCACTGTGTATTTGGTTTATTCCTGTGTCTCAGTTTTCCCGCTCCTCGTTAGTTCTCAGTTCCTTCACCTGTGTCTAGTTCATTTGCCCCAGCTGTGTCTTGTTCCCCTATCTGTTCTCTGTGTATGTAAACCCTGTGTTCTCCCTCACTCCTTGTCGGTTCTCGTTTGTATAAGGTGTGTAAATGTTTCCTGTATTCCTTGTCTGAGTTTTATTTAGTAAAGATTATTGAATTGGATCTGTTGACTGCTGCCTCTTCATCTGCCTGCACCACACCCGTAACACTTGGTAATTGGCTGTGGACTGACCCTGGCTTTGGTGGAGAATTGCTACTTTAGAAAATTTCTGAAAGTCATGGACTCAAAATACACCCCCATCTCGAGAAGTACTATCTCCGAGAAAAGAATCCCAGTACTGGTGAACCAAGTGAAGCAGACTATTGTTGAAAGATTGCAGAGTCAACCATCTGTCTCTGTAATCGTTGATATCTGGTCTGACCGCAGACTGCGGTCCTTTCTTGGCGTCACTGCGCATGCAGTACACTGCTCTAATGGATCCTGTGTGCTTGAACCATACCTGCTTGAATGTCGGCGTTTTACAGGACGGCACAGTGGTGAGAAGATTTCTGCAGCTTTTGAGGAATTACTTGAAGAATATGGCATCACGTAAAAAGTTTGTTATATTATAACAGACAATGCCACCAACATGAAATGCGCTTTCAAAGTGCAAATGCCCCTGCAGCAAGCCTCTGACACAGAAAGCGATAATGATCTTGATGATGAGGAGTTATGGGAGGACACTGATGAGGACACAGAACTTGGGCTATCGGGGGAGAGGCTTTCTTGTTTTTCCCATTTTCTTCAGTTAGTTGTCTCAGATGGAATGAAAGAGGTCAAATCAATTAGTCTTGCCATTGCTAAAGCATCTACCCTCTTACACACCAGCTCGGCTTTCAAAAACACATTTGAAAGCACAATGTGGAACAACAAAAACTGTACCTGCAGCGAACACCAGATGGAATAGTACATTTAAACAACTACAAGCACCGACTTCTCTGGATCACAAAACATTGACCGAAATGTGTCTTAACGACTTTTCAGATGTTGTTTTCACGCCACGTGAGTGGAACCAACTCAGAGACTTAACCTCAATTCTTGCTCCTTTTGCTGAGGAGTAGCTTAGATCGCAGTTCAAGACAATAAATTCGTAAGCACATAACACAAGTAATGCTTCTCTTTTCAAATACAAACAATACTTTATTGATTATAAGCCTATGACTAACACATAAAACTAATATTTAACACACACACACACACACACACACACACACTCATACGAGTTGCAGAAAGAAAGAGAGCAGGGGCGGCTGGCCAATAGAGGGCGCCGCCCCCCCCCCCCCCTTTTCTATCAGGTAAAATTCTGTAAATAATATATGACATCCTCGTGCAGATTGCTGCCATGGCAAATCACACTATACTACTTTTCTAGACAATGTACCTTTGTTAAATAAGGGATTTGGCACTAACTAGCATGCAGAACAAATATAGACACAGGCTGTGCATGGAGATCGATATAAGATTCAAACTCTCTTCGATACAGACACATTCCCTGTGTGAATGGCGGTTTTAATTAAATATTTAAAAGCATCACTTAGTTTTTACCATCATTTCACATTTCTCTATTGAATTTTTATTTTATTTAAAGCATTATTTATTTTATAAAGGTATTTGTAAAGATGAAAAAAATACTGGAAAAATCGATTTAAGGGGGCAAATATGGTCCCTTACTGAAAAAGGTGTGACTGAAGAGTGGGGGTACGCAGAAGGATGTTAAAAGCCTCATGGGGTACAACTCTAAAAAGATTGAGAACCACTGGGACTGGGTTAAGGAATGGAACAATCAACATCAAAGCACAATACACATACCAAGGGCAGAAAGTAGGCCTAATATACAGAGGTCACTTATAAAGTTAGGTTAAAGATACAAACAAAGAGGGATTCAAACAAATAGCATATCAATAACAATGTATAATTTACAGACGAGCTGAAGAGTAATATAAAGATAAAATGTGTTTTTGAAGGAGAGAAGGGTGGATGTTGGCCGGATGTCTTGAGGAAGAGCATTCCACAACCTTGAAGCCACTACACTAAAAGACTCCCATGTTACCAGACTATTGAAACCGACAGAATATGACACAGCCCCACCTAAGATATTTTTCACCAGCCGCCACTGAAAGAGAGTGAGGAAGAATGGGTTTTAGGAGTCAGATGGTGAGATCCCAAGTTTCTATATGCACTTAAAAGACATGACCTGAACGAACCATCAATCATCAATTTAATCCTTCAGTCGTTTCTTAGGCAGGTTATTCAATTTTATATTAATGCACCAGTTCAGTTAAGAGTCTGAAGGCTACTTGCTTGTCTTCGGTTTGCTTCCGTTGCTTGGCTAGCGGTCTCCTCGTGCCTGCTAGATCTTGGGCAGCCAATCACGTGGTGTGCATCTTGGGCAGCCAATCACGTGGTGTGCTGGCGGATGGATGAAAGTCTTTGAA